>NC_041389.1:313249663-313279170 GCF_002162155.2 Triticum dicoccoides | reverse complement strand
CGGACCGATGGTGGGGAGTGGTTTTGGCGATGGCGGGGCGGCGTGGCGGCGCGGGCCGGCCGCAGGCGGCGGGGGCTGGCGGTTTGGCCGGTGGTGGCTGGCGGCTCAGGGGGGTGGAGTTTGATGATAAACTGGAGGCCCTTGATTTCGTATCCAATGGCTGGAAAATCTAATGACCAGAGATGAAAAAGTCAGTCGACTAACGTGTAGCCTCACCCCGCAAGTACACATGTACGCACGCAAGACACGCATGCATGCAGGCGTGCAACACTGACACGTACACATAACATACACATGCACGCATGCTGGCATGCAACACTGACACGTACACATGCACTCACGAACACACGCACATACGCACCCATGCATGCAACACTGAAACATACCCTTGCACGCACGCAACACTCGCACGCCTGTATGCACACAACACACGACGCAAGACACGCGCTCAACCTATACGTGCATGCACCCTTTGTTAAGGACATGAATTGTTATGGGTATTAATCAATCTTATCTGTGATAAGCAGAACATTGATGTTTGCAGCGGTCTTTATGAATCACAACATATCAAACGGGCTATCAACATAGTAGTCTTATCTACATGAAAAAGATGACGTCACACTAAATGAACAATTATCAGTTTATGAAATGCCCGCTTCTGACCGCCCTGGCCCACCAAAGGTTCCTCTGATGTGCGCTGCCTGCGTTGGGTCACTGACATGCAGGCCATGTACCCAAAGAGCCCACACGTTAGTGGAAGAACGACGCGGTGTCCTAGGTCAGAGTCGAGGGCGCCACCCGCTGCACGCCCGGCTGAACATGCCTCCTTGTCGCATTCAAACGCCTCCATGAAACCCGCCTGTGTGGAAGCCGAGAAACCCACTCTGGACACACGTCCGTTCATGACCGGGCCGGCATTAAACGCAACGCCGGCCGAGCTCCTCCCGTCCGCTGTCTATTTAATCTCCTATTTAAGCGAGGCCAAATGCCGTCCAAGAATCGCACACCTCCGCCGCTCCCCTATCTCCTCCTTCACCATTTTGTCCACTCTTACAATGGCTTACGAAGAGTAGTTATTCCGCATCCAAGCCGGCTGGGTAGCCCGCTGGATACGACCTATGCAGCTCGCTGATCCACCTCCCTCCCCTCGTCCGACGGAGCCAGTTGCCGCCCCAAGCTGGCGCGCAGTTCAGCAACTCGCCGCTCTAGGCCAGCTCGATGACGAGCGGTGCACGGGCGTCGTTGCTGCCGTCCATGCCGCCGCCTCGTACCACATCTCCTGTTTCTGTGGCCGAGACTCCCATGCCGGTGGCCGCGCCATGCAAGCAGCGACAAAAGCCGGGTGCACAGAGAGCGACGAGTCGGTGGCCAGCGCCTCCGCGTCCGCCGCCATCATCAAGGAGAAGTAGAACACGGGAGGCCGCCACCGCTTGGGTCCCATGAAGGCCACCGCGGAGGCGACGCCGGCGTACACAACAGGTATCTTGCCGGATCATTTTGTTGCGAGGACCTTCGTCGACCCTGCATGGGCTCCACGGAAGAGGGGAATGTTAGGATGAACTCGAGCGGGTGCCGGCCATGGCAATGTAGTGGTCGGTGATGAACTCGAACCGGTGCCGGCCACCATCATCTTCGGCATCAGCCAATGATATAAGTTGGGCAGTGGGGAAGCGAGCCGTCCTTTGCACTGAAGCATATACCTCCGGGGCTCCCGGTAGTCTGGTGATCGTGCTGCCAGACATGAGGAACACAAATCGATCAGTGGGCGACCATTTAGGCCAGGTATTATATACCTGTGCTATCCAGAACTAGCACCGCGTAGTTCATTTGAATGTAATGAAATCCGTCATGTTTGTATGAAAATCCGGTATTTTATATGATTTCCGTCGTTGTTTATATGAAAATCCGGTATTTTATATGATTTCCGTCGTTGTTTATATGAAATATCAGTTTGTCTACGTGTTTGCGTGAATTTCGTTCGGTTCGTTGAGTTGTTGTCATAATGTGTGCGGCTACGGTTGGATGGCGTAATTTGCGGGTCGCCGGTCGGTCTGCGGGCGGCTCAGGCGGTGTTCTGGGACAAAAAACACAGCTCGTGCGAGCTCGTCTCCAACATGCGCGCTGGAGGATGCATGACAGCATGAGCACCCGAGCCATTCCTGGTCCATCGATGGCAAAGGCGCTGGTGGACAAAACGGTCGCCAATATTTTGGCTACCCTGGGCAAGATCCAAACAGCCCCTCCCAACAGATTCAAATCCCTCGTTCATCGTGGAATTTTGCCATGTGTTGTTTTCATGGACTAGCAAGATGCCCTTGCATTGCATGGAACATCAAGATGCATCTTTTTACAAACTCCCGCATGCGTGCAAGGGATAATTAATGTCCTCCTTTGCTAGTACCAAGAGGCAAACACCATTAATATTGCATCGATTAGTGTTAGTGGCCTTGTATATCTGCAAATTGTAATTTTGATAGTGGCCCCTTGTATATAAAAATGGAGGGAGAAAGATGAGAGATAAGGTGAGGAGGAGTGGGGCGTCGTGGTGACTGGTGGTCGGACTGGGCGGAGGCATGGGGATGGATAGCGCATTATGTCTAGGTTCGTATCTCTCTCACACACACCCACGTAGGTGGGGGACGTGCATGAAGAGAAGAGGTGCACGCACGGCGCACGCACTCTTGTCTCTTTCCCAACCACACCCGCGCACATACACGGTGGAGCTCATTTCTGTATGAAAAGGCATCCCACGTGGTAATTTGACACGTGTACTGGTTGTCCACTTGGTGGAGGGAGGATCGTCTACCACGGGTGAATAAACAAATTGCGACTTGACGCGTTATGTTAAATTAAAAAAAGAGGCAAACCATGTGGGGCCTACCTTAGAGGCAAGGCTCTATACACTAGAGTACTTTTGATGTGTCACGTCAACTCGCAGAACAAGGAGAAGCTTGCTTAGTACGCCATCTCCCCCGGCCACGGGTGTGGTGGCTCGCAGGATGAGGTGAAGCTTGCTTACGAGTAGTAGTAGTAGTAGTAGTACTATTGTACGCCTTAGACTAGCCACAGTGGGAGTAACTTCAACAGTAACATTGAGTCCAACTCAGCAAATTTGCTTATGTGGCGGTGAGTTAATGAGGAGAGAGGTAGTTATAGTAACTTAGCTAGTTACTGTAACATCACATGTCCCAATGCAATATGAGTCTATAACCTAATAAATGAAGCTTTGCATGTTACCACACTTATGTTACTACCCACTATGAAGGTAGTAACATAGTCTAGGGATATGTGTATGTTACTAGTGTATGTTACTCAATATTGTGGCTAGTCTTCCGCCCGCTCCCTCGCCCACACGCACGGTGGCTCGCAGCACGAGGAGAAAATTTTACTATTCCCTCAGTTTACTCCTCGTCCCTACTACGTACCTTGGTTAGAGAGATTATCATATTGTTTGGAATATATATGTCCTTTAGTACTCCCTCCATTTACTTATACAAGGCCACTATAAAAAAATACATTTTGCATCTATACAAGGCCACAAATAGTAATCGAGACAAAAGTTACTACTCCCTCCTTTACAGTTTATGGCTGAATTTCAAAATCTCTCCAACCAAGGTAGACGGTGAGTGGTCGAATTAATTTCGTAGTTTGCACAAGTAATTAGTACTCTCGTTTTTCTCAAGAAGTTATGTTTACCGAGGCACTAATTAGAACGAATGCATGAATGACCACTAAATTTTCATGAATTTCTACATGCATTGGTTAGTTTCCTCTTGACACTGCTTGCATTGGGTGATCTAATGCACCTCGAAATCCAACATGTAATGGTACTACTACTAGTAGTAGAATTGAGACTTGTCAAACGTAAAAACGAATGTTTTTTAGATGAGCCCTATAAACCCTAGTGGGTACGTACTCCGTAAAAATAGATTTTTCCAAAACTAAGTCGCTCCCTTTCATGAATTCTGTAGTATACTCCTCCGTCGATGCTCCCTTTCATGAATTTTGTACTTCCTGTCACCGACATGTGGGACATATAGCAACCGGGTCGACGTGTCAAGCACCAAATAACAGTGCAGAACAGCAAGGGGGACGCACCCCAGTCGTACCGGCCCAGTAGTAGTAATGAGCAATGAGACGTCAAATCACAATGCCACACCTTCCCAGATGGACGAAGCAACCATTATTTCACACTTCGGTTCGCCATCATCTCAAACCACGTAGTATTGCTTCTTCCTCAAGAGGGACACACGCATCGCCTTGGTACATCATGACACGTGGGACTGCATGACAGGCCATGCTCCCCCACCGATCGCTCGGTAAAATCACCTCATTTTTACTATACTTCCTCCATATCGGTTTACTACATGGCATGCACGTCGTTCTAGGTTGAGAATTTAACTGGCTATATATGTGATGAACAGTACTCTAGCCTTTTAAAAAATGTATACTTTTGTACAGTAGTAGTATCAATGGATTGCGCCATGGAGCAAAAATTGAAATTAAAAAAAGGTGGTACATATCGAGAGCGCTCGTCGCCAAACTATGCATATAGTACTATGAAAAAAGCTAGTATGTGCTTAATTGGGGTGCTAAATTCTATTAAAGAAATACTAGTAGTATGTACATATTGAAGAGTTAAAGTAACGAGAAGAAACATAACATAGTTCTGCTGGGGGCTCAGCACAACACACCCCTCAAATTAAACTAAGCACACCTGAAATTAAACTATGCAACTAATCCGGTAGACACTACATTAGAACCACCATGAGCAACGATACTGAGACCTTACTCACTCGGAGTCCTTGTCCACGTCCTCGACTTCGTCCTTGTCCCTCTTCCTCTTGGCTGATACTTCTTTGCTTGAACCGCACACTTGGCTCTTGCTCTTCATCCAACCCTTGTAGATATTGAAACAAAGGTAGCCATCCATTGCAGCATAGTGGATGTGGTCTATATCTAGTACATTCCGCTGCCATGCATGATGATGAAACGTGTAATGAGGTTTCTCCAGTTTACGATACGAAGGATGAACCATGGCTCCTGCTAGGGTCGGCACTAAAGGCTTACGAGAGGGCAGCAGCCGATTCTTCTGGAGGTCGAAGGGGTTGCCTACAACGAGGCCTATCCGACCCAGGACTTCTTTGTCGTTCGTAAAGTCTACAGTAACGAATTTGACTAGGTTGCTCTTGAGGAAGTTCTTCCAGGCATTCAACGTCGGCATGGCATATGTGGTAGACCAAGCATAAGTCATGCACGCAAACCTATATCACGGCGGGCTTCTTCCTCTCTTCGTCCTTTAGATCCTTCTCTCGTCACAGGACTGTGGTGTACTCAACATCTAGCCCAACGACCCACTCATCATCTGAGTTTTCGAACATGCGTCTGAAGCGAGAAAGGCATCCTTTCACCGTCGTGGAAGAATGGGTGTAGATGATGTTGAACTCATCGCTGGTGATGGTTCTAACCTTGTACTCACCGCCGATCATGGAGATTTGGGACGCCATGGATTTGGGAGGAGGGTTAGGATTAGTGGAACTGCCGTAATGTGAAAGGACAAGACGACTAGGAGTGAACCGCCATAGTATTAAAGGACGTGCGGGGACGAGTAGGAGCAAACTGCCAATGTGCGAACGGCAGGGTAGTGGCTTTCCATTCTCCCATGATATGGGCTTCCAAGAGCCATTGGATCTGAGATCTAATGGTTGCATGGCGTGATTCTAGACCTATGGGTGAATATCCTATCCTTGAGGGTTATTCTGCAAATTTTCAGCAACTTAGCATGCGACCATTTGATCTCAGATCCAAGGGCTGCCAGCAGCCCGTATCATGGTCGCGCCTACCATGACCATCGCGTCGCTTGCGCGGTCGCGCCCTTGGAGATTTAACATGGTGCATTAGGCTATCTGATGTTGGCATGTCATACATAGTCATCACTTAGTCACTCATACTACAACAAGGTTAGATATAAGGTTGGCTATAAGTGTATTTTTTACTTCTCTCTATCTCTTTCTTCGTACTCCCTCTGTCCCGTAATATAAGAACGTTTTTGACACTAGTGTAGTGCCAAAAACGTTCTTATATTATGGGACACAGGGAGTACTAGTATTTATTGCATTTGCCAAGGAGTGACCTCTTCCAATGAAATGGTGTGCTTATTAGTTTTTTGTTGCTAAGTTTTCTTCATTTAATTAGCTATAGACTCAAAATTGTCTTTTCACCTAGGTACACGTGCTTAGCACCATTTCTTCCTTGGGTCACCAAACTAGTCTCTCTCTTCTTGATTAACTTGCCACATCAGACTTTATGCCTATGTGGCAAGCTTAGCACCTGTAGGAGCAAGTAAGTACAATAGTGTGCTTTACATGGCATTTTTGCATATGTGGAGGAAAGAGAGGCAAGGAAAAAGTGGAGAAGTGGGCTCTCATGCAAGAGCCAACCTCTACTACATGGTGGAGCATTGGGAGAGGCACCTATATGGAGGTGGTCAGGAATCAGGAGACTCACGCCGGTCATAGCGCCGCAGTTAAAATGATAATGGCAAGTCAAATCATGGGGCCCCACCTGTCCAGCAGTAACTCGCGGTGAAATCACACAGCCCTACGTTTGCAGCAGCCTACTCCCTCGTCTTCTTGCGTCTCTGTCGAACCGACTAGGCGGAACTGCCCCGCCTACCGCGCAGGAAAAGCCCCGCCCTCGACTTTTAAATACAACTACATCCACTTAAGAATCCAATGATATACTTTTTGTGACATAGTAACTCATATTTAGTTAGTCAAATGGATGACCTAGAACTACGTGCACGCCCTATAAACCGAGACGCCTAAAAATAAAAAACCGAGACGGAGAGGGTAGTTCAGCATGTATCTTTATAGATCAATATAGTCGGGATTCACCAAGGAGCAAAACCAAGTGGTAGGTTGCTCCTATCGTGTTGGCGTAGCAACTCAAGCAGGGTCAGTCCGCACACGAAATGGCGACACACTTAACAGGACCCCTTTGGCCGACATGTGGCTCATCCACCATCTTGTTCCATGTGCGATGCACCAAATTACAGTTCGGAGCAGCGGTTGGAATTGGAGGCACCCCGGTCGTAGCGCCGAAGTAGTAGAAAATGAGCGATGAGGGGTCAAATCACAAAGCCCCACCTTTCTCGCATTAAGCTGGACGGACGAAGCAACCATCATTTCACTCTAGGGCACAAGAGCATAAAGAAAAGAGAAAACAATGATGCGTGCGGCAGCTACCTAGGGCACCCTAGGGTAGGGGTCTCCACTATAGATCCTTTTTTTTTAAAGTGCCTCCACCACAAATCGGCTTCTCCCTCGTCCTCTTGAAGAAAATCGATGATGAGTGCAGCGTTAGGGTTTGTAGGAGTACTACGGTGTGTGGGGCCACGTCGTAGTAAACGGGTTCGAGTTGACGCCTTAAATATGTGTGGGCCACTTGGTTTTACGGGAACGAGGCAGCATTTTGGGTTCAGGGACCAGTGCAGATATAGTACATACAAAAAATTGTGGATGTAGGTTCGACCGAAAGGCAATGATGCATGGGCCCTGCATTTTGATATACCCGGGGCCGCGTGAAATTTGCTACTCTACTCAAAACTAGTAAGGTACACATGCATTGAACGCATGAGATTTCGAAACCAAATTATGAATAAATACACACTATAGCATGTAAAGCTTTGAGTCATATATGCATGATGTAGATGTTTGTTTAGTTCTTATAGTTCATCTCATTCAAAATCAATTAGTTTTATAAAAATGTTAAGATTCATGGGGTTGTGCATTGTAAAGCATAAAGTAAAAAACAAATAATGGCAATTCATTTAGAAAAAAATCAATTATGATACAGAAGATTCTAGAACAAAGCAGAAGTGCTTGTGTTTTGAGGTTTGTGCATTATGCTTAAGTTCAACCATGGAGTCTTCTAAATTGTACATGTGGCAGATCTGGTGGAATGTTGATGATACCCAACGGCCAGTAGTGCTCGGATTTGCCATCTATGCACTGTCGGATTAGCTTCATCCAGCGACCATCTTTCAAAGTTATTGGCACACTATATAGTTCTTGTGCCATAGTTGCATGTTTTCGAAAGAAGCTACTAGTGGGTTGTACTATCTATTTAGCAATAGAAGATGTATCCATGGAAGTTGTAGGGAAAGAGATGACATTGAGCATCTCAATTCCTATGAGTAGGGATTGGAAAAGATATGTCATTTGGTTCACATCATAGGAACTTTTCTATTGAATCTAGAGATGACATGTATCTCAATTCCTATGAGGAGGGATTAGAAAAGAGATGTAATTTGGTTCATATCATAGGAACTTTTCTATTGAATATACGCTAATTTTTATTTTCCTTCGAAATTAAGGGAGTATAGGAATCCATTCATATGAACCAAGTGGCTCTAAAGCTATAGAAATGATATCATGTTTATTTCCTTTGAAATGTGGAGTATATGAATCTATTCCTATGAACCAATTGGCTCTAAAGGAAAAAATCCTACAAAAATCATATCATATAGAGTTCCTATGATATTCCTCGACACCAAAGGATGGTTGAAATTGCTGCAGATGATACGATGGTCTTTCTTTGTAGAATCCTCCCCCATCTTTATAGTTACCTCTCGAAGATGAATGAAATGATATATACAGGGTATTCTACATGTGCAATTTGGTACACGAAAACTCGGTAAAAGTTTGCAAGGTTCGAATTTTCAATAAAGCTATATGCACTGCATTTCGGAACGGAGGGAGCATACTGCAGTTTCTAACACTCATGTGGAGGATTTGTGTGTAGGAGGAGTGGCTGTTCTGTTAAATGACATGGCAAAACTGACACTGTCGGATGCCGATCTAACGGTTCTTACGGGCTTCGTCAGGAAAAGGCTTGTGGCGAATGTTTTTCGGATAATGATTTACAGACACATGCATTGCATTGATACGTGCCCCCCTCTCTCTCACGCACACGCACCCTCACGAGTCACAACTCTCCCGAGTCCTCTCGCAGACTCGCATGTCGCACCCACCGTCTATCTGTAGGTAGACGTCACGCACATATGTGCTCTTCACACCTACCCTCAGAACTTCTAAAAAATAAAAGACGTCGCGCACATTTTATTTTAGCTCACACGTCACACACTTATACAATTACTCTTGCGGCGAACGTACTCTGGGCATAGTATAATGTACTCTCACGATGAGAAGCGGTGCACGCACACACTAGTTCTCTCACACCCACTCGCGGGTACACGTAGGAGCGCATTTTTTTGAAGCTGGTACAACAAAATCACTCCAATCTATATCTAAGTAGGAGCCTTAGCGCTTGCTTTACTATGGTTCCTCTCGTTCACTCTCTCATGCTCTCCAGATCTAAGCAAGACATAGGTGGCCACACTCTCTCTCAGCTCACGGCTGGTCACAAATTCGGTCAGACAACCTCGACCGGGGCAGGGGTGTAGGTGCATCGTTCATGCTGTCGACGGCGGCGAGGGAGGAGACCAATGGCTGCCCGCACGTCCCAATCGGCGGCCGTGCCGTTCTCTCCGAGAGAGCGCCGGCTCGAGAGGGCCTCCGACCCCTTCTTCCTCCCTGCGGTATTGTGGCCAAGATGCGGCCTCCCGACGCCGTCTTTGCCACATGCCGACGACCCTCGGGTATATATTCCTTCGAAACGGAACACCTGCCTTGCTCTACTGCCCCAGCTCCCTTCATGTGGATCTTTTTCTACTTCTGTCCGCTGTTCCAAAGCCACCTAGACTTTTACTATTATTAGAGGTAAAGCTAGTTCATACAGTCGACTCTAATGCCCTGTTTGGATACTCTAACTCCGTTAGAGGTTAGAGTTAGATTCTAACCCTGAACTAACTCTAGCAAAAGAGGTGTTTGGATGACAGGGTTATATGGAGCACGGATACGGCGAGGCGCCTTCACGGGCGTTGTGAAAGGAAGGGAGGGAGAGGACGAGAAGCTTCGAGGAAGTGGGGAGGGCTCTGCTGCGGGGAGAGCGAGAGAAAAATGTGTTTTTTTAATGGTCCCGAGAAGAACTAACCTAAATAAGCACCTCTTGGATGGGTTAGATTTTTTGGATGGGTTAGATGCATCTAACCCAAACTAACCCTCCTGTTTGGATACTTTTGGGTTAGTTGAGTCCAAACTAACCCAAACCAACTCTAACCCATGGATCCAAATAGGGCCTAAGAGTTGGTTCAAACAGGGAAGAAAGTGGGAAAGTTGTAGCATGAATCTAGGACTTGGTTCTAAGAGGAAACGGGGGAAAGTAGTAGATACTGGCTACCCAACCGGCCTCTTGGTTGAAAAGACGAAGAAAGCATGGTGGATGGCAAAGGGTGGGGGGAAGTGGACCTATCTCTTGGTTGAGAAAGGAAAGAAAGTGACGGGTGTTGGGGGACAACGCAAATGAGAATGAGCAGGTCTAGATTTCCTATGCTCACATAGGAAAATGTCGCCGAGGAGATAAAAAATGGGACAAATGCAGACATGCTGCCTGAGTGTTTGCCACTCTCCGCAGCCACATCTGCCTCACCACTTTATGCCCCTGTTGTCCCTACGCCCATATCGCTACCATTAATGTAAAATCACATGAAGCATTAAGCAATGCCACCTAATGTCACTATAAGTAATGGTCTAGTGCCGTCGATAAATTGAAGCAATGCCACCACCATTTTATGAAGTGCTTCCGTCTTGCTTTATTTCCCATGAATTGTGTTTTTGCATTTACACTTAAATCTCACACCGCTAACATTGCTTCATCCCACTAGAACTGCACAAATTTGATTGAACATTTACTGACCATGTGCTACTCTCATGACAGTAATACTAATGCTATTGTTCTGCATGTTAATCTAGTGGCATTGTTGATGTGATGTGATGCTACTTACTTAAGGGATCTTCATACTGTCAATCTAGTGCCAATTACAACACAATAGATGCTGATGTTAATCATATGCCACTGCAAATATCTATCACTGTTTAACTAACCGTATTTCGTATTTGCGCAAACAGGGATGTCTGTCTCCATATCGTTCCGGGATGTCTGTCTCCGTATCGTTTCTATCCGTGCAATCAAAAGCACACACCTCAGTTTTAGTACAACTGCGCAAAATGAGATGGCTATCCCTCGTTGTCGTCGTCTAACCTCCAGTCTTCAAGGTATTCCTACATCGGTAGTAACTAAGGTAGAATGACCAACGCAATCTAAAAGAAGTTGATTCGTATGTTTTACTTCCTGATTGCGGTTCAGGGACGAGCGAAAACAACTGCATCCTAGTCCGGAATGCACTTTCTACCAGTTCATCCATGGATCGAGGACTAGCTGGCACGGCTGCACGGTGGTTTTTTGGACAGGTGCGCGGACAAGAGGCATCGTGGTCTGCTTATTTTTGCAAATAGCGGTGCTTATTTTAGTGGAATGCACAAGAATTTCACCTGGTCAATAAACTGCATGGTTCAGTTCAGCATTCCAGCTGAGACCACAATTATAATTGGTTATTCTGGAATGAGAGAACCTAACCCTGTATGGTGGCAACAAGAAAAAACCAGAGTGAACTCCAGGAAATTTAAGCCTGCCGGGAGGCCCTTTGCTCAGAGCAGCCTTGCTTGTTTTTTCTTGATTTGTAAACCTTCTCACAACTTTATCTTTTGTTGTGAACTAGTATGTGTTTGTTATGTTCTATGAATCATTGAGATGTATAAAACTGCTTAACTTATGATTTTCAAGTTTTTTATGAAGACGAGTTTAATGGAGTGTTCCACATGAGCGCTGGACTAGCGTGTGAACATTTGGAATTTACATTGTGGCCTCAGTTAACTGCATGAACCACTGTAAGAAGATACATAGTTGCTTATATGTCAGGCAACAGATTGTTGATTGTTAGCTGGTCGATAGCCTAGTGTTGAAGCAAGCTGAGCCAATGTGCTGTGTTTTGCACAACTGCTTACAAGTGGGGTAGCACCAACAGTGTTTACAAGTACTTATGTATATGTCGGTGCACAGTTCTCGAACGAGTGCTCTATTTCATCAAAACACACACTGCTCGTAAGATAAACCGTGACAACTTATGTCTTACCATGCCATATTCATGAAAAAACTAGCGAGGATGCATTTGTTTCGGCAACAATTATGATGGTTCTCACATGATTCACGGGCATACAAAAGTAGCAGCAGTTCCCATAGATGGATTCAAACAGAGTACTAGCCCAGAGGGGTCAATAGCAGGCAAGGTTCGGATAATTAGACACAATCCAAACTACTATTAAACACTAGCTGGGGCAACTATTTCATGCGTCGATCTAATTTGGGCTGCACACAAGACGGACCTTGCCATGAACATCATCGAGGACGTCCCGCAGCAGCTCAATCCTGTGAACCTTCATGAAGACAACCTTGTGCCTTGCCACTGATAAACTTGTTTGTGGAGGCATGCCACGTCATGTTCCTGCGTAAGCTTGACAAGAACAGTATGCCTTACAAACGAAGGAGCAGCTTTGAACTTCTTGTGCTTCGGTACACCCTGGACAACACGCCTGACAACAGTGAGGCTGGAATACAACTCTTCATTGGTATAACCACAAATGGCTTCCAGGATCCAACAGCCTAAGAACTCTGTTTTCCCAGTGCGTATATTCAGGTCATCCGCCTCATAGCGAGTGACATGTACATCCACACAATCCTTGTCTGCATCATGGCTCTAATTGAGACAGAAAAAAATTCTGAATTACTTTTCAGTATAAGAAACACAAGTTATTTAAACCACTATGAATAGCATGGCATCGAAGCTAATAAAATTTTCCATTATTAATCACCACATACTTAGATGAAAAACCATAATCGAGATCGGCAAAGAAGAAAATCACCTTGGGTAGCTTAGCGGGGGGGACACATCCTCGAAGGGGGAAAACTGCTCCTGCAGTACCATGGGGGTTGTAACCTCAAACGGGGCGTTGACCATCTCAGTAGTGGCCATGAGCGTATCTGGGGTCGGCTCGGTGGCTGCCTCCATCTTCTTGGAGCTCTCTGTCTCGTGGGGATCAGCCTCCCGTGTCTGCTCTAATATCGGCAGATCTTTGCCTGGTTCTCCTTGGTCCATCATGAAACTGACGAATACTAGGAGACCACTGAAAGGAAAACACAATCGCAATGACAATGAAACAAAAAAGAGAGTGAGGATAGGTTACTGCTTTGCAAAAGTTCTTTTTTTTCTCTGAACGAAAATATACCAACATCACGGATCCGCTTACCTTCCCTTCTTTGGGAGAGAAGAACAGTGGCAGATGCAAGTGTTGCCTTTCTTGAAGATGGTGAGAGAGAAGGGGATTCAGCGAAGAGTGAAATGATGGTTGCTTCGTCCGTCAAACTTAGACTGCGGGGAGGTGGGGTTTTGTGATATGATGGCTCGTTACGGCCGTGCTACGACCGGGGTGACTCTCCGCCTGCATACTGCCTTCTAATTTGGTGGATGGCATTTGGGCCCGCGCGCTGCATGGCCCGCATGTCGGTGAACAAAAGTATAACGGCATTCAGTAGAGGGAGACGTTTCAATGACCTAGGAGGAGCCAGAAGCGGTAGAGTGTCTCCACTGTACTAGTAGTAATTGTTTTCCTGGGTAGCTGTAGAGTGTCTCCACTGTACTAGTAGTAATTATTTCTATGGGCCCAAGACAAAACAGCCCATCCACACTAGTAAATACTAAAATCAAATTGAAAGCCCATATATTTACTGAATGAGAGGCGCTACCCACACCCAGCACACCGCCCCCCAAAAAACCTGGGTCCTCTTCTTCCTCCTCGCTCCCACCCACCTCACGTCAGCTCGCTCCACTCGTACCCCCAAATTCCTTACCTCACTCCTACAGAAAACCCCAGCTTCCCTTCTTCCTCATTACTACAGAAAAACCCCAGCTCCCCTTCTTCTTCACTCTCACTACAACTAGGCTCGTCATTCATTACTCTGCTCAAATCCGTGAGCGCGACGCGACGCCCTCGAGGAAAATGGAGTCGGCTGACCACGGCGCCAAGAAGATGAGGCTCCCGCCAGCGGCGATGCCTATTGTAGATCCTGCACACGGCAGCGCGGGGAGAAGCGGCGACCCTGTCCCCACCGGATCCCAGGTACCCATAGAATCTCGGGTGGACCGCATCAGCGATCTTCCGGACGCCGTCCTTGGGGAGATCATCTCGCTTCTCCCCACCAAGGATTGCTGCCGCACCCAAGTCCTCTCAATTCAGTGGCGCCTGAGGGATTCTTGGATTAGGGGGTATCCGGACAGCCGGACTATATACATCGTCCGGACTATTGAAGCGTGAAGATACAAGACTCAAGACTTTGGCCCGTGTCCGGATGGGACTCTCCTTTGTGTGGAAGGCAAGCTTGGTGATCCGGATATTGTGTTTCCTTCCTTGTAACCGACTCCATGTAAACCCTAGCCCTCTCCGGTGTCTATATAAACCGGAGAGGTTGGTCCTTAGAAGGCCGATCACAATTACAATCATACCATCATAGGCTAGCTCTTAGGGTTTAGCCTCTATGGTATCGTGGTAGATCTAATCTTGTACTACTCATATCTTCAATATTAATCAAGCAGGAAGTAGGGTTTTACCTCCATCGAGAGGGCCCGGACCTGGGTAAACATTGTGTCCCTCGCTTCCTGTTACCATCAGCCTAAGGCGCACAGATCGGGACCCCCTACCCGAGATCCGCCGGTTTTGACACCGACATTGGTGCTTTCATTGAGAGTTCCTCTGTGTCGTTGCTGCAGGGCTCGATGGCGCCTTCAATCGTCAACAACACGGTCCAAGGGGAGACTTTTCTCCCCGGACAGATCTTCGTGTTCGGCGGCTTCGCACTGCGGGCCAATTCGCTTGGCCATCTGGAGCAGATCGATAGCTACGCCCCCGGCCACCAGGTCAGGTTCGGAAACTTGAACTACACAACGGATATTTGTGGAGACTTGATCTTCGACGGATTTGGGCCTGTGCCAGGAGCACCGGATAGTCACGATGAGCATGGCTTAGACCTGCTGTCGGACGAAGCTCGGGATATCACCCCGGCAGAAGCCTTGGATCTAAATCCGGAGCAGGTTGCGTTGCCTAAGGACGGAGGGCTGGACCCCGCCCTGCAGGCCGCACACTCATCGGCGGTGGAGCCGAACACAGGTCTCACCACTGTGGAAGCCTGTAACCCCGGGCCCCCGGACTCTTATCCGGTTGCCGGTTCCAGTCCGCACACCCTCGAGCCAGTCGTGCCAGGTTGGGCTCCGGTAATGGAGTTTACCGCTGCGGACATCTTCCAGCACTCACCCTTTGGCGACATGCTGAACTCATTAAAGTCTCTCCCTTTGTCAGGAGGCTCTGGGCCGAACTATGTCCGACTTGAGTGGGGAGCAGGTGACGAAGGAATTCGCTGCCCACCCACCACCCACTTCATTGCCACGGTCGATGATTTAACCGGCATGCTTGACTTTGACTCCGAAGACATCGACGGTATGGACGATAATGCAGGAGAATTACAGGAGCCACCGCTCACAGGGCGGTGGACGGCCACCTCCTCATACGATATATACATGGTGGACACTCCGAAGGAAACCAATGGTGACGAGGTAACGGAGGATAACCCCTCAAGGAGAAAAGCAAAGCATGGGCGTCGCCGGCGCCGCTCCAAGCCCCACCACAGCAATACCGGCCTCGGAGATGAAAGCAATCCGGATGGCACCGAAGAGGAATACAACCCTGACCAGCCCGCCTACGAGCATGCCGAACAGGAAGACGAGCAGGTCAGCCCAGACGAACAGGCGACCGACGGATATCCGGAGGAGGACATCTATATGCCCCCCTTCGAAGACGAGATTAGCCTCGGCGACGACGAGTTCGGCGTGCCTGAGGATCCCGTGGAGCAGGAGCGCTTCAAGCGCCGGCTTATTGCCACTGCGAGGAGCCTGAATAAGAAGCAGCAGCAACTCCAGGCTGATCAAGACCTGCTCACAGATAGATGGACTGAAGTCATGGCAGCCGAGGAATACGAACTCGAGCGCCAAACGGCTGACCGGACAGCCCGTGGCCAGGATAAAACGGGATATCAGCCCGAATACCAGCCCGCACCCCCACGCCAATACACTACGGCCCGGGGCAACAGGCAGGACCTGCAAGATATTCTGGAAAACAAAGTAGGACAGCCAAGATCGATCTACGGATCGCGGGGGCGCGCCCCTGTGCGTGACGATGACCGTCATGCCGGATACATTATAAACAAGTCCAACCGGGCCGAACATAGCAACCCAGACCAATTCGAACTGCGTAGCCACATAGCCCGGCACAGAGGCGCCGCACACCCCCTCTGCTTCACTGATGAAGAGATGGATCATGAATTCCCAGAAGGGTTCAAACCCGTAAACATCGAATCATACGATGGCACAACAGACCCTGCAGTACGGATCGAAGATTTCCTTCTCCACATTCACAAGGCCCGCGGAGACGATCAACACGCCATCAAGTATCTTCCCCTCAAGCTCAAAGGACCAGCCCGGCACTGGCTAAACAGCCTGCCAGCAAATTTCATTGGCAGTTGGGAAAACCTGGAAGATGCATTCCTCGACAACTTCCAGGGCACATATGTGCGACCACCGGATGCTGATGACCCGAGCCACATTACTCAACAGCCCGAAGAGTCAGAAATTCTAGACTCGGTTCCTAACTAAAAAGAACCAAATAGTCGACTGTCCGGACACTAAAGCCCTAGCGGCTTTTAAGCATAATATCTGTGATGAGTGGCTTGCTCGACACCTCAGCCAGGAAAAACCCAAGTCCATGGCAGCTCTCACAACACTAATGAGCCGCTTTTGCGGGGGCGAGGACAGTTGGTTGGCTCGCAGTGGCACCACGCCACATTCCGGCCCTTCGGATGTCCGCGACAATAACGGCAAGCCACGACGCAACAGACATAAGCGACGGAACAACAGCGACAACATTGAAGACACAGCAGTAAACGCCGGATTCAGCGGATCCAAGTCTGGTCAGCGGAAGAAGCCATTCAAAAGAAACAATCAGGGACCGTCCAGTCTGGACCGTATACTGGAGAGCTCGTGCCAAATTCATGGCACCCCGGACAAGCCAGCCAACCACACCAACAGAGACTGCTGGGTATTCAAACAGGCCGGCAAAATAAACGCCGAAAACAAGGATAAGGGGCTGCACATCGACGATGACGAGGAGCCCCGGCGTCCGAACATAGAGGGACAGAAGAAATTTCCCCCCAAGTGAAAACAGTCAACATGATCTACGCCACTCACATCCCCAAGCGGGAACGGAAGCGGGTACTATGAGATGTCTACGCGATGGAGCCAGTCGCCCCCAAGTTCAACCCATGGTCAGCTTGTTCGATCACCTTTGATCGTAGGGATCATCCTACTAGCATCCATCACGGCGGCTCGGCCTAATTGGTCTTAGACCCAATCATCGACGGGTTTCACCTCACGCGAGTCCTCATGGACAGCAGTAGCAGCTTGAACCTGCTTTATCAGGACACAGTGCACAAAATGAGCATTGACCCCACAAGGATCAAGCCCACCAAAACCACCTTTAAAGGTGTAATTCCTGGGGTAGAGGCCCGTTGTACGGGCTCTATAACATTGGAAGTGGTCTTCGGATCTCCGGATAACTTCTGAAGCGAAGAGTTAATCTTCAATATCGTCCCCTTCCGCAGTGGTTATCACGCACTGCTGAGAAGAACCGCATTCGCTCGATTCAATGTAGTACCACATTACGCATACCTCAAGCTCAAGATGCCAGGACCGCGCGGGGTCATAACTGTCAATGGAAACATGGACCGCTCTCTCCTAATAGAAGAGCATACTGCAGACCTCGCGGCGGAAGTACAATGCGGCCTCCTCCGATAAACCAACCCGGCGACAACAACTTCGAGCACCGTCAAGCGAATCGGGAGCACCCCGCAACAGGATCATCAGGCACACCAAGAGCGCGACTAGCAGTCCAGCCTCCGCTCAAGCCCCATCAAAGCAGCATCCGTGCCATGCGCACATAATGTCACACTCAAAATACCATGGGCACAGGCGGAGGCGCAGCAATGACTGAGTCAACAGTGCGGTATCACCACAACACACCTTCATAAATCTCCCTTTTTATTTTTCAGGACATTGCTTTAGGGCATCCCCTTTTGAAGAGCCGGATTATCGGACTTATACAGGGGAGAAAACCAAGGAGGCAACAAGCTTCGCGCACAGAAGGAAATACCCAGGTGGAATCTATTTACGATCGCTATACCTGTTTTATCTATCTGTACGCGGCCTGCCCCTGAATAGGACATGTCAAATAGTCCTATTTATCTCCGCTTAATGCATTCATTGTAAACATACGCTTAAACGTATTATTCATCAATGGGAGATCATATATAGCGTCAGCTTATTATTCTTATTTGAGCATTTTTCTCACAAATGTTTATTTGATATTGCATCCGTACACCTTGGTACATTCAGTTTGCCAGGGGCTTCTTATGGTGCCCCATAATACGGCAAGACAAGTCTGAACACTTTCAACAGTGCGGCACCCCGAACTTATAGCACTATATGCATCAGCTCCGAATCATGTCTTGGGTCTACAGTTGGGTTAGCCCGGCTCCCTTGTTTTGGTACCTTACATTCCGTTATATTGGCTAAGGTAGCGCAGGGAGAACTACTGCGATTGTGTCCCGGTTCTTCTGGATGAGCACCTCAGTAGAGAAAGCCGAAAACTGACAGGCATGATGTGGCGAGAGCTGGTCGCTGTTTGAGAGATCTTAAAATCCTTAAAGATTTTTCCGCTTTAGGCGATAAATCGGCTTCGTCCGATCTAGGCATATATAGCGCCCCAATTCGGCCTTACGAATTCTAGGGGCTTCGCCGAAATTTAAAATTGTAGACTTCTATGGCTAAGTGAAAGTTATAAAGCCGCATAGTCCGATTGCCTTGTTCGCTGCGCCGGACACCTCCTTAAGGGACCAAACATTTGGATAAAGAGTGTCCGGGTTTTCCACGAACACCCCAGTACTAGTTACGTGGGGTCGGAAGCCGACGACTGGCCTACTTTCAGAATTTTATAAACAGCCGCACAGAAGGTAATATTTTAAATCAAACAGTGCTACATAGCATAAGTAACTTCGTCTTTAAATTACAACAGCGGCAGAGGTACATTCAGTCAAAGATCTTGTCCTTGGTACATTCATCGGCCACAAGACGAGCGCCCTTCATAACGCCATCATAATACATCTCGGGATCGCGATGCTCCTTGCCCTCCGGCGGCCCGTCCTTCACCAGCTTCTCCGCATCCAGCTTGCCCCAATGCACCTTCGCGCGGGCAAAGGCCCGGCGGGCACCCTCAATGCAAACGGATCGCTTGATCACTTCAAGCCGCGTACAGGCATTCAGCATCCGCTTGATCAGGCTGAAGTAGCTAGTGGGCAGGGGCTCACCAGGCCAAATCCGGACTATGAAATCTTTCATAGCCACTTCGGCTGCCCTGTGGAGTTCGACCAACTGCTTCAGGTGGTCACTCAGAGCCATTGGGTGTTCAGCCCCAGCATACTGGGACCAGAACAGCTTCTCTGTTGAGCTCCCCTCCTGGGCACGGTAGAACTCTGCGGCATCTGATACGCTGCGTGGTAGATCTGCGAATGCCCCTGGAGAGCTCCGAACTCGGGTAAGTAAAAGAAACGCCTCCTCCACATGTTTGCTTTGCCTAAAGAATTTCTTACCCGCCGCTATCTTTTTGGCCTCCTGGATTTCCTGCTGTGCCTTCTCGTCTTCGGCCTTGGTGTCTCTCATACTCACGAGGGCCTTCACAAGCTCGGCCTCTTTCATCTTCAGATCATACTCCACGGACTCGAACTTCTTGCCGAGGTCCCGGAGCTCTTGCTGCACCTCGCCCACTCTAGCACTTTGCTTTTCGCGCTCCTTGCATTCCAAGGCCGCCTTATCTTCGGCCTCGGACAACACTTTCCTCAGGGACGCCACTTCGGCGGTGGCCCCTGTTACACAGTCACGACGCTTTGGCGTTAGACTAACCAATTTTGTCTATCCTTAAATACATAAGAGCGGGGAATCACTTACCCTCGTTCTCTTTGAGCTGCCTCTTCGTGAGGTCGAGCTCTCCCTGCGCCTGCTCCAGGTCCTGCTTTAGTTCGGCAACCTCGATTTTGCGGGCAGCAGCGGCAAGCAGCACAACCTGCTTATTCACATGAATATTTATTATTAGACTCCTGCGGATTATAATAGACCCTCTGTTTGGTTTTTCTTTCCGAACACCAAATAGAGTATCAGGGGCTACAACCTATCGGGTGGCAATTCCACACATTTTTATTACTTACCTCAAAGCCTGTCAGGAGGCTGGTGCAAGCTTCGGTTAGTCCGCTCTTGGCACACGAAACCTTCTGAATCACCGCACTCATAAGAGTACGGTGCTCTTCATCCATGGAAGCACCGTGAAGCACTTCCAGCAGACAATCCGGCGCCTCGGGCGCAGTAGAAGTCCTCGACGCAGATGGCTCGCCCTCCCTAACGAGGGGCTGCCCACCTGAGTCTGAAACCATTGAGGGTTCCGGAACAATGTTCGGCTGATAGCCCGGCCTACTGTGGCTCTCATCGACACGATCCGCGGGGATCTTGAACCCCGCGTGTCCGACATCTGGAATCCCGCCTTGGGGCGTCTCCAGAGTCACCTCCCCTCGCTCTGGGAGCCTTCGGGACAACATCTCCGTGTCATCTGCGGGCTGAGGAGTAGTGGCCGTCGGAAGCGAATTCATCTCTGAATCGCTCAGGGACCCGGAAAAAGATACCTCGGGATGAACCCTGGTCGGACTGCATAAATGTTCGGCATTATAAATACAAAAACTATGAAGTAAAGTCATGATGGAGTGCGGATACTTACGATCGCGCCAGGGGCTTCCCCCTGGGAAGCCACCCCTCCTCGTTGTGAGCGGCCGTGGTGGAGTAGTCCGGAAGGGACACCTTTCCCTTCTTGGACGCCCCAGCCTCCCCCTCCGGGGTGGCTTTCCTCTTTTTCTCCTCCCCAGTGCGGGGAGGTAGAGTTTCTTCTTGCTTCCTCCAGCCTCCGCGGGAGGAATCTGTCTCGTCGTCATCGGACGACGTGGGTATGACGGCCTTGCGCCGGGGGACTTTTCCGGCCGCCTGGTCCACCTCCCCAGGCCCCTCATCCTTCCTGCATGGGGCGTCTTCTTATTCTTCCTCCCCTTCGTGGGAGGAGTGTGCCTCATCGTCTTCGGACGAGGCTTCCGGCACAACCTTACGCCCGAGACCCTTTCGGATCCCTAGGGCATTCTTTTCGGCCTTCTTCTCCGGCACCTTGTAGGGCGTCAGGACTAGCTTCTCCGTCAAGAGAGCATCAGCAGGGCCTTCTGGTAGCAGAGCCGGACAGTCAATCTGCTCCGCTGTCTCCACATAATCCTAAGCAAATATGCACAGTTACTTCAGACTCCCCCACGAATATATTGGGAAGAACCGAGTCCGGTGGTAGTCTGAGAACTCAACTGACTAGGAGGCCGCGCGGCATGAAGCCCACAGTCCTCGGATGTGGGGGAAGGTACTTCGGAGGCCTTGAACAACACCTTCCATGCACCTTTATGTGTCATGTCGTAGAGCCTCCGAAGCGTTTGGTGCTCGGATGGGACGAACTCCCATAGGTTGGACACCCGCCTTTGGCACGGGAGAATCCGGCGAACGAGCATGACCTGGATCACATTGACAAGCTTGATGTTCTTGTCCTTCATGCTCTTGATGCAGGTCTAGAGTCCGGTCAGCTCTGTAGATTCGCCCCAGGGCAGGCCCTTCCTTTCCCAGGAGGTGAGCCGCATGGGGGCTCCGGATGGAACTCGGGGGCCACCGCCCAGTTGGCGCTGCGCGGCTCGGTGCTGCAGAACCACCCCACTGCCACCCCTTCACGGTTTCCGCAAAGAAGCCATCAAGCCAGGTGACGTTAGGCATCCTGCCTACCATGGCTCCTCCACACTCTGCTTGCTGGCCGCTCAAGATCTTCGGCTTCACGCAGAAGGTTTGCAGCCACAAGTCGAAATGAGGTTTGATGTGGAGGAAGGCCTCGCATACGATGATGAATGTAGAGATGTTGAGGATGAAATTCGGGGCTAGATCATGGAAATCTAGCCCGTAGTAGAACATGAGCCCGCGGACGAAGGGATGAAGTGGGAATCCCAGTCCACGGACGAAGTGGGCGACAAACACAACCCTCTCGTGGGGTCCTTGGGTCGGAATGACCTGTCCGACGTCTGGTAGCCGGTGTGCTATGTCTGCGGCCAAGTATTCGGCTGCCCGAAGATTTGCGATATGCTTCTCCTTGATGGTGGAAGCCACCCACTTGCCTCCTGCTCCGGACATGTTTAGCTGTGCGGAGAAGACTTGGGCTTCGGCGCTGGAGCTCGAGGGGGCAAGAGTGGGCAAGGGAGAAAGAAGGCGTGGGTAAAAATGGGGAAATATTATCCCTTAATAGAGGCGACGAAAGTGGTGTGCCTCCCCACTTGCCCGTTGGGAATCGCTTGCTTCCCAAGCGCCACGATTGATGGCGTGGTGGGTTTACCCATACCAGTATTGATGAGAATCTCGTAATAAGGGGACACGATCTCTGCTTTGATAAGACGTGTCAAGGAAACCGCCTCGCAATATGCGTTGTGGCTGATTGTAGGAAAACGGTTCGAATAATGACCCGGCCGTAATGACACGTCGCGTTGTCTAAAAAGTTGTCAGCTGATTGCATTTGTGAAATATCATCCTCTCTACAGTGGTATGTGAAGATTATTTTGTGGATCCGGACACAATTCGAGTGTTCGATAATTTCTTTGGAGTATTCGGAGGAGGAACCCGCCTTGCAATGCCGAAGACAAGACTGCGCGCCGGACTAATCGTCATTGAAGCCTGGTTCAGGGGCTACTGAGGGATTCCTGGATTAGGGGGTATCCGTACAGCCGGACTATATACATCGTCTGGACTATTGAAGCGTGAAGATACAAGACTCAAGACTTCGGCCCGTGTCCGGATGGGACTCTCCTTTGCGTGGAAGGCAAGCTTGGCGATCCGGATATTGTGTTTCCTTCCTTGTAACCGACTCCATGTAAACCCTAGCCCTCTCTGGTGTCTATATAAACCAGAGAGGTTGGTCCTTAGAAGGCCGATCACAATTACAATCATACCATCATAGGCTAGCTCTTAGGGTTTAGCCTCTACGGTCTCGTGGTAGATCTACTCTTGTACTACTCATATCTTCAATATTAATCAAGCAGGAAGTAGGGTTTTACCTCCATCGAGAGGGCCCGAACCTGGGTAAACATCGTGTCCCTCGCTTCATGTTACCATCAGCCTAAGACGCACAGATCGGGACCCCCTACCCGACATCCGCCGGTTTTGACACGGACAGCGCCCTCTATGGCGCGCCGTGCCCCTTAATCTCGACTGTCATCAGCCATCTCTCTTTAGTGATTTTGAAATCCCCAGAGCCATCATCTCCTCCCACCAGGGCTCCCTTCAAAGCCTCTGCATCCCGTCATGCTACCTGAGCAAGCATACCATGCCCTGCATGGTGGACGCCTGGCTGAAATCCCCTGAATTCACAGAACTACAGCTGCTTGAGTTCTACTATTCCCCTGGAAATCACATACCACATACCGAACACCATGAACTTGTGCCCTCAGCACCGATGTCCATCTCGCGGCTTTCCTCCTCTCTCCACACCGCCACCTGTGCGTTGTGCTACCTACCAGGCAATCTAGTACTAAACCTTCGACTCCCATTTCTCAAGAAACTTTCACTTGTGCGGGTTCGTATATCGGAGGCCTCATTGCACAGCATCATCCACTCCAGTTGCCCTGCCCTAGAGTGCTTGGTGCTTGTTTTCACAGTTAGAATCGGCTGTCTCCAAATAAAGTCGCCTAACCTTGTAAGAATTGGAATTTCTTTTGACGGAAGGCAGCTCATCATCCAAGATGCCCCTTCACTTCAAAGGTTGATCCTTGATTCTAGTTATTCACCGTTGCAAATAATCGTCCTCTCTGCACCTAAACTGGAGACCTTGGGTGTAATACATGATCTCTGTGCTCATTTCAATATGGTGTTTGGCTCCACAGTTCTTCAGGTACTTTATATTATCATCTACACTTGTAACCATAAGCTGCATTTTAAATTTCTGCACATAAGTCATATATCATCTTGGAGTACACATTTTGTACTAATATTATGTTCTATGCTCAATGAAGAGTTTCTCCATGGATGGCCTATCAATGGTGATGGATTCTGTCAAGATCTTATATATCCAAATGAATAGTTTTGATTTGAACAAGATTATTGGCTTGCTGCAATGCTTTCCATGTCTGGAGAAGTTGTATACAAAGGTGATAATTTCACGCACATTGGAAGCCCGCATATAGTGTACTAGAATTAACCGTTCAGCTGTTTCTCTTTTGACACTCTTTTTTTAGACCTTAACTATTTTCAATCTTCATGTCTATTTAGGCAACAGGACGGGGTAAGAAAGTTATAACCAATCGGTGGATTCGTAAGCATCGGGATTTTCTCACTTCTCATGAGATTCGATTGAAGACAATAACGCTAGAACAATATGTAGCCAACCGTGCAAACACTAGATTTGTCACATTCTTCCTGCTGAATGTGAGGTTACTATTGTCCATCAGGCTTAAGTTTATCACCAGCATGGTTTTGACGGATGGGTATGTCGAAGAGCAAAAAAAAGGAGTTTCGGGTGGGTAAAAGAGCTTCTGAACATGTCGGGCTTCTATTTACAACATATTGTGGTCATAATCCAGTAAATTTTATGGCCCAGGATGTTCATTCTATGGACCTGACCGATCCATTTGACTATGACTGCCGAAAACAGTGTTGGAGCTAGATGTTGTTGCCCTTTTCAACCTGGGTTTTTTTGTAAACCTGATGAACAATTAACCCTCGTGCTTTTGTACAGTTTCTAAGCTGGAGTTAGATGTTCATGCCCTTTTCAACTCGGCTATGACTGTCATATTTTCTTTGAAACAAGGCAAATGGCTTGCCATTCGTTTAATTTAGAGTGAAATATTGTAACAAATCCCAACCAAGGGAAATAACATCACTCTCACTGGCTGCTTGAGCTCACTGTGCATTATAGAAGCCAAGTGATTAGCCCCCACCAGCACCCACAAACTTATTTCAAACTAGCACATCAAATGGGCTGCAAATTTTCATAGGAAAGGCTGCATGACCGTGATAGATTTGGATTCTGACATTTAGGACCCACGAGGAAATAGCCTATCCAAGGTGGTGTCGACTTACTAGCGAGTCAACAAACGATTCTGCCTACCAGCCGTTGGATTGACATCCAACATCTGTCGTGTATCTTCTATCTCTTGTCTTCTTCTTCCTCCAGCCGCCCAAACCAAACCACCCCGTCGGCTCCGCCTACTCCCGCCTTCCATGGCTGGCTGCGCCTCTGCTGCCCTACCGTATGTACCCTCCAATGTTGGCCAGTCCCTTCCTCTATTCCCCCACACTTCCTATTATTCTCCGGCGACGTCAGCCCCAACACACACCCGCGCCTGAACCAGTCAACCCTCGTACTCCCCTCCACCTGTGACTGGACCGGCGCATCTTCCACGGCTCCTGTTCGTTCCATCTGAGGCCTTATCGTTGTCCTCCGCCTTGCAGCCTTGGTTCGCTCACCGTGCGCGGTGTGCCGCCCTCTTGCATTGTCAACGTCGTCAACAACCGAGAGGAACAAGGAGATGACTGTACATGGAGAGGATGACAGTAGGGACCCACCAGCATCATGGCAGTATGCAAGCAAGTGCCTCTATATTACAAGCCCAAAAATATGGTTCCTCCTAATGGTTGGACATCTGGGGCTCACGCCATTGTCAACATAGTCAATAAACGAGAGAATTACACTACGAGCGGCTGACACCAGGGACCCAGCAGGTCGCGCAGTTTTTTTAGGAACAAGCAGTTGTTATTTATACTAGTTTTAGCGACGGGTCAACGTAACAACGGGACTGTGCGGGGGCTATGGCCTGTCTAGCTAGGGTTTTATTTATGTTTACCACATCATGAGCCCAGTTGTGTTTTTTTCTTGCTGAAAATGGCTAGCCCAGTTCTGTTTTTTAAAAGAAATGCCCAAACAAGGCCTACTTGCTTTATCGGCCCTGCTAGGCTGCAAATCTTTCAAGACGAGGAGAGTTTCATTCGGTTTGCCCAGAAATGGGTTGTGCATTTTTAAAACACATCAAACCAGGAATTAGTTTCAATTTTTTTCATTACAAGATTTTAAATTACATTGATTTTTATGCATGGACAATTATTTGGATTTTATATTTATATAAATTATTTTTCAAAATAGTTTGAATGTGAATCGATATTTCTGGATTAAAAACAGTTGACCGCACCGAAATATGCAAAATTTCGTATACTTTTTAACCGTGGCCACAATATGGGGTGTAATGCTAACAAAAAGAAGATGGGCTAAAAAATACTTAAGAATTAGCAAATGGGTTGTACATTATTAGAAATAATGGCAGATGGGTTGTATGCTATTTTTCATAGATTTGAGGCTGACTTGTGCGCCTACTACAGGTTGACGCGTATGCTTTCATAAAAAAAAGGTTGACGCACAGGCAACGCCCTGTCAACTTAGTCAACACACGAGAGCAGTGACTGTTGGATGTCCATCCAACGGCTGTCGTGCTTCTTCAATCTCTGCTCTTCATGCTCCAGCCGCTCAAACAAGCGCCAGCAGGACTGCCTGCTCCCTCCTCCCGCGACTGGCTATGCTACCGCGCAGGCCTCACGGCCCCACCGAACTCCCATCACTGGCCTAGCCATCCCTCTACTCACCCATACCTGTTGTTTATTCTCTGGGGACGGCAGACGAACCAGTAAACCCTCGTACTCCTCCGCGTGGGAAACAATTGCCGAGTATTCACTAGCTCCGTTTCGTTCCCTTCCTAGGCCTCGGCGTCGTCCACCGCCCTGGTGCTCTTAGCGCGGCCTGGTCAACGTGGTCAATGAATAACATCCATCGGAAGTGGACTATATGTGGAGAGGCTGACAGCTGGGTCCACGGCTGCACGCAAGGAAATGCCTCCTTATTACGCGCAAAATAATGATTCCTCCACCTGACAGCTAGGACCCATAGGAAGGGCCTCTGTATTTCACGAAAAAAACATTCCCCCCGCTGACAGGTCGGACCCACCAGCTATATCTTTGCACGCAAGGAAGTGCCTCCTTATTACGCCCAAAAAAATGAATACCCCCTGCTAGCTGGGACCCACCATATTGTTGGGCCTACTAAGTTGACGGGGACGGAGGGCTTTGTCAACTTAGTCAATACTCCAGTGACCGTATGATGTCCATCCAACGGCCATAGTGCTTCTTCAACCTCTGGTCTTCTTGCTCCAGCCGCCCAAAGCAGTGCCGGTTGTGTCGCCTGCTCCTGCCTCCCGTGGCCGGCTATGCTACCGCGGAGGCCTCACCGCCCCCATACTACTCCCACCACTGGCCAGGCCATCCCTCCACTCACCCACACCCCCTGTTATTCTGCGGCGATGGCAGCCTCACACCGCAGCCGAACCAGTGAACCCCCTGACTGCTAGGACCCATCGGAAGGGCCACCGTATTTCGTGAAAAAAATGCTCCCCCCGCTGTCAACTCGGACCCACCGGAAGTGCCTCCTTATTACGCACAAAAAAATGAATACTCCCCCGGCTAGCTGGGACCCACCTTGGTGGGAGGCTGACTTGTGGGCCTATTAAGTTGACGGGGACGGAGGGCTTTGTCAACTTAGTCAATATGAACGATTCTAGCTCCAGTGACCGTATGATGTCCATCCAACGGCTGTAGTGCTTCTTCAACCTCTGGTCTTCTTGCTCCAGCCGCCCAAAGCAGCGCCGATCGTGTCGTATGCTCCTGCCTCCCGTGGCCGGCTATGCTGCCGCAGAGGCCTCACCGTCCCCTACTATTCCCACCGCTGGCTAGGCCCTGCGACGACTGCAGCCTCACACTGCAGCCGAACCAGTGAACCCTCGTACTCCTCTCCGCGCGGGCTTCCACTATCGCATCTTCCCCGGCTCCGCGTCGTCCCCTTCCTAGGCCTCGCCACCGTCCACCACCGTGGTGCTCTCCGCACGGCGTGGTCAACGTGGTCAAGGAACGGCTTCCATCAGAAGAGTACTGTACGTGGAGAGGCTGACAGTTGGGTCCATGGCGGCCGCAAGGAAGTGCCTCCTTATTACGCGCAAAATAATTATTCCTCCACCTGACAGCAGGGACCCACCGGACGGGCCACCATATTTCACGAAAAAACGTTCCCCCCCTGACCGTTGGGACCCACCAGCTACACCTTCGCACGCAAGGAAGTGCGTCCAGGCAAAAAAACGATTCGCCCCCTGACTGCTGGGACCCACCAGCTACATCTTCACACGCAAGGAAGTGCCTGACAGTCGGGACCCACCTGGTCGAAGCGTACGTAGCATTGTCATTCCGGTCGCGAACGTGTACGTACATACTGGTGGATGTAGAGGCGCGCACGTGTAGTAGTAGAGGCGCGCACGTGTCGTAGTAGAGGCGTGCATGTAGTATGTACACATACGTACAACGGCAAGGGTGCAAGAAAGAAAATACGGCCACGTACGTACATACGGGCGGGGTCTGGAACGCTTGCTCGCGCATACGTACGGACAGGGCTCATGTACATGGCTGGGTCGGAACGGAGAAACTACGTCGTCGTCGTGTTAATGGGGAGGCAACAGAATGCATCGTGTTCATCGGGAGGCAACAAAATGAGTCGTGTTCATCGGGAGGCAACGGAATGCGTGGGAGCCAACCGGCTTGGACGGAACAGGCGATGGAAACGAGCCTTGGCGTACCGCAGAATGGAGGAAACGGCCTTGTGTTCGACCGGCCACGTTCGAAACGGGATCATGTTCATCGGGAGGGGTCTGGCGTACCGCGAAACGGAGGAAACGGACCTCCTAGAGTCGAAACGGGGGTCCTGTTGATCGGGAGGGGTGTGGCGTATCGCAAAACGGATGAAACAGACTTGTGTTGGAGCGCTACGGTCGAAATGGGGGTCCTGTTCATCGGGAGGGTTGTGGCGTACCGCAAAACGGGACTCCACAGGATATTTTTTCATCTCCACCGTCGACCTCCTCCAGCCTCCATGGGCTACCGTCGACCTCCTCCAGCCTCCACGGGCTCCTGTTCATCCAGCCACCACCGCGCGCTACTCCACCGGCTACTGTTCAACCACCCCTCCACGGACACCCCTCCACCATCTACTATTCATCCAGCCCTCCACAGGGTCGTCCTGTTCATCCAGCCCTCCACGGGGTCCTGTTCATCCAGCCCCAACCGGCTTCATCGATCGGGGTCCTGTTCATCCAGAGGCAACACCACGCGGTCCTGTTCATCCACCCCCACTGCTCACTATTCATCCACC
>NC_041389.1:313212904-313249223 GCF_002162155.2 Triticum dicoccoides | reverse complement strand
ATCCAGAGGCAGCATCGATCGGCTTCAGTTAGTAGTGGTAGCGAAGGAATCGCTCGATCAGGTTCAGTTAACAGCCATCGATCGATCGCTCGGGTTCAGTAACGCGTAGCCTGCAGTGCAATCGCTCGGGTTCAGTTAGAGCCCAACGCCTCTCTCGGGTTCAATTAGAGCCAACGCCTCGCACACACGCGCGTACGTGTATGAGAGAAACACGCATCGCTCGGCCCCCGACCACCCACCGTAACCGGAAACTCTCCGAAATTTTCCTCGCCCTCGCTTCTACCACGGTTTTTTCCGTCATGGACGGCCCAAAGAATGTCATGCAGCTGCGTCCCCGGCCCGCCCAGGATGAAAAGCCCATTTTCTATCATGAGTTTTTGTCATAGAAGTAGGAGCCCACCACATCTATGATGATACTGGGTTTTGTCACAGTTATCGTCACAGAAGTGTCATAAGTATGACAGGAAAAAAATTCGTTCGGCCCAAAATGTCACGGATGTGTCTTTTGTTTGTAGTGCCTACTCCTACTAGGTGTAGGAATCCCCCTTGGGCGCGCCATAGAGAGGGTCAGCCCTCCCATCCTCCACTCCTTTATATACGGGGGAGAGGGCACCCCATAGACACACAAGTTGACAGTTGTCTTAGCCAAGTACGGTGCCCCCTGAAGGAAATATGCCCCTGGGGCAATAATAAAGTTGTTATTTATATTTCCTTATATCATGATAAATGTTTATTATTCATGCTAGAATTGTATTAACGAAAACTTAGTACATGTGTGAATACATAGACAAACAGAATGTCACTAGTATGCCTCTACTTGACTACCTCGTTAATCAAAGATGGTTAAGTTTCCTAGCCATGGACAAAGAGTTGTCATTTGATGAATGCATCACATCATTAGGGAATGATGTGATTGACTTGACCCATCCATTAGCTTAGCACTATGATCATTTAGGTTATTGCTATTGCTTTCTTCATAACTTATACATGTTCCTATGACTATGAGATTATGCAACTCCCGAATACCGGAGGAACACTTAGTGTGCTATCAAACGTCACAACGTAACTGGGTGACTATAAAGATGCTCTATAGGTGTCTCCGATGGTGTTTGTTGTGTTGGCATAGATCGAGATTAGGATTTGTCACTCCGATTGTCGGAGAGGTATCTCTAGGCCCTCTCGGTAATGCACATCACTATAAGCCTTGCAAGAACTGTGACTAATGAGTTAGTTGCGGGCTAATGCATTACGGAACGAGTAAAGAGACTTGTCGGTAACGAGATTGAACTAGGTATTGAGATACCGACGATCGAATCTCGGGCAAGTAACATACCAATGACAAAGGGAACAACGTATGTTGTTATGCGGTTTGACCGATAAAGATCTTCGTAGAATATGTAGGAACCAATATGAACATCCAGGTTCCGCTATTGGTTATTGACCGGAGATGAGTCTCGGTCATGTCTACATAGTTCTCGAACCCATAGGGTCCGCACGCTTAACGTTCGGTGACGATCGGTATTATGAGTTTATGTATTTTGATGTACCGAAGGTAGTTCGGAGTTCCATATATGATCGCGGACATGACGAGGAGTCTCAAAATGGTTGAGACATAAAGATAGATATATTGGAAGGCTATGTTTGGACATCGGAACGGTTTCGAATGAGTTCGGGCATATATCAGTGTACCGGGGGTTATCGGAACCCCCCGGGGAGTCAATGGGCATTATTGGGCCTTAGTGGGAGAGAGGAGGAGGCAGCCAAGGTGGAGGGCGCCCCCCCCCCAAGCCCAATCTGAATTGGGTGGGGGCCGGGGCCCCTTTCCTTCCCTCTCTCTCCCCCTTCATTTCTCTCCTACTCCAACTAGGGAAGGGGGAATCCTACTCCCACTGGGAGTAGGACTCCCCCCCTTGGGCGCGCCATGAGAGGGCCGGCCCTCCCCCTCCTCTACTCCTTTATATACGGGAGAGGGGGCACCCCATAGACACACAAGTTGATTGTTTAGCCGTGTGCGGTGCCCCCCTCCATAGATTTCCACCTCGGTCATATCGTTGCAGTGCTTAGGTGAAGCCCTGCGCTGGTAGCTTCATCATCACCGTCATCACGCCGTCGTGCTGGCAAAACTCTCCCTCAACCTCAGCTGGATCTAGAGTTCATGGGACGTCACCAAGCTAAACCTGTGCAGATCGCGGAGGTGTCGTACCTTCGGTGCTAGGATCGGTCGGACCGTGAAGACGTACGACTACATCAATTGCGTTGTCATAACGCTTCCACTTTCGGTCTACGAGGGTACATAGACAACACTCTCCCCTCTCGTTGCTATGCATCACCTAGATGGATCTTGTGTGTGCGTAGGAAATTTTTTGAAATTACTGCATTCCCCAGCAGTGGCATCCGAGCCAGGTCTATGCGTAGATGTTATATGCACGAGTAGAACAGAAAGAGTTGTGGGCGATAGTAGTCATACTGCTTACCAGCATGTCATACTTTGATTCGGCGATATTGTTGGATGAAGCGGCTCAGATAGACATTACGCGTATGCTTACACGAGACTGGTTCTAACGACATGCTTCGCACACAGGTGGCTAGTGGGTGTCTGTTTCTCCAACTTTAGTTGAATCGAGTGTGACTATGCCCGGTCCTTGTTGAAGGTTAAAACAGCAAACTTGACGAAAAATCGTTGTCGTTTTGATGCGTAGGTAAGGACGGTTCTTGCTAAGCCCATAGCAGCCACGTAAAACTTGCAACAACAAAGTAGAGGACGTCTAACTTGTTTTTGTAGGGCATGTTGTGATGTGATATGGTCAAGACGTGATTATATAAATTGTTGTATGAGATGATCATGTTTTGTAACACACTTATCGACAACTGGCAGGAGCCATATGGTTGTCGCTTTATTGTATGAAATACAATCGCCATGTAATTGCTTTACTTTATCACTAAGCGATAGCGATAGTCGTAGAAGCAATAGTTGGCGAGACGACAACGATACTTCGATGGAGATCAAGGTGTCAAGCCGGTGACGATGGTGATCATGACGGTGCTTTGGAGATGGAGATCAAAGGCACAAGATGATGATGGCCATATGATATCACTTATATTGATTGCATGTGATGTTTATCCTTTATGCATCTTATTTTGCTTAGTACGGCGGTATCATTATAAGATGATCTCTCACTAAATTTCAAGGTATAAGTGTTCTTCCTGAATATGCACCATTGTTACAGTTCGTCGTGCCGAGACACCATGTGATGATCGGGTGTGATAAGCTCTACGTTCACATACAACGGGTGCAAGCCAGTTTTGCACATGCAAAATACTCGGGTTAAACTTGACGAGCCTAGCATATGCAAATATGGCCTCGGAACACTGAGACCGAAAGGTCGAGCGTGAATCATATAGTAGATATGATCAACATAGTGATGTTCACCATTGAAAACTACTCCATCTCACGTGATGATCGGACATGGTTTAGTTGATATGGATCACGTGATCACTTAGATGATTAGAGGGATGTCTATCTAAGTGGGAGTTCTTAAGTAATATGATTAATTGAACTTTAATTTATCATGAACTTAGTACCTGATAGTATTTTGCATGTCTATGTTGTTGTAGATAAATGGCCCGTGCTGTTATCCCATTGAATTTTAATGCGTTCCTAGAGAAAGCTAAGTTGAAAGATAATGGTAGCAATTACACGGACTGGGTCCATAACTTGAGAATTATCCTCATTGTTGCATAGAAGAATTACGTCCTGGAAGCACCGCTAGGTGCAAGACCCGCTGCAGGAGCGACACCAGATGTTGTGAATGCCTGGCAGAGCAAAGCAGATGACTACTCGATAGTTCAGTGTGCCATGCTTTATGGCTTAGAACCGGGACTTCAACGATGTTTTGAATGTCATGGAGCATATGAGATGTTCTAGGAGTTGAAGTTAATATTCAAGCAAATGCCCGGATTGAGAGATATGAAGTCTCCAATAAGTTCTACAACTGCAAAATGGAGGAGAATAGTTCTGTCAGTGAGCATATACTCAGAATGTCTGGGTACCACAATCACTTGACTCAGCTGGGAGTTAATCTTTCAGTTGATAGTGTCATTGACAGAGTTCTTCAATCACTACCACCAAGCTACAAGAGCTTCGTGATGAACTATAATATGCAAGGGATGGATAAGATGATTCCTGAGCTCTTCGCAATGCTGAAAGCTGCGGAGGTAGAAATCAAGAAGGAGCGTCAAGTGTTGATGGTCAACAAGACCACCAGTTTCAAGAAAAAGGATAAACGGACGAAGGGGAACTTCAAGAAGAACGGCAAGCAAGTTGCTGCTCAAGTGAAGAAGCCCAAGTCTAGACCTAAGCCTGAGACTGAGTGCTTCTACTGCAAAGGGACTGGTCACTGGAAGCGGAACTGCCCGAAGTATTTGGCGGAGAAGAAGGATGGCAAAGTGAAAGGTATATGTGATATACATGTTATTCATGTGTACCTTACTAATGCTCATAGTAGTGCCTGGGTATTTGATATTGGTTCTGTTGCTAATATTTGCAACTCGAAACAGGGGCTACGTATTAAGCACAGATTGGCTAAGGACGAGGTGATGATGCGCATGGGAAATGGTTCCAAAGTCGATGTGATCGCCGTCGACACGCTACCTCTACATCTACCTTCGGGATTAGTTTTAGACCTGAATAATTATTATTTGGTGCCAGCGTTAAGCATGAACATTATATCTGGATCTTGTTTGATGCAAGTGTCAGTGTCAAAACCGGCGGATCTCGGGTAGGGGGTCCCGATCTGTGCGTCTAAGGCTAATGGTAACAGGAGGCAAGGGACACGATGTTTTACCCAGGTTCAGGCCCTCTCGATGGAGGTAAAACCCTACTTCCTGCTTGATTGATCTTGATGATATGAGTATTACAAGAGTTGATCTACCATGAGATCGTAGAGGCTAAACCCTAGAAGCTAGCCTATGATGATTATGATTGTCCCTCTATGGACCAAACCCTCCGATTTATATAGACACCGGAGGGGGCTAGGGTTTACACAGAGTCGGTTACAAAGAAGGAGATCTAATATCCGAATCGCCAAGCTTGTCTTCCACGCAAAGGAGAGTCCCATCCAGACACGGGATGAAGTCTTGAGTCTTGTATCTTCACGGTTCAACAGTCTGGCCAAAGTATACAGTCCGGCTGTCCGGATACCCCCTAACCCAGGACTCCCTCAGTAGCCCCTGAACCAGGCTTCAATGACGATGAGTCCGGCGCGCAGTTTGTCTTCAGCATTGCAAGACGGGCTCCATCTCCGAATACTCCAAAGTAAACCTCGAACACTTAAATCGTGTCCGGCTCTGCAAAACGACTTTCACATTCCACCGTAGAGAGAACGATATTCCACAAATATAATCTGCTGACAACTTTAGATAATGTGACACGACACCATGGTCAAGTCATTATTGAACCATCTTCCCATAGCCAGCTACCGCACATATCGCGAGGCAGTTTCCTCGCCACGTCTTGTCAAAGCAGAGATCATGTCCCTCTTATCGCGGGATCTTTCGTCAATATGGGCGCGTGCAGCCCCACGACGCCTGTTGGTATGACTCCGTGTTTTTAGGTAAGTCCCAAGCGGTTACGCTGAGGACTCTTGATATTCACCCCCTTTATAGAGGGGCCGAGGCCTATCCCTCTTTTCTACCATGCTGGCGCCTTTCCGCATCTCGAGTTCCAACACCCGAAGCCCAAGCTTAAGCACTTCGGATCTTCAATCATGTCCAGATCCAGCCTTCAAGGCCGGTGGGTGGCCTCCTCTGTCACAGAGGAGGACATTGCGAAGCTTAGGTAGGTCAGATATCTGACTGCCGATGTCAAGCATAGGCTTCCTGCTCCAAGGCAGGTCATCCCTACTCCTGAGCCCAAAAAGAGCATCGTATTTGTTTCTCACTTCCTCCACGGCTTAGGCTTCACCCTTGATCCCTTTGTGAGGGGGCTCATGTTCTATTACGGGCTAGATTTTCATGATCTGGCTTCGGACACCATCCTTCACATCTCGTTGTTCATCGTCGTGTGCGAAGCCTTCCTCCACATCACCTCGCACTTCGGATTGCTGCAACCGCCCAGATACCCGAGTAAGTAACCCAGAAACCGAACACTTCATTTATATTTATCATAACATTATTCTGAAAACCATCCGCGGCTAGGAATGGCTCATCAAGGCGGAGAGAATCAGGTGTCCGGTGCCACTTCCCGAAGGCTCGCCTAGTCCTTGTCGGATTTTGGGTTCTGGCAGACCCTTGAGGTTCGAACTCTCGGGTGCGCACGAAGATCTCTCCTCCTACCAGCTCACGTCTTGAAGCCTCGCAAGGGATTTAATCTAGGAAGAAGAACACACAAGGGACACGAAGTTTATAATGGTTCAGGCCACCATTATGGTGTAATACCCTACTCCGGTGTGTGGTGTGGTGGATTGCCTCAGGGGCTGATGATGAACAATACAAAGGAAGAACAGCCTCGCGAGGGTCTGTTCTTGAGCTGTCGCGATGAACTGCTTTGCTGAGTTCAGTCGCTTCTCTCTCTCTAGTCTACCCGAAATCTCGATCTCCTCCCTCTGTGATGGCTAGCTCTATTTATAGAGGGAGGCCCTGGGCCTCTTCCCAAATAATGAGCGGGAAGGGCGCCAACAATTAGCCACTTTGAAGGGGAACAGATAGTACACTTATCCTGACTAAAGTTGGTCTTCGACTGCCAAAGACTCTGATGGTGACACCGTCCAGGGCCCCAAGGTGACCTCCATCCTGCCGTCCCGCTGGTCTTGGTCTTGTTGCACTGAAACGATAACCTTTTCCTGATGCATTGGCTTGTGCTTGCCCCCTTTGCACCAAAGGGGAAACAAGGACACTGCGCAGGCCGGCGCCCACCTGGTCTCGATCGTCATGTCTTGCGTCACGGGCACCTTGCGAGGTACCCTACCTTGATCTCTCCGCCTCCTCACGAGCCCGCCTGATGAGGCTGCTCCTAAGGAAGCTTCCTGTCATCCGCCCCGCGAGGCTTGGCCCCTCGCGAGGGTCTTGAGCTTGAGATGATGAAGCTGGGATGTACTAGGCCCCCGCTTGAGCCACGCCGCAGGCCGCAGGCAGGCAAGTCTGGGGACCCCCATTCCCAGAACACCGACAGTAGGCCCCAGGCCCAAGGCGCGCCCGGACTTGGCTTAGCAGAGAAGCGAAGGGGCAAGTGCGAAGCGCCACGGGCCCCAATAGCCTGCGGCCTTGGGCGTCGTGTGGCAATTGATAGGTCGTGGTGCCTTCGCTTCCCCACGACGCCTCGCCAACCGCACGACTTGACAAGTCCCTGCATGCAAAAACGGGTCATGATTACCTACGATTGTGGAGGACGACTGTTGGCCTCCTCCGGCTATAAGTACGGAACGGCGCGAGCCCTTCCAGTCCACTTCTCCCTGCTTCGCCTCTTCTTCTTCACCCCCCCCCCTGACTTGTCGCGCTCCATGGTGCCCATGAAGAGGTTTTCAGCCACGGAGAAGGGGAAGGCCCGCCAGCAAGGGCCTGACTCTCCTCCAGCCAAGCAAGGCCATGGCCGCCCCTGCAAGCATCCCGTGACTCTCGTGAAGACTGACCGAGGCCTCAGCGGAGGATGCTTGATCGGTGAGGGAGATGCGCCATGGACGCGCGGCCTCCCCCCCCCCTCGATTCCATTCTGGGGAGGTGCTATTGGAGTTTGTCGTCTGGTGGGAGGATCTGGCCGGTACTTGGCTCCAGCTCCCCCGCTTCTTTGATGGCGAGCTGCCAGCAGGCGCCACGAGCGGGCTCTGGCTCCAGGCGGATGGCTGCTGCAGCAGGGCCTCTTGGGTGGTGGTGGAGGTTTTCGTTGCCGGGAACGTGGTGTTGACTCGCGGATGGCAGACGTTTGCCCGCGCGCGTGGTCTTGGCCAGCGATGCACTCTCCATTTTAAGTTCGACGGCGACGCCACCCTCTTCGTGAGGGTGTTCGGAGGGGATGGCCGCCGCGCCGGGTGCTGCCCCGAAGGTGATGAGAATGGTCATCCCCTCATCCTCGGCGACGGCAGCGGCGAAGACGGGGTCGGGCGTGCGCCCGGCGGCGCCCATAGCTCTTCAAGCATCGGCAACTCTTCTTCCGACGGTAGCTCCTTCAGCGGTGGCCGCGATCAGCCACCGCCCCGTTGTGCTCGCTTCGAGGGGGGAGGTGGATCGTCCCGCCGCCGCACCCAGGTGAAGCGTGAGGAGGAGGCCGCCTGAGCTTCGGATGATGACATGGATCTTCCTCCTTGTGTGGTAGACGGTCGGGCCGCGCCTATTTTGCTTCATCTGCATAGAGAGAGAGAGAAGTATGGAGCCCCGTGGGGGCGTGCTAGACTATTGCTTTTAATTATCATGATGTTCCTTCTATCTTTGTGTTGTGCTATGGTGTTGTACGTTTATGCGTAGGAACAACTTAGCTTGGTAGGGGGGAACTCGCTACGGCGCCAGCCTCGGGAGGCTCCGGCCAGGGGCCTTGTCATGGGTCTTCGAGGCCTGTGAGAAGAAACTTGTTGGAGGGTTAGGTTTCAGCCCCCGGCCGCGGGGGTGACCTACTCGGGCCTGACGTTAGTGTCGTGATGCTCGTGAGACATTGACTGGGAGGAGTGCTCCCGTGGCGAACCTAGGCCAAGGAACCTCATGAAATAAAACCAGGCGACGCTCGTGAGGGTGCCTGCGCGGCCTCCCTCGCTAGGGTCGTAAAAGGAAAGCAAGTTCAAGCGAGGGGCAAAAGACAGAAAACACGGGCTGAGCGCCGCACAACACTGAAAGCAACTCCAACTAAAGCTTTAAACAAAGAAGAACTGATCGACTGTAGAAAGCAAATGAAAAGCCGCGTCCGGCACCTAATCTAGTCTTCGACGTCTTCTCACCAGCGCGGAGCTAAGTGCTGCAACTGGGCATGGGCGGGAGCCCCCGAGGCCCAAGGGCGGCACTCCGGAGACTCCGGGGCGTGTACAGCCCCACTCATCATTATGTGAGAGTGTCACGGGCGGCGAGCTTCACAGACATTGGCCTTCTTCACGGGCACCGGGCCTTTTCTTGAGAGAGGAGGGGGAAGGAGCAAGCTTCACAGGCATTTGCCTTCTTCACACGCACCGGGCCTTTTACCTAAAGCGGCAAGCTTCACAGGCATTGGCCTTCTTCACAGGCACCGGGCCTTTTCCATAGGCACTAGGCCTCGCTCAGCGGTAGAACCTCCGGAGATGTTGAATGTTCCACGCGTTCAGGATGGGCACCCCCTCCTGGGTCTCCAAGCGCACGGAGCTGGCCCTAGAAACATGAACAACCTTGAACGGGCCCTCCCAGATGGGAGAGAGCTTGTGCAGCCCCTCCCTGGAGAGGACCCGTCTGAGCATGAGGTCCCCTACCTCAAGAGTTCTGGGGAGGATGTTGCGGCAGTGGTATCGTCGCAGCGCCTGTTGATATCTTGCCGCCCGCAGCGCGGCCTCTAGACGGCGTTCCTCCCCCAGCACAAGATCCGTCCCCCGCATGGCGTCCTGCTGCGCCTCGTCGAACGCCAGGACCCATGCGGAACGACGCTTGACCTTGTGAGGGAGGACGGCCTCAGCTCCGTAGACGAGGAAGAACGGGGTTTCGCCAGTCGACTTGGTTGGGGTCGTGCGAATAGACCATAGCACAGACTGGAGCTCGTCGTACCAGCCCCTTCCGCAGGCCTCCAGCTTCTTCTTGAAGGTCCTAGTTTTGAGGGCCCTCAGGACCTCCGTGTTGGCTTGCTCATCTTGGTCGTTGCTCCGGGGGTGTTCTACCGAAGCATAGCATATCTGCATTCCAAGGTTAGCACAGTATGTTTTGAAGAGATTGCTGGTGAATTGCGAACCGTTGTCGGTGATGATGCAGTTAGGCACCCCGAATCGGCTCATGAGGCCCCTGATGAACTTGACTGCGGAGCCCGCTGGGATGGTGCGGACAGCTTCCACCTTAGCCCACTTGGTGAACTTGTCCACGGCAATGTAGAGGTAGCGATAGCCCCCTGGCGCCCATGGGAATGGTCCCAGAATGTCCAGCCCCCAAACCGTGAACGACCATGAGAGGGGTATGGTCTGCAGGCCCTGAGCCGGCTGATGGATCTGCTTGGCGTGGAATTGGCAGGCTTCGCAAGCCTTCGCCAGCTCAACGGCATTGTTAAGTGCTGTGGGCCAGTAGAACCCGCTGCGGAATGCCTTGCCAACAAGGGTTCATGATGATGAGTGGTGCCCACAGTCTCCATTGTGTATGTCTGTCAACAGCTCCTTCCCTTGCTCCCTAGAAATGTAACGTAAGGATACGTCGTTTGGTCGCTTCCGGTAGAGCTCCCCGTCCTTGATGCAATAGGCCGTGGCCTGGCGCGCAACACGCTCCGCGTCCTCCTCCTTCTCCAGCAGGGTCCTTTGCGTCAAGTAGTCCTTGAACTCTGCGGTCCAACATCCTTCCTGAGGTTCCAATGCCAGGAGCAGGCGTGCCCCTGAGGCCGGGGCTCCCGAGACAGGCGGCTGAGGGAGCTCCTCCCTGGGTTGCATCGTGCTCGATAGTAAGGGCGCCGCCGAGGGTTTGAAGAGTCGCTCCTCGAAGACGCTAGGCTCCTGAGGCAGCCGCCTGGACGCCCTTTTGGCGATGTCATCGGCCTATTGATTGGTGCCGCGAGGCACATGCTGCAACTCTAGCCCCCAGAACTGTTTCTCCATCCTGCGAACCTCCGCGAGATAGGCTTCCATGTGCTCGTCCCTCGGCTCACATACTTTGTTCAAAAAGTTGACGAGGAGTTGCAAATCGCCCTTGATGATGACGCGCTTTACTCCCAAGGCGACTGCAGCTTTCAAAGCTGCTATCAGGCCTTCGTATTCTGCTATGTTGATAGAGACCTTTTCTCCATGCTGGAAACAGAGTTGCAAAATGTAGTAGAGCTTGTCCTGAGTAGGAGATATGAGCACTGCGCCGGCCCCCGTGCCATGTCGGGAGAATGGCCCGTCAAAGTACATGATCCACCCGTCTGGTGCCTCGCTTCCCGGGGAAAGCGATCGGTCCATGCCTGCCTTGAGGCCTGGTGCCTCTGCCCATTCTGCCACGAAATTTGCAAGTGCGGCTCCCTTGATGACTCTGGTCGTGCTAAATTCCAGCTGAAACGCTTGCAGTTCGATGTTCCATTCGGCGACTCTTCCAGTCGAGTTGGGGTTCCTGAGTACCCTTTCCAAGGGGTATGCTGAGACGACCTTGATGGGATGGCCTTGGAAGTAGTGTCGCAGCTTGCGTGAAGCTACCAACAGCGCGAGGAGGAGTTTTTGGGGCATGCGGTACCGCGCCCTTGCGTCCCGTAGCACCATGCTGACGAAGTACACAGGGTGCTCGACGAGGTTGAGGGTGTTGTGGCAACTCGCGCCCTCCGGAGGTTGAGGCGCCTCCTGAGACGACGGTGCCCCCAGCGCTTGGTCGCTTGGAGAGGCCTCCTCCACTCCAGGTGCGCTCTCCTGCTGGGGTTGATCCTTTTCGGCTGCGGTCGTGGTCTTCGTGAGGCTTTCTTGGCTTTGCTCTGCTTCGGCCGGGACGGCGGCTGCGGCCTTGGTCCGGCGCTCCTCTCTGACCGCCACCAGGGCTGCGCTGGCGGAGTAGGGGGTGGCTGCAAGGTAGAGCACTATGGGCTCCCGAGGGCGCGGAGCTACCATCACCGGAGGGCTCGTGAGGTACCTCTTGAGATCTTGGAATGCTTTGTCGGCCTCTTCAGTCCATTCGAAGGGGCCCTTCTTCTTCATCAGCTTGAAGAAGGGCAGTGCTCGCTCCCCCAGCTTGGAGATGAAACGTCCTAGCACGGTTACTCGCTCGGTGAGCTTCTGGATTTCTCTAAGGGTCTTCGGCGGGCTCATGTCTTCGACTGCCTTGACCTTCTCTGGGTTGGCCTCGATGCCCCTGTGAGACACGAGGAAGCCCAGGAGCTTGCCCGAGGGGACTCCAAACACGCACTTCTCTGGGTTGAGCCACAGGTCCACTTCGTTGAGGCTCGCAAAGGTTTCTTCCAAGTCCTGTATCATGGTTTTTGCCTCCCGAGACTTCACCACAATGTCATCGACGTAAGCTTCAGCGTTTCTCCCGAGCTGCTGGCCCAAGGCGATGTGCATCAGCCGCTGAAAGGTCGCGCCTGCGTTGCGCAACCCAAATGGCATGCAGGTATAGCAGTACACTCCACATGGGGTCAGGAAGGCCGTTTTCTCCACGTCTTCCACCGCCATCTTGATCTGGTGATAGCTTGAGAAGGCATCTAGGAAGCACAATAGGTCGCACTCGGCGGTAGAGTCGATGATCTGGTCGATGCGAGGGAGCGGGAGCGGATCTTGCAGGCAGGCCTTGTTGAGGTTGGTGAAGTCGACGCGCATGCGTTCCTTTCCTCCCTTTTTTGGCACAACAACAGGGTTGGCCAGCCATTCAGGATAGAGGGCCTCTTGAATGATGCTCGTTGCCTCTAACTTGCGGGTTTCTTGGATGATGAAGGCCTGCTTTTCCGTGGACTGCCGCCTTGCCTTCTGCTTCACGGGGCGCACGTTGGGGCACACATTGAGATGATGTTCAATCACATTCCTTGGGACCCCTGCTAGCTGATCAGGTGCCCATGCGAACACCTTCCTGTTCGCACACAAGAACTTCACCAAGGCCTCCTCCTACTCGGGTTCGAGGTTGGCGCCTATGGTGAAGGTGGCGCCAGTGGATCCATCCTCGTCGACCGGCACCTGCTTGGTCTCCGCCTTGTCTTGGGTGAATAGCTACTTCTTCTTGGCCAGCGCAGCTCCCTTGGGCTCGGGGGCGTCTGTGCTGACGGGCTGCGCCATTGCGGCTGTCTTGAAAGCAAGCTTGAGCACCTGCAGTGCATCCCTCGTGTCTCTGGACACGGTAAGTATGTTGCTGCTCCCGGGCATCTTCACGAGGTTGTATGCCGGGTGAGTTGCTGCCATGAACTAGGCCAAGGCTGGGTAGCCGAGGATTTCGGGTTCCGGCAGATCCTTGAGGTTTAAACTCTGGGGTGCGCATGAAGATCTCTCCTCCTACCAGCTCACGTCTGAAGCCTCGCAAGGGATTTAATCTAGGAAGAAGAACACACAAGGGACACAAAGTTTATACTGGTTCAGGCTACCATTGTGGTGTAATACCCTACTCCAGTGTGTGGTGTGGTGGACTGCCTCAGGGGCTGATGATGAACAATACAAAGGAAGAACAGCCTCGCAAGGGTCTATTCTTGAGCTGGCGTGATGAACTGCTTGGGTGAGTTCAGTCGCTTCTCTCTCTAGTCTACCTGAAATCTCGATCCCCTCCCTCTGTGATGGCTAGCTCTATTTATAGAGGGAGGCCCTGTGCCTCTTCCCAAATAATGAGCGGGAAGGGCGCCAACAATTGGCCACTTTGAAGGGGAACATCTAGTACACTTATCCTGACTAAAGTTAGTCTTGGACTACCAAAGACTCTGATGGTGACGCCGTCCTGGGCCCCATGGTGAGCTCCATCCTGCCGTCCTGCTGGTCTTGGTCTTGTTGCACCGAAACGGTAACCTTTGCCTGATGCCTTGGCCTGTGCTTGCCCCCTTTGCACCGAAGGGGAAACAAGGACACTGCGTAGGTCGGCGCCCGCCTGGTCTCGATCGTCATGGCTTGCGTCACGGGCACCTCGCGAGGTACCCTACCTTGATCTCTCCGCCTCCTCGCGAGCCCGCCTGATGAGCCTGCTCCTGAGGAAGCTTCCTGTCGTCCGCCCCGCGAGGCTTGGCCCCTCGCGAGGGTCTTGAGCTTGAGCTGATGAAGCTGGGTTGTACTAGGCCCCCGCTTGAGCCACGCCGCAGGCCGCAGGCAAGCAAGTCTGGGGACCCCCGTTCCTAGAACGCCGATAGTCCTGCCATAGCCAAGATGCTTAGTCGTGTGCTAAGTCAAGTGCCCTCAGGGAAAGACGAAGGGAAGAACAGAGAAGCAGAACTTCACACATTGCACATCCAAAACGGGGGAATTACTACCTCCATGAAGGAGGATAGTCGGGGAGGGGAATCTAGGGTCTCCTCCCCCCGCGGGAAGAAGAGGGCCACCTCCGAAGACTTGGAGACGGAGGTGCCCAGACAAGGGAAGAAAACTTCACCAGGGGGCCCTGCCCCGACGGGTGTCCTCACTGCACCATGCCCGCCAACGGGCCAGTCCTCAGCCGAGCTGTAAGTTAATCGTAAATATAAAGCTACTGCGCCCTCCTCCGAGAACAATAATCAGGATCCATCCTTTGCAGTCCGGCTAGCAGCTCTTCTCGATAGAGTTCCTCTTCAGGGGATCTCCTTCCGGAGATGATTGAGAGCGAAACCCCACCAGCCTCTCTGCCTCATGGGGCGGGTGACCCCGAGGTGTCATCATGGAGGAGTCCAGATTTGCCGAGGCCAAAAGCTAGTACTTCGACCGCCCTGAGCCCGGAGCGTTCGGCTCCCACGGGGGGTGCTAAGAAGGGTCCAGCATAGTTCGGCGACCGGTCGGATACGCTGACGGGCCTTCTGGAGCAAGCTGCTCTCTCGGAGGATCATCGTTCATTAATGAGCACGGTGCTTGAGAAGATTTCATCCGCCACAAGCGGGTTGGATGAAACTTTTACGAGCCTGCTCAGAGGCTTTGAGGTATGTAATGAAATATGTAATTTGTTATTGTGGCGCACGTGCTAGGTGTGCTCCATATGGATAGTAGCCCCTGAGACTATGGTTGCCAGCCTGAGGCGGCAAACGGAGGATCACATTGTTGAGTAATGATCACACTGTATTCATGTGCAGGCGGCTATGGGTCATGCAGCTGACCGGTTCGTTGAAGTCGCCGAACTGAGGCGGCAGATTGAAGTTGTGGATGCCGATATCACACTTGTGAACGAGCGGCTTAATGAGTCACAAAGTATGTGCTCTGCCTTCCTTATTTTTTATAGGAAATATTAAGAGGAGCATAATGTTAATGTAATATGCTTGGACTGTAGGCGGAGCTGCTGCCGTGGAGGCCCTGAGGGCGGAACTTGCCCTAGCCAAGGAACAAGCCCGGGCTAGCAATGCGGCTACCCTAAAGGCGGCCGAAGAGTTGAGAGCCGAATAGGCTGCTCATCACTGAAGCAAAGATAAATAGCTGAGATGGCTGTGGAGCTAAAAAACGCTGCCAACCGGTATGAGCTCCTTGAAAAAGAGAATCAGGCTAATTCGGCTGACCTGAAGAAGACCCTTGATGCGGCCAAGGAGACGCGTTCCAAAATTAGGGATGCGCGGGAGGAGCTTCGACAGGCCAGAGAAATCGCGGCTGGAAACCCCTATTTATTGCGAATGAAGTTCTTAGATCCAAAGTATGCTCCTCTGGATCGACGCTAGAGCCCTGTAGACGCGTATGCGGATCTGGCGAAGAGTACGGCTGATGCGGCCAAGTTTTTTGAGGATCAAAAAGATAATGAAGTGGAAAAGTTGTTCTGGTCACAATTCAGCGCTCCAACGCGTCTGTTGCCACTGAGTGAGAGGATGGCTGCTGTGGCTGAGCTCCATAGGTTGTCCGGTCTTGCAATGAGGTCTGTAATAGACCATCTATGGCCGAAGGGGCCGAAGCCGGACAGTTATTTTGGTTTAGTGCAACAATTCCTTGGTGCCGTATCGCGAATCGATGCCATGAAAAGGTCGGCATGCATAGAGGGTGCACGGATGGCTCTTGCCTGTGTTAAAGCATACTGGACAGATATGGAGGCCACCAGTATTGCGACCCAGAATCCGGCGGGAAGCCAGGATCCAGCCGAGCACTATTTGGAGCAGGTAACAGAAGGTGCTCGTTTAATAGAGGCTCAGTGCTCGAAGAATGTCATGTTCGAGTGACAAATCATTTCATTGTAAAAACAATTTTATTTTAATTATGGAGCTATGTTTATACTTTTTGCCCAAAAGTGTTATTGTGCCTCCTGTGCGGCCGTTTGATGTATGTATGTGATTCGAAAGTTAGCAGTCGTTGGCTTCAGCCCCCATGCATACAATGTGGGGGTGTTCGCAAGAATATGCGTAATCACACTTGCTCCAATGTCTTGGTCCATTAAGGAGGTGATTGCACATTGAACTAGGCAACCGGACTTTATAGCTTTATCACTTTGACTTAGCCATAGGAGTTTGACGGTGGGGCTACTATGTAGCCCCTGGTACCTTTGCGTGCATCCAAATACGGGAGCATGTGTACATGACCGGGAAACGGTCCTTCGTTAATGCGGAGGGATCCTCAAGATTCCAGTGAGTCCTCGAGTGGTTGACCAGTCTCTCGCTATATCATGATAGTCAGTTTTCGGCTTATTCTACTGAGGTGCTCATCCGGAATAACCAGGGCACAATCACAATAGTTCTCATTTGGCCGCCTTAGCCGATAAGAATGGAACATAAGGCAGCAAACCTAGGAGCCGGGCAAACCCAACATTTGACCAAAGACATGATTCGGAGCTGATGCATATAAGGCCAAACTCGCGACGTCGAACACTCCCGAAGGTATTCGGACTTTAGAACATATACTGGGCTGAATAACGCCCTTTATTATGAACCCTGTATTGCCAGGTACGTGCATTAGTCTGTCGTGGCGAAATGCCAATAACGGCAGTATCCTCTGTGGGTGTAGTACCCATGGGATGTGTAAGCAACAAGAGACAATAAAGAAGGTTTACACAGGGGCTTAATCTAAAGAGAAACCTTTGAGCGGGGCCCTGCTGCACACCTGCGCCTTTATCTCCGTTGTGCCGTGTCCTGGGAGGGTATCGGACGAATGGTGTCTGTAAAAAGGAAAACTCATGTAGAAGAGTATGACGTAAGCGTGCGAAGAGTTGGCTATTATCAATGGATAGTAGAAGTGTAAGACATTGGCCTGTTAATAAGGTCAAGCCAAAAGGTGGGCTTTATTGGATATGTGTAGCCCCTAGTGTCCTCTATGGGATTACATGTATAGAGCCCAGCTCAGGTTTATCTGGGCTGCCGGACTCGTCTAACCGTGTCCGTGGTCTTAACAACCGATCATGCGTTCTGATATTAGAGGCCGCTTAGTGTCCGGCTGCTAGAGTCGTCGCGTACTCTTCCGCGTGTAAGGAACGCTCTGTATTTCCGTTAACAGTGATGATGCCACGTGGACCGGGCATCTTGAGTTTAAGGTAGGCGTAATGCGGTACTGCGTTGAAGCGGGCAAAGGCCGTTCTCCTGAGCAATGCTTGATAACCACTTTGGAGAGGGGCGATGGTGAAGAGTAGTTCTTCACTTCTGAAGTTGTCTGGGGAACTGAATGTCACCTCTAGTACGAGGGAGCCCCTGCAGCAGGCTTCAACGCCTGGTATCACCCCTTCAAAGGTGGTGTTACTTTGGCTGATTCTGGATTGGTCTATCCCCATCCTACGGACAGTGTCCTTGTATATTAGATTGAGACTACTGTCGCCGTCCATGAGGACGCGAGTGAGATGGTATCCGTTGATTATTGGGTCGAGCACCAAGGTGGCTGATCCTCCGTGTCGCATACTAGTCGGGTAGTCCCTGTGATCGAAGGTGATCGGGCAGGCCGACCAGTAGTTAAGTTTGGGGGCGACGGGCTCTACAGCGTATGCGTCTCTGAGCGCGTGTTTGCGCCTTCTCTTGGGTATGTGAGCCGCATGGATCATGCTTACTGTTTTTACCTCTGGTGGGAATTTTTTCTGTCCCCCAGTGTTCGACTGGCGAGGTTCATCCTCGTCTTCACTTGGTGTTTCCCTTCCCTTGTGTTCGGCATTTAACTTGCGGGCCTGCTTAAAGACCCAGCATTCTCTGTGAGTGTGGTTCGCAGGTTTTTCGGGGGTGCCATGAATTTGGCACAGTCTGTCCAGGACTTTGTTCAGGCTGGACGGTCCCTCTTTGCTGCCTTTAAATGGCTTCTTTTGTTGACCGGGTCAAGAGCCCCTGAATCCGGCGTTGACCGTTGTGTTGTCCGGACTTTCTTCCTTGTTTCGATGTTTGTTTTTATTGTGACGTGGCTTCCCGTTGCCATCCCTGATTTCGGATGTGCCTGGGTCGCTGGTGCCTCTACAGGCCAAGCTGTCTTCACCCGCGCAAAAGCGGGTCATAAGGCTTGTTAAGGCTGCCATTGTCCTCGGCTTTTCTTTGCCGAGGTGTCTGGTGAGCCACTCATCCCGGATACTGTGCTTGAAGGCCGCTAGGGCTTCGGCATCCGGACAATCGACAATTTGATTCTTCTTAGTGAGGAATCTATTCCAAAGCTTGCGGGCGGACTCTCCGGGCTGTTTAATTATGTGACTTAAATCATCAGCGTCTGGAGGTCGGACATAGGTTCCTAGAAAATTGGCCCTGAAAGTATCCTCAAGTTCCTCCCAACTTCCGATTGAGTTTTCGGGGAGGCTTTTCAACCAGTGCCGAGCTGGTCCCTTCAACTTGATGGGAAGGTATTTGATGGCATGGAGGTCGTCCCCACGAGCCATGTGGATGTGAAGGATAAAATCCTTAATTCAGACCCCGGGGTCTGTCGTTCCGTCATATGCCTCTATGTTCACGGGTTTGAAACCCTGTGGAAATTCCTGGTCCAGTACCTCTTCGGTGAAGCACAGAGGGTGAGCGGCCCCTCTGTATCTAAACATGTTGTGGTGTGCTGTCGACTGTTATTGTGTCCGGTGCTGATTCCGAACTAGTACTTGATCAGCCTGATTGTTTTGGTGACCATAATCCTGCACCGGAGTGAGTCCTCTATATCCATAGATGGACCTTGTCGTGCCGGCCTTTTCATCCAGGAGCTCACGTAAATCGTGTGCGGCGTCAGTAGCTGCTCTATCGCGGTTATGAAGTGGTTGGTCTGGCCTACTGGCCGTATGGTTCTTCGGTGGAACGGCCTCATCATCGAATTCTGGCAGCAGCTTGCGCTTTGGATAGCTCTTTGTGTGGTGATCGTCGCCGTATTTTTCTTCAGTGTCCAGCACTTTATTCCATCTGCGATTGGACGTTTCATGTGCGGCCTTAAGCCTTTGCTTCTGCTTCTTTATACTTCTCGTAGTGGCCATAAGCCTTCTGTGGAGGTTATCTCGTTCCAAACGTGTTTCCGGGATGATGAATGCATCATCGTCCGGACTGTGCTCCTTTCCCGGGGCAGGTTGATGAGTTCGGCCCTCGGGATCACTGTGATCGGGCGTCTACTCCGGTCTGTGTTCGGCGTGACCTGGCTCATCCTGCTCCATCGCTGGGTCCATATGGTCGTTGTCGCCTTTGGAGTTGACTGGGGTGTCGATCTTTCTAGCGCTGTTGTCGCTGTTTTTACTGTGGGTGGACTTAGAGCGGTGTCTGCGCCATCATTTTGGCTTTTGTACGGGGGTTTTATCCTCGGTTTTGTCGCCATCGTCCTCCTTAGGCGTGTCCACCATGTATATATCATATGAGGAGGTAGCAGTCCAGCGCCCCGTGGGTGGTGGTTCAGGATCGTCCCCTGCGCCGACGTCCGTACCGTTGGTGTCATCGGAGTCGAAGTCAAGCATTTCTGTTATGTCATCGACAGTGGCTATGAAGTGGGTGGTGGGTGGGGAACGAATTTATTCGTCGCCTTCTTCCCCCTCAAGTCGTACATAGTTTGGCCAAGCATCTACTGACAAAGAGAGAGACTTTAATGAATTCAGCATGTCACCGAGGGGCGAGTGCTGGAAGATATCCGCGGCAGTGAATTCCATTACCGGAGCCCAACCAGAATCGGCAGGCTCGGGGGTGCGCGGTCTGGAACCTACAGCCGGACACAAGTCCGGGGGTCCGGAGACACAAGCTTCCTTGGGGGTGAACTCTGTGTTCGGCTCTACCGTCGATGAGTGTGCGGCCTCCGGGGCGGGGTCCATCCACCCGTCCTCAGCCGACGCAATCTGTCCCAGATTTAGGTTCGGAGCTCCTGCAGGTGCGATATCCCGAGTATTGCCCGACAGCAGGTCTAGGCCGTGCTCGTCGTGACTGTTCGGCGCTCCTGGCATAGGATCGAATCCGTCAAAGATCAAACCTCCATGGATATCGGCCGTGTAGTTCAAGTTTCCGAACCTAACTTGCTGGCCAGGGGCATAGCTGTCGATCTACTCCAGATGGCCAAGCGAATTGGCCCGCAGTGCGAAGCCGCCGAGCACGACGATCTGTCCGGGGAGAAAAGTCTCACCCTGGACCGCGTTGTTGTTGATGATTGAAGGAGCCATCGAGCCTTGCAGCAACGACACAGAGGAATTCTCAATGAAAGCACCAATGTCGGTGTCAAAACCGGCGGATCTCGGGTAGGGGGTCCCGATCTGTGCGCCTAAGGCTAATGGTAACAGGAGGCAAGGGACACGATGTTTTACCCAGTTCAGGCCCTCTCGATGGAGGTAAAACCCTACTTCCTGCTCGATTGATCTTGATGATATGAGTATTACAAGAGTGGATCTACCACGAGATCGTAGAGGCTAAACCCTAGAAGCTAACCTATGATGATTATGATTGTCCCTCTATGGACCAAACCCTCCGGTTTATATAGACACCGGAGGGGGCTAGAGTTTACACAGAGTCGGTTACAAAGAAGGAGATCTAATATCCGGATCGCCAAGCTTGTCTTCCACGCAAAGGAGAGTCCCATCTAGACATGGGACGAAGTATTGAGTCTTGTATCTTCACGGTTCAACAGTCCGGCCAAAGTATATAGTCCGGCTGTCCGGATACCCCCTAATCCAGGACTCCCTCAGCAAGACAGTTATTCATTTAAATCAAAGAATAATGGTTGTTCTATTTATATGAATAATATCTTTTATGGTCATGCACCCGTGATGAGTGGTCTATTTTTACTAAATCTTGATAGTAGTGATACACATGTTCATAGTATTGAAGCCAAAAGATATAAGTTTAATAATGATAGTGCAACTTATTTGTGGCACTACCGTTTAGGTCATATTGGTGTAAAGCGCATGAAGAAACACCATTCTGATGGGCTTTTGGAATCACTTGATTATGACTCACTTGATGCTTGCGAACCATGCCTCATGGGCAAGATGACTAAGACTCCGTTCTCCGGAACAATGGAGCGAGCAACAAACTTGTTGGAAATAATACATACTGATGTATGCGGTCCGATGAGTGTTGATGATCGCGTCGAGTATCGTTATTTTCTGACCTTCACAGATGATTTGAGCAGATATGGGTAAATCTACTTGATGAAACATAAGTCTCAAACATTGAAAAGTTCAAAGAATTTCAGAGTGAAGTTGAAAATCATCATAACAAGAAAATAAAGTTTCCACGATCTGATCGTGGAGGAGAATATTTGAGTATGAGTTAGGTCTTCATTTGAAACAATGTGGAATAGTCTCGCAACTCACGCCACCCGGAACACCACAACGTAATGGTGTGTCCGAACAGTGTAATCGTACTTTATTAGATATGGTGCGATCTATGCTGTCTCTCACTGATTTACCACTATCATTTTGGGGTTATGCATTAGAGACGGCTACATTCACATTAAATAGGGCACCATCTAAATCCATTGAGATGACACCATATGAACTGTGGTTTGGCAAGAAACCCAAGTTGTAGTTTCTTAAAGTTTGGGGCTGCAATGCTTATGTGAAAAAGCTTCAACCTGATAAGCTCGAACCCAAATCGGAGAAATGTGTCTTCATAGGATACCCAAAGGAGACTGTTGGGTACACCTTCTATCACAGATCCGAAGGCAATATATTCGTTGCTAAGAATGGATCCTTTCTAGAGAAGGAGTTTCTCTCGAAAGAACTGAGTGGGAGGAAAGTAGAACTTGACGGGGTAATTGTACCTACTCCCTTATTGGAAAGTAGTTCATCACAGAAATCAGTTCCAGTGATTCCTACACCAGTAAGTGAGGAAGCTAATGATGATGATCATGAAACTTCTGATCAAGTTACTACCGAACCTCGTAGGTCAACTAGAGTAAGATCCGCACCAGAGTGGTACGGTAATCCTGTTCTGGAAGTCATGTTACTTGACCATGACATACCTACAAACTATGAGGAAGCGATGATGAGCCCAGATTCCGCAAAATGGCTTGAGGCCATGAAATCTGAGATGGGATCCATGTATTAGAACAAAGTGTGGACTTTGGTTGACTTGCCCGATGATCGGCAAGCCATAGAGAATAAATGGATCTTCAAGAAGAAGACTGACGTTCACGGTAATATTACTGTCTACAAAGCTCGACTTGTTGTGAAAGGTTTTCGACAAGTTCAAGGAGTTGACTACGATGAGACCTTCTCACCCATAGCGATGCTTAAGTCTGTCCGAATCATGTTAGCAATTGTCGCATTTTATGATTATGAAATTTGGCCAATGGATATCAAAACTGCATTCCTTAATGGATATCTTAAACAAGAGTTGTATATGATGCAACCAGAAGGTTTTGTCGATCCAAAAGGTGCTAACAAAGTGTGCAAGCTCCAACGATCCATTTATGGACTGGTGCAAGCCTCTCGGAGTTGGAATGTACGCTTTGATAGTGTGATCAAAGCATATGGTTTTATATAGACTTTTGGAGAAGCCTGTATTTGCAAGAAAGTGAGTGGGAGCTCTGTAGCATTTCTGATATTATAAGTGGATGACATATTGTTGATCGGAAATGATATTGAATTTCTAAATAGCATAAAAGGATACTTGAATAAGAATTTTTCAATGAAAGACCTCGATGAAGTTGCTTATATATTGGGCATCAAGATCAATAGAGAAAGATCAAGACGCTTAATTGGACTTTCACAAAGAACATACCTTGATAAAGTTTTGAAGAAGTTCAAAATGGATCAAGCAAAGAAAGGGTTCTTGCTTGTGTTACAAGGTGTGAAGTTGAGTCAGACTCAATGCCCGACCACTGCAAAAGATAGAGAGAAAATGAAAGTCATTCCCTATGCTTCAGCCATAGGTTCGATCATGTATGCAATGCTGTGTACCAGACCTGATGTGTGCCTTGTTATTAGTTTAGCAAGGAGGTACCAAAGTAATCCATGAGTGGATCACTGGACAGCGGTCAAGAACATCCTAAAATACCTGAAAAGGACTAAGGATATGTTTCTCGTTTATGGAGGTGACAAAGAGCTCGTCGTGAACAGTTACGTCGATGCAAGCTTTGACACTGATCCGGATGACTAAGTCACAAACCGGATACGTATTTTTATTGAATGGTGGAGTTGTCAGTTGGTGCAGTTCCAAGCAAAGCGTCGTGGCGGGATCTACGTGTGAAGCAGAGTACATAGTTACTTCTGAAGCAGCAAATGAAGGAGTCTGGATGAAGGAGTTCATATCTGATCTAGGTGTCATACCTAGTGTATCAGGTCCAATGAAAATCTTTTGTGATAATACTGGTGCAATTGCCTTGGCAAAGGAATTCAGATTTCACAAGAGAACGAAGCACATCAAGAGATGCTTCAATTCCATCCGCGACCAAGTCAAGGAGGGAGACATAGAGATTTGCAAGATACATACGGATCTGAATGTTGCAGACCTGTTGACTAAGCCTCTCTCACGAGCAAAACAGAATCAACACCAAGACTCCATGGGTGTTAGAATCATTACAATGTAATATAGATTATTGACTCTAGTGCAAGTGGGAGACTGAAGGAAATATGCCCTAGAGGCAATAATAAAGTTGTTATTTATATTTCCTTATATCATGATAAATGTTTATTATTCATGCTAGAATTTATTAACCGGAAACTTGGTACATGTGTGAATACATACACAAACAAAGTGTCACTAATATGCCTCTATTTGACTACCTCGTTAATCAAATATGGTTAAGTTTCCTATCCATGGACAAAGAGTTGTCATTTGATGAACGAGATCACATCATTAGAGAATGATGTGATTGACTTGACCCATCCATTAGCTGAGCACTATGATCATTTAGTTTATTGCTATTGCTTTCTTCATAACTTATACATGTTCCTATGACTATGAGATTATGCAACTCCCGAATACCGGAGGAACACTTAGTGTGCTATCAAACGTCACAACGTAACTGGGTGACTATAAAGATGCTCTACAGGTGTCTCCGATGGTGTTTGTTGAGTTGCCATAGATCGAGATTAGGATTTGTCACTCCGATTGTCGGAGAGGTATCTCTGGGCCCTCTCGGTAATGCACATCACTATAAGGCTTGCAAGCAATGTGACTAATGAGTTAGTTGCGGGGTGATGCATTATGAACGAGTAAAGAGACTTGCTGGTAACGAGATTGAACTAGGTATTGAGATACCGACGATCGAATCTCGGGAAAGTAACATGCCGATGACAAAGGGAACAACGTATGTTGTTAAGCGGTTTGACCGATAAAGATCTTCGTAGAATATGTAGGAACAAATATGAACATCCAGGTTCCGCTATTGGTTATTGACCGGAGATGAGTCTTGATCATTGAGGGAGTCCTGGATTAAGGGGTCCTCAGACAGCCGCACTATATACTTTGGCCGGACTGTTGGACTATGAAGATACAAGATTGAAGACTTCGTCCCGTGTCCAGATGGGACTCTCCTTTGCGTGGAAGGCAAGCTTGGATATTCGGATATGTAGATTTCCTTCTCTGTAACCGACTCTGTGTAACCCTAGCCTCCTCCGGTGTCTATATAAACCGGAGGGTTTAGTCCATAGAACAACAATCATAATCATAGGCTAGCTTCTAGGGTTTAGCCTCTACGATCTCGTGGTAGATCAACTCTTGTAATACCCATATCATCAAGATCAATCAAGCAGGAAGTAGGGTTTTACCTCCATGGAGAGGGCCCGAACCTGGGTAAAACATCATGTCCCCTGCCTCATGTTACCATTAGCCTTAGACGCACAGTTCGGGACCCCCTACCCGAGATCCGCCGGTTTTGACACCGACATTAGTGCTTTCATTGAGAGTTCCACTGTGTCGTCCCGATAAGGCTTGATGGCTCACCTCATTATCAAGGATAACATTACCTCCGGAGGATCCTTGGCTGTAGGCCAAACTCTCCGGCTGGGTGATTTCGTCATGGCCGCCCGTTCGGTCGTCGCGCCGATGATGACATCGTAGGTCATCAAAAACAACCACCGCGTCAGCCCGGAATTCACCGAGCAGATGGATCCAATGGAGCTCTCCTCCTTGAACGAGCTCTTGGATCGCATCGCCGCCCTGGGGGTCTCAACGGATTATGATCGGATCGGGCTTAAACCCGACCTAAGGGAGATTAACTCTCCCCCGGTCACCCATCAGATAGCGGTGGTGGAGGAACAAAACGGCAATTCTTCCTCTATTTTGAGGACGAACTATGTCCGGATTCCCGAGCTCTCTGAGCCGGATACCCGTTTACGGGAGAACGTGGCCCATGCTCCGAACTTAGAATCGGATAGCGGGCCACAAATATTGGGCAATATCCTGGAGCCCGAGCCGCCAAGCTCAGGAGCTCCATCGCCCCTGGGTTCTAGATTGGGTCAGGACGTGGACTTAATTTCACCCACGTACCTAGATGCAAGCGATCTTTCCCATATCAGACAAGAGCCCCAAGAGACAGTACACCACTTCTGGGCCAGATTCCTCCTTGTAATGAGCAAGGTTAAGGACTGTCACGAGGAAGATGCAATCTCATTCTTTTGCAAAAATTGCACGGACAAGGGAATTCTCAATGCCATAAGTCGTCGTGACATAGCACACTTTGTCGACCTGGCGGCTATACTACAGAAGTACTGCATGATGGAAAGCGCCTGGAAGACCCAAACAAAATTCTGGGATCCCCCGGTCCTAACTAAACCCCTCGTCCGAACTGAAAGGGTGCGCTCTCGCAAGTCACCCAATAGAATTACAAAGAAGCCAAAGCCCTCTACAGGGCGTGGAACCGTACTGGAGGGATGGCTCAATAGGTCTTGCAAAATTCATAGCACACCGGACACCATACCAACACATAGCCTCAGAGCATGTTGGATACTCCGGCAGGTGGCCAAAAGCGGCGAGGACCTTCTCATCAACAATACCGCAATGCACCATCCCACAGAAAATAACAATACAGTATTAACCGTCTTCGAGACTTTCACCTCAAACAACAGGCGCAACCAAGCGCTCCACAACCTCGTCGAAGTCTGCCACGTCGCAGCAATAAACCCGTGGAACGATACGGCCATAACCTTCAACGCCAGTGGCGAACCTCAATTCTGAACAATTCGAGCACTAGCCGCTTTGGTCCTTAGTCCAATAGTGGACGAATTCCGGCTTACTAAACTACTGATGGACGGCGGCAGCGTATTAAACCTCATCTATGAGGAAACTCTTAACAAGATGGAAATAGATAAGAGCCGCATTCAGCAAAGCAGCACGACCTTCAGGGGAGTCATCCCTAGTCAGGAGGCCCAATGCGCAGGGAAAATCACATTGGATGTGGTATTCGGCACACCGGAGAATTATAGATCCAAAGAAATCACATTCCAAGTGGCCCCGTTTAGCAGTGGATACCACGCCCTTTTGGGGCGAGACGCATTCACAAGCTTCCAAGCTATACCCCATTACGGGTACATGAAACTCAAGATGTCGGGCCCCAATGGGATCATCACTCTAGCCAGTGATCCGAACATAGCACTCCGTGAATAAAACTGCCGCACTAGCCCTGGAGGCATTATCCAAAGCCCTCGCGGCCGAAGAGTTAACTGTGTTGTGTTCCGCAGTGGACAGGGACGACGTGATACTCGACAAATGACCCAAGTCCACCTCTTTCAAGCCAGCAGATGAAATAGTCAAATTCCAGGTCCACCCAACGGACCCTACAAAAACAGCATCAATTGGGGCACAGTAGAACCCCACAATAGACGCCGCACTACAAGAGTTTCTGTGCGAGAATTGGGACATTTTCGCCTGGCATCCTTCAGACATGCCAGGTATCCCACACAGGCTGGCCGAACATAGCCTAAACATACTAAAGGGATACAAGTCGGTCAAGCAGACTCTTCGGCGCTTTTCAGAACCCAAGCGACAACCCATGGGAGAGGAGCTAGCCAAGCTACTTGAGGCCGGTTTCATTAGAGAAATAAAACATCCGGACTGGCTAGCAAACCTGGTGATGGTACCAAAGAAGGACAAATCCTGGCGCCTATGCGTCGATTTCAAAGACCTTAATAAGGCTTGCCCTAAGGATCCCTTCCCCCTCCCCCGCATCAATCAAATTATCGATGCTACCGCAGCACACGATGCATTGTGTTTCCTCGATGCATACTCCGGATACCATCAAATAAAGATGGAGGAGTCCGATCAAGCCGCAACGGCATTTATCACTCCATACGGTCCCTTTTGTTTTAACACCATGCCTTTCGGGCTCAAAAATGCCGGTGCAACCTATCAACGCATGATTCAGACATGACTAGAAACACAAATCGGCAATACAGTGGAGGCTTACATAGAGGACGTGGTCATTAAAACCAGACACGTTGAATCATTAATAGACGACTTGAGGCTTACGTTCGACAATCTCCGAACATACGACATCAAGCTCAACCCAGAGAAATGCATTTTCAGCGTACCAACCGAAAAGCTCTTGGGCTTTATTGCCTCTAATAGAGGAATCGAAGCAAATCTGGCTAAAATCCAAGGTCTGTCACAGTTGGCTACCCCAACAGACCTCAAGCAAATCCAGAAATTAACTGGATGCGTGGCCGACCTTAGCCGCTTTATCTCCCGATTAGGAGAAAAGGTGCTACCTCTTTATCGCCTTCTTCAACGCACCGAACACTTCGAGTGGATAGATGCGGCCATGGCAGGGCTGGAAGAAATAAAAGCCCTCTTGGCCACCAATCCAATTCTGGCAGCGCCAAATGGTGGCGAACCCATGTTGCTATACATAGCTGCAACACACCAGGTTGTAAGTGTCAGTGTCAAAACCGGCGGATCTCGGGTAGGGGGTCCCGATCTATGCGTCAAGGCTAATGGTAACATGAAGCAAGGGACACAGATGTTTACCCAGGTTCAGGCCCTCTCGATGGAGGTAAAAACCTACTTCCTCCTTGATTAATATTGAAGATATGGGTAGTACAAGAGTAGATCTACCACGAGATCGTAGAGGCTAAACCCTAAGAGCTAGCATATGATGGTATGATTGTAATTGTGATCGGCCTTCTAAGGACCAATCTCTCCAGTTTATATAGACACCAGAGAGGGCTAGGGTTTACATGGAGTCGGTTACAAGAAAGGAAACACAATATCCGGATCGCCAAGCTGCCTTCCACGCAAAGGAGAGTCCCATCCGGACACGGGCCGAAGTCTTGAGTCTTGTATCTTCACGCTTCAATAGTCCGGACGTTGTACACAGTCCGGCTATCCGGATACCCCCTAATCCAGGACTCCCTTGGTAGCCCCTGAACCAGGCTTCAATGACGATGAGTCCGGCGCGCAGTATTGTCTTCGGTATTGCAAGGCGGGTTCCTTCTCCGAATACTCCAAAATAATTATTGAACACGTAGACCGTGTCCGGATCTGCAAGATGATCTTCACATGGCATAAATTTGATCTGCTGGCAATCTTCGGGCATCGTTCCCGTGCATCGTGGACTAGTCCAACGCGAACCGGCGTTTTTTACCCCACCTCGACTCGTGTTACGAGGCGGTTTTATTGGCACGTCCCGTCGAGGGAGAGATCGTGTTCCTCTTATTACGGGATTTTCCATTAATATGGGCGTGAGTGACCCCACGACGGCCGTTGGTATAACTCTGTGTGTTTTTGGATAAGCCCCAAACGGTCATACCGAGGACTCTTGATATTCACCCTCTTTATAAAGGGGTCGAGGCCTATGCCTCTTTTCCACCTTCCTCGCGCCTTCTCGCACCTCGAGTTCTAGCACCCGAAACCCAAGCTTCAACACCCCAGATCCTCCAATATGTCCAGATCCGTCCATCAAGGCCGGTGGGTGGCCTCCTCGATCCAAGAGGACGACATTGCGAAGCTTAGGGAGGTCGGATACCTGACCGCCGATATCCAGCACGGGCTTCCTGCTCCAGGGCAGGTCATCCCCACACCGGAGCCTAATGAGTGCGTCGTTTCTATTCCGCACTTTCTCCGCGGCTTGGGCTTCACCCTCGATCCCTTTGTGAGGGGGCTCATGTTCTATTATGGGTTGGAATTTCATGATCTGGCTCCAAACGTATCCTCCATATCTCGCCGTTCATTATCGTGTGCGAAGCTTTTCTCCACGTCACCCCGCACTTCGGCTTGTGGCTTAAGACCTTCAATGTGAAACCAAAGATGATCGAGGGGCGACATGTGGAGTGCGGAGGTGCCGTAATAAGTAGGAACGCCGATGCCCCATGGCCGGAGGGTTCTTTCCCAGAAGTATCCGATGTATGGCAATGAAGGTGGTTTTATGTCACGGCTCCCAGAGGCACAAAGTGGGTTGCTTCCCCCTAGTTCCGCTCGGGCCCTCCATCACAGTTGGCGTCCTGGACAGACGTAGGACGGAATTGGGGGCCCGCTAGTGATGTACCAGTACTGCAGAATCGCATCCGGGAGCTTCTTGAGAGGGACATTAACCTCGTCAGGATAATGCAAGTGATGTTAATCCGACGGATGTTGCCGTGCCAACGTCGGCCTCTCCGGATGTGGGAGTTCAATCCGGAGAGTCCGCATATTGTCAAGCACTTCTTCGGCCTGAAGCTCGAAGAGATGTGCAAATTATTCTTCGGACAAAGAGTAGAGTGTCCGGACACCACCGAGGATGCGGGCCTAAGTTGCAATCGCCTAGAAACCCAAGTAAGTAATCATGATACCGGACACCTTGTTTAGCATTTGTCATAATTGTTTGTTCTGAAAATCATCCGTGGCCAGGAATGGCTCAGCAAGGTGGAGAGAATCAGGTGTCCGGCGCCACTTCCTGAAGGTTCGCCTAGTCCCACCATGGCCAAGATGCTTGACCGGGTACTCAGCAGGATGCCCTCGGGGAAAGACAAGGGGAAGAACAAAGAAACCAAACTCCACATTCTACGCATCCGAACCGGGGGAATTGCTACCTCCCTTAAGGAGGATAGTCGGGAAAGGGAGGCTAAGGCCTCCTCCCCACGCGGGAAGAATAGGGCAGCCTCCAAAAACCTGGAGGCGGAGATGCCCAAATCAGGGAAAAAGACATCCCCAGGGGGCCTTGCCCCGACAGGCACCCTCACCGCATCATGCCCTACAACGGGCCAGCCCTCCACCGAGCTGTAAGTCAATCTACAATCCGAAGGTACTGTGTTTCTCCTAGATCAATAACCAGGATTCAACTTTTGCAGTTCGGCCAGCAGCTCTTCTCAACAGGGTTCATCTTTGGGGGACCTTCCTCCGGAGATGATGGAGAGAGAGACCCCACCCGCCTCTCCGACTCATGAAGCGGGCTACACCGATGTGTCGTCATGGAGGAGTCTGGATCTGCCGAAGCCGGAAGCCAATACGTCAGCCGCCCTGAGTCCGGAGCGCTTGGCTCATACGGGGGGCGATGGGAAGGGTCCGGTGTAGTTCAATGTCCGGTCGGACGTACTGACGGGCTTACTGGAGCGAGATGCACTCTTGGAGGAGCACCGCTCATTAATGAGCGCGGTGCTCAAGAAGATTTCATCCGCTACAAGCGGTTTGAATGAAGGAGTCACCAGCCTGCTCAGAGGCTTTGAGGTATGTAATGAAGAATACACTATTTCTTTGGCTGTGAAGCACGCGCTAGGTGTGCTCCATATAGATAGTAGCCCCTGAGACACTGGTTGCCCGTCTTAGGCGGCAAACGGGGGATCATAAACCAATGATTGTGTTGTAAATATGTGCAGGTACCTATGGGTCCGAACGTGGCCAGTCCGTTGAAGTTGCCGAACTAACAAGGCAAATTGGATCGGTTGATGCCGATATCACGCTGGTGAATGAGCGGCTGCACAAATCACAAGGTATGTGTCATGCCTTCCCTTGTATAGGAAAATATGAAGGTGGCATGATATTGATGTAATATGATTGGACTGCAGATGGTGTTGCTGCCGTGGAGGCCCTAAGGGCGGAACTTGCTCAAGCCAAGGAGCAAGCTCAGGTGAGCAATGCGGCTGCCCTAAAGGCGGCCGAGGAATTGAGGGTCGAACAGGCGGCTCATCGCCGAAGCGAGGAAAAGATAGCCGAAATGGCTGTTGAGTTAAAAAATGCCGCTGACCGGTATGAGCTCCTTAAAAAGGAACATGAGGATAATTTGGCCGAACTGAACAAGGCACTGAATGCCACCAAGGAAATCCGGACCGAGCTCAGGGGTGCACGGGAGGAGCTTCAACAGGCCGACAAAATCACGGCTCGGGGCTCCTATTTGTTGCGGACAAAAAATTTCGATCCGAAGTACGCTCCCCTGGATGGATGCTGGAGTTCTGCGGACGGATATGCGGATTTGGCGAAGAGTACGGCTGATGCTGCCGACTTCTTCAAAGATCAAGGTGACAAGGAAGTGGAGAAGCTTTTCTGGTCGCAATTCCATGCTCCCACTCGCCCGCTGCCGTTAAGTGACAAGATGGCTGCTATAGCGGAGCTTCACAGGCTGTCCGGGCTTGCAATGCAGTCTGTAATAGACCATCTTTGGCCAAAGGGGCCTAAGCCAGACAGTTACTTTGGTTTGGTGCAACAGTTCCTTGGGGTCGTGCCTCGGATCGATGCCATGAGGAGGTCGGCGTGTATAGAGGGTGCACGGATGGCTCTTACCCGCGTTAAAGCCTATTGGACGGATATGGATGCCACCATTATAGCGGCCCAGGATCCGGTGGGGGGCCAATATCCGGCCGAGCACTACTTGGCGCAGGTCACAGAAGGTGCCCGCCTAATAGAGGCGCATGCTCTAAGAATGTCTTGTTCGAATGGTGAACGAAATCATTGTAAAAACAATGTTTATTTTGATTATGAGGCTATATTTATACTATTTACCTGAGAATATGATTATGTCCCCTGTGCGGCCGTTTATATATATGTATATATAAATATGTAATCCGAAAGTTAGCAGTCGTTGGCTTCAGCCCCCACGCATACAATGCGGGGGTGTTCGCGAAAAAATATGCTTAATCACACTTGATCCAACGTCTTGGTCCATTAAGGAGGTGATCGCACGTCGAACTAGGCAACCGGACTATATAGCTGTAACACTTTCATTTAGCCGTGGGAGTCTAACATTGGGGCTACTATATAGCCCCTGGTACTTTCGCGTGCTTCCGAATACGGGCGTGTATGTACATGACCGGGAAATGGCCCTTCGTTAATGTGAAGGAATCCTAAAGATTCTGGTGAGTCTTCGAGTGGTTGATCAGTCTCTCGATGTATCATGACAGTCAGTTTTCGGCTTTCTCTACTGAGGTGCGCGTCCGGAATAACCAGGGCACAATTGTAGTTGTTCTCCTTTGGCCACCTTAGCCGATAATAACGGAACGTAAGGCGACAAACCTAGGAGCCGGGCTAACCCAACATTTGACCAAAGACATGATTCAGAGCTGATGCATATACGGCCAAACTCGTGATGCCGAACACTCCCGAAGGTATTCAGACTTTATAACAAATGATGGGCTCAAGAATGCTCATTCATCATAAACCCTGTGTTTCCAGGTACTTGCGTTAATCTGTCGTGGCAAAATGCCAAAACGGCAGTGTCCTCTGTGGGTGTGGAACCCATGGGATGGTTTAAACAACAAGAGGCAATAGAAAACGTTTACACATATCACGCCCAATATGCGACCCTATCCAAAAGGAACTCGAAGGTCCCACCAAGGATAGACCCGCATATTGAAACGCTTTTGCAAGGTGGATATCACTACATCAACATTACATAATAGATGGGGATACATACATAAGGCATACGATGCCATACGAATACAACATCATCATACATAAGAGCATCATCCGGCTACGGATAAAACACAAACAGAAACTCAAACGACATCCACCCTGCTAGCCTAGGCTGCCAACCTGGAACCTATCCCCTGATCGAAGAAGAAGCAGAAGAACTCCAAAACAAGCAAGCATCGCTCTCGCGTCAAGATCATCGCATAACTTGTACCTACAACTGTTGTTGTAGTAATCTGTGAGCCACGAGGACTCAGCAATCCCATTACCATGGGTATCAAGACTAGCAAAGCTTAAAGGGAAAGGAAGGGGTAAAGTGGTGAGGTTGCAGCAGCGACTAAGCATATATGGTGGCTAACATACGCAAATAAGAGCGAGAAGAGAGCAAGCGGAACGGTCGTGAAGCTAGCAATGATCAAGAAGTGATCCTGAACTCCTACTTATGTCAAACATAACCCAAAGACCGTGTTCACTTCCCTGACTCCGCCGAGAAGAGACCATCACGGCTACACACGCGGTTGATGCGTTTTAATTCGGATCTGGTGTCAAGTTATCTACAATCGGACATTAACAAATTCCCATCTGCCTATAACCGCAGGCACGGCTTTCGAAAGATTATACCCTGCAAGGGTGTCCCAACTTAGCCCATGATAAGCTCTCGCGATCAACGAAGGATATACCTTCTCCCAAGAAGACCCGATCAGACTCGGAATCCCGGTTTACAAGACATTTCGACAATGGTAAAACAAGACCAGCAAAGCCGCCCGATGTGCCGACAATCCCGATAGGAGCTGCACATATCTCGTTCTCAGGGCAACACCGGATAAGTCAAGCTACGAGTAAAACCAGCCCTCGAGTTGCCCCGAGGTGGCCCCGTAGGCTGCTCAGTTCGGACCAACACTTAGACAAGCACTGGCCCGGGGGGGCTAAAATAAAGATGACCCTCGGGTTGGCCGACCCAAGGGAAAGGGTAGGTGGTGGTGAGGCAAATGGTAAAACCAAGGTTGGGCCTTACTGGAGGAGTTTTATTCAAAGCGAACTGTCAAGGGGGTCCCATAAATCACCCGACCGCGTAAGGAACACAAAATCCGGGAACATAACACCGGTATGACGGAAACTAGGGCGGCAAGAGTGGAACAAAACACAAGGCAAAAGGCCGAGTCTTCCACCCTTTACCAAGTATATAGATGCATTAATAATACAAGAGATATTGTGATATCCCAACCAAAATCCTGTCCACCATGGAGAAATCTTCAACTTCACCTGCAACTAACAACGCTATAAGAGGGGCTGAGCAAAAGCGGTAACATAGCCAAACAATGGTTTGCATAGGAAAGGTGTCAAAGGTTAGAGGTTCATGGCAATTTGGGATGGCTTGATAAATAGGTAATAGGTAGCGCAGCAAAGCGATAGAACGAAGCAACTAGCATAGCAATGATAGTAGTGAGATCCAGGGTAGCGGTCATCTTGCCTGAAATCCCGCAAGGAAGAAGAACGAATCCATGAAGAAGATGAACGGATGAAGCCAAACCAATCGTAGACGAACGAATCCTCACGATCGCAACGAAACGGGAACTATCGAGAAGAAGCACACAACAAGGTAAACACACCACACATGAACATGACATGATGCACAAACAAGTATGATGCAAGACAAGACTACATGAAGCTACTCATGGCAAGAGATGACGCAAACAAGAGCAACACATCAAGGCAAGTTTAAATGAGGCCGGGAACAACATATAACAATTCCAGTAAGTCCTCATATGCAAATTTCGAAATTGGTCCAGATCTGAATAAACCTTATGTTCAAGTTGTTAAAGAACAAGTTAAGATGCACAAAGATAATCTACACGAGATTCTAGTAAAGTTACATATAAAGTTCATTTAGTTCGGAGCTACGGCCTAGAAGATATGAGCAAAACAAGTTAAACATGGCATTGATGCAAAATGCACTCAAACATCAAGCAAACACCTCAAAACATGGATGCAACATGATAATATGAAACTACATGCAAAATCAAGCAAGTTTCATATAGAGCACACTCAAAACGGAGCAACGGTTCAACACATGCACTCTATACAAGTTATAGCAACAATTTGTCAAAAACAGCAACTAGGCATATTGCACCAATCAAAACAATATGCTAGAGGACCTCAACAAGAAAAAAAAAGACATGGGCATGATGTACAGGTAAAGCATAACAAAACATGAACACTGAGCTATCTCCAGAAATCACTAGAACATGCTCAAACACACATGGTAAGATTGCAAATAATATCAGTTTTAGACTTTGCAGAAATAACATCAGGTTGCAATGTTTAGAGCTATCAAACAACATGATACAGGAACTTATAATGGCAAACAAAGGCATGGCATGAATCTACTAATTGCATAGATCAAAAGTCCCTTACTGACCATAAGCCAAAAAGGATCAGAAAGTATGATGGCACCCATGTAAACATGGCAAGTTATAATACAGATTCATACATGGCAGAAATAGAATTATGAAGGCATGTAGATGAGCTTGTACCACTCACCACAGAGCAAAATATAGCATGGCAAGGCAACCAACAGTAAGAAGACATGTTTATGAAACAAACCAAGGCAAGAACAAGTTTATAGCATGCAAGGATCAACTATAGCAACCTTGGCAAAGTTGAATAACATGTAAACAATCTGCCAGGAAACATTTTGAAGCAAAAGTAGAGCACAAAAATGACATGCTAGACTACTCCATAATTGCAACCAGGAGCATGAATGTATAGACAAAACCCATATGTTCAAAACATCCTTACTGAAGTGTCTCAAAATATGCATAGATCTCTCTGTAGCATCAAGTTTACATGGCATCAAAATAACAGCAGAACAGGGACTAAAATCAGCAACATCACGATGCCTAGTTTGCATGCTTGTGCTAGTCACCACATTGATCACAAAAATGCATACACCATTGTAAAGAAGACATGGCATAGATCAAAACACCTGTAGACATCAACCTCATAGGATGCACACATCAAACATGGCAAAAATGACAAAAGAGTTCGTTCTGTTAACAGACAGCAGAAAACATCATGAAGCACTCTTACAACGATGATTCAGGCATCAAGATGAACTCAAATGAATATGATGCAATGGAATGAAATGATGTACTCATTGAGACGAACAATTTTACATATTACACGCACGAAACGGAGCTACGGATGCAGAGATATGATGCGATGCACATGACATGAAAATTACACAGATCTGGGGACTTAGTGGAATCAACCTCGAAGAAGGGGGGTGGACATTGTCCGGGCTCGGGGCGGACGTGTCCGTCGGTGTGGGCGCCCGGGCCCACCCGACAGAGACACGCGGGCGACGGTGTTCGTCCCCGACCTCGCCGAGGTCGAGGCGAACCATGGCGGCGGCGGCGACTGCTTGATCCCGCCCGGATCTCGCCGGATCCGGGCGCGGCGGCGGCGGGGAGCTCCGGGACGGCGGCCGGCGAAGGGCGCCGGGGC
>NC_041389.1:313205894-313212292 GCF_002162155.2 Triticum dicoccoides | reverse complement strand
CCTGGGCCCCGCGGGCTGGCGGCGCGAGGACAGCGGCGGGACAGGCGAGTCGGGTGGCGACACGTGGCAGTGGCGGGGCGACCCGGACGTGTCCGGCTGCGGCCGGACATGTCCGGTGGCGGCGGGGACGAATCTGCTAGGGTTAGGGGGGAAATGATCCGGAATTTCGGGGGTGAGGACATATTTATAGGTAGAGGGAGCTAGGAGAGTTCAAATGAGGCACGGTTTTCGCCCACATGATCATGATCGAACGACCGAGAGCATGGAGGGGAGTTTGCTGGGTTTTGGGCCACTTTGGAAGGGTGTTGGGCTGCAAAGAGAAAGGGGGGTTGCGGGCTACGCGGTTAACCGTTGGAGTATCAAACGACCTCCAAATGGCACGAAACTTGACAGGCGGTCTACCGGTGCTATACCAAGGCCGCTTGGCAAGCCTCGGTCCATTCCGAGAACGTTTAACACCCACTCACAACGAGAGACAAAAGGGGAACGCCGGAGGACATAGGAGTGCCGGATTGCAAAACGGACAACGGGGAAAATATTCGGATGCATGAGAGGAACACGTATGCAAAATGAGATGCATATGATGACATGATAAAATGCAACACGCAAGCAAATGACATGGCAACGAAGGCGAATAACTGGCAGACACCTGGCGCATCGAATCCGGGGCATTACAACACTCCTCCACTGACAAGAGATCTCGTCCCGAGATCTTAGGACCGAGACGGAAGGGAAAAGGATGAGGTGAAGCAAGAACTCAAGAGAAGAAGCAAAGAATCGAGAACACTCGAGAAAAAGAGAGGAACGACGAGAATGACGAGAGTAGAAAGCTCACGGAATCAGATAGACTATGAACCCACTCCGGTTAGAACGAGATAAGAAACGAATTAGGCTGAAAGGATTTAGGCAGCACTTGGACTGAACATGGAAGGAATAGAACATGAGCTAGAGCGGATGGAATGATACTTGATGAACTCTTGAAGAATGAATTAAATCATGAAGAACTCCGGTGACAAAAGATGGAAAACACTTGGAACTAGAATTTATTCACTAAGAACAAACTCCGAAGGAAGGGATTACTCACTTGGAAGAAATAAGAATAAGATTTATTGTATGCTTATCCTTCATCAAATTAAATTGATGACAACCAATGGATTTGGCATACTACTTATTCTTCTTGAAAAAAAAGGATTGAGAAGGGATAGCACAAAACTTGAGAAGGTCTTCATGAACCACCAGTAGGATTGAAAGAACGAATGGATTAATATAATAATCAAGGAAAACGAATCTGAAGGAACCACCGTAAGAATTCGAAAATGACTGATGAAAGAGAATGAATCGCCGGGAAGAATTAGAAGAACCAATAAGGTAGAGGGGATTTAGATGCAAAAGAATGAAGAGATCATGAACTGATAAAGAATACTTGAACAAAGCACCGGGATAATTGGATAACAGTAACTGAAACATGAGGACGAAGAATTCTTCTAGAACGATGGCCTCCGATGAAAAGAAACGGGAATACAACTTCTGACATACTCCGGATGGTAAGAAAAGAATCTCTGACAAACGGAATAATTTGAGAAGATAACATGAAGCTAGAACCATGAAACTTTGAGAGAACGGGCAAGATTGAGAGGAAAAACTATTCTTCGGTCTTCAAAAGACGATGAGAACACCACCAAAATTACGGAGATCTCCGGGAGAATGAAAAACAGAGAGGTTGAGCCAACAATGAAATGATTTGAAATCGATCTTGGAAAGGCATCTGACTGATGAAATTCATTCTTACGTCAGACTCCGAAAAGAATTTGTGAATCACTCCGGGGGAATTAGAAGAGTCAGGTAAGATCCTAGGAAAAGACCTGTGGGTTAGGGCCCACTAAAATAAAACACCGTTGAGAAGGATTGTTGACGAGATAGATGATGCACCGGAACAATTGAAATATTTGAATGAGGTGACAACCACGAATTAATTCGAACACGGACGAATCTCCTGAGATGTCTTGAACACTCTGGAAGGATAAACTGACGAGAGGCGAACGAGCAGAGAAAACACTTCGAGGAAAAGAATATGATCAACCCGAAAAAAACTTGAATTGGGTCCACCGGAAAAGAGATGAAGAATGTCGAACAAAACGAGAATTCACCGGTTGAAATAATTGAGGGATGACTGAAGAGACTCCACACGAATGGAATTGATGCTTGAAAGAGACTCAAACTCCGGGAAGAAAAGGGTGGGAGGGCGGGAAAACAAAGGCAACTTGGAAGGGGAAACCGACGAATATCTTGAAGAGAAAACACCGGTTGAAATCATTGAGGAAAGAAAGCAAAGACTTCGCACGAGTAGGATGGATACTCGATTACGGACTCCGGCTCCAAGAAGAAAAGGGGTGGGCGGGTGGGAAAGAAAACAACTTAGGAATTGAACTCAAAGATGAAGAGGCTCGAGTCAACTTGACGAGAACTGCACTGGATCAAAAGAGCTGAGAACCAACGATCGGAAAACCAACTGCGTGAACCTAAAGAAAAATTTGAAGGGGAAGAGGAGTAATTCAAAACACCTACGTCAATATTCCTCACCAGAGCGACGAAGGGGCTGAGGAGTAAAAAGAATTCCTACTCTCCGATATAACTAGACTCTGAAAATAGTTTTCTTCTAGACTCAACAACGGCCAAACTACACGATTAATCAAGGGGGCTCCTAGGGTCGGTCGAGGCTCTGATACCAACTTATCACGCCCAATATGCGACCCTATCCAAAAGGAACTCGAAGGTCCCACCAAGGATAGACCCGCATATTGAAACGCTTTTGCAAGGTGGATATCATTACATCAACATTACATAATAGATGGGGATACATACATAAGGCATACGATGCCATAAGAATACAACATCATCATACATAAGAGCATCATCCGGCTACGGATGAAACACAAACAGAAACTCAAACGACATGCACCCTGCTAGCCCAGGCTGCCGACCTGGAACCTATCCCCTGATCGAAGAAGAAGCAGAAGAACTCCAAAACAAGCAAGCATCGCTCTCGCGTCAAGATCATCGCATAACCTGTACCTGCAACTATTGTTGTAGTAATCTGTGAGCCACGAGGACTCAGCAATCCCATTACCATGGGTATCAAGACTAGCAAAGCTTAAAGGGAAAGGAAGGGGTAAAGTGGTGAGGTTGCAGCAGCGACTGAGCATATATGGTGGCTAACATACGCAAATAAGAGCGAGAAGAGAGCAAGCAGAATGGTCGTGAAGCTAGCAATGATCAAGAAGTGATCCTAAACTCCTACTTACGTCAAACATAACCCAAAGACCGTGTTCACTTCCCGGACTCCGCCGAGAAGAGACCATCACGGCTACACACGCGGTTGATGCGTTTTAATTCAGATCTGGTGTCAAGTTATCTACAACCGGACATTAACAAATTCCCATCTGCCTATAACCGCAGGCACGGCTTTCGAAAGATTATACCCTGCAGGGGTGTCCCAACTTAGCCCATGATAAGCTCTCGCGATCAACGAAGGATATACCTTCTCCCAGGAAGACCCGATCAGACTCGGAATCCCGGTTTACAAGACATTTCGACAATGGTAAAACAAGACCAGCAAAGCCGCCCGATGCGCCGACAATCCCGATAGGAGCTGCACATATCTCGTTCTCAGGGCAACACCGGATAAGTCAAGCTACGAGTAAAACCAGCCCTCGAGTTGCCCCGAGGTGGCCCCGCAGGCTGCTCAGTTCGGACCAACACTTAGACAAGCACTGGCCCGGGGGGGCTAAAATAAAGATGACCCTCGGGTTGGCCGACCCAAGGGAAAGGGTAGGTGGTGGTGAGGCAAATGGTAAAACCAAGGTTGGGCCTTGCTGGAGGAGTTTTATTCAAAGCGAACTGTCAAGGGGGTCCCATAAATCACCCGACCGCGTAAGGAACGCAAAATCTAGGAACATAACACCGGTATTGACGGAAACTAGGGTGGCAAGAGTGGAACAAAACACAAGGCAAAAGGCCGAGTCTTCCACCCTTTACCAAGTATATAGATGCATTAATAATACAAGAGATATTGTGATATCCCAACCAAAATCCTGTCCACCATGGAGAAATCTTCAACTTCACCTGCAACTAACAACGCTATAAGAGGGGCTGAGCAAAAGCGGTAACATAGCCAAACAACGGTTTGCATAGGAAAGGTGTCAAAGGTTAGAGGTTCATGGCAATTTGGGATGGCTTGATAAACAGGTAATAGGTAGCACAGCAAAGCGATAGAACAAAGCAACTAGCATAGCAATGATAGTAGTGAGATCCAGGGTAGCGGTCATCTTGCCTGAAATCCCGCAAGGAAGAAGAACGAATCCATGAAGAAGATGAACGGATGAAGCCGAACCAATCGTAGACGAACGAATCCTCACGATCGCAACGAAACGGGAACTATCGAGAAGAAGCACACAACAAGGTAAACACACCACACATGAACATGACATGATGCACAAACAAGTGTGATGCAAGACAAGACTACATGAAGCTACTCATGGCACGAGATGACGCAAACAAGAGCAACACATCAAGGCAAGTTTAAATGAGGCCGGGAACAACATATAACAATTCCGGTAAGTCCTCATATGCAAATTTCGAAATTGGTCCAAATCTGAATAAACCTTATTTTCAAGTTGTTAAACAACAAGTTAAGATGCACAAAGATGATCTACACGAGATTCTAGTCAAGTTACATATAAAGTTCATTTAGTTCGGAGCTACGGCCTAGAAGATATGAGCAAAACAAGTTAAACATGGCATTGATGCAAAATGCACTCAAACATCAAGCAAACACCTCAAAACATGGATGAAACATGATAATATGAAACTACATGCAAAATCAAGCAAGTTTCATATAGAGCACACTCAAAACGGAGCAACGGTTCAACACATGCACTCTATACAAGTTATAGCAACAATCTGTCCAAAACAGCAACTAGGCATATTGCAAGCATCAAAACAATATGCTACAGGACCTCAACAAGAAAATAAAAGGCATGGGAATGATATACAGGTAAAGCATAATAAAACATGAACACTGAGCTATCTCCAGAAATCACTAGAACATGCTCAAACACACATGGTAAGATTGCAAATAATATCAGTTTCAGACTTTGCAGAAATAACATCAGGTTGCAATGTTTAGAGCTATCAAACAACATGATACAGGAACTTATAATGGCAAACAAAGGCATGGCATGAATCTACTAATTGCATAGATCAAAAGTCCCTTACTGACCATAAGCCAAAAAGGATCAGAAAATATGATGGCACCCATGTAACCATGGCAAGTTATAATACAGATTCATACATGGTAGAAACAGAATTATGAAGGCATGTAGATGAGCTTGTACCACTCACCACAGAGCAAAATATAGCATGGCAAGGCAACCAATAGTAAGAAGACATGTTTATGAAACAAACCAAGGCAAGAACAAGTTCATAGCATGCAAGGATCAACTATAGCAACCTTGGCAAAGTTGAATAACATGTAAACAATCTGCCAGGAAACATTTTGCAGCAAAAGTAGAGCACAAAAATGACATGCTAGACTACTCCATAATTGCAACCAGGAGCATGAATGTATATAAAAAACCCATATGTTCAAAACATCCTTACTGAAGTGTCTCAAAATATGCATAGATCTCTCTGTAGCATCAAGTTTACATGGCATCAAAATAACAGCAGAACAGGGACTAAAATCAGCAACATCACGATGCCTAGTTTGCATGCTTGTGCTAGTCACCACATTGATCACAAAAATGCATGGCATACACCACTGTAAAGAACACATGGCATAGATCAAAACACCTGTAGACATCAACCTCATAGGATGCACACATCAAACATGGCAAAAATGACAAAAGAGCTTGTTCTGTTAACAGACAGCAGAAAACATCATGAAGCACTCTTACAACGATGATTCAGGCATCAAGATGAGCTCCAATGAATATGATGCAATGGAATTAAATGATGTACTCGTTGAGGCAAACAATTAGACATATTACACGCACGAAACGGAGCTACGGATGCAGAGATACGATGCGATGAACATGGCATGAAAATTACACAGATCTGGGGACTTAGTGGAATCAACCTCGAAGAAGGGGGTGGACATTGTCCGGGCTCGGGGCGGACGTGTCCGTCGGTGTGGGCGCTCGGGCCCACCCGACAGAGACACGCGGGCGACGGTGTTCGTCCCCGACCTCGCCGAGGTCGAGGCGAACCATGGCGGCGGCGGCGGCGGCGGCTGCTTGATCCCGCCCAGATCTCGCCGGATCCGGGCGCGGCGGCGGCGAGGAGCTCCGGGACGGCGGTCGGCGAAGGGCGCCGGGGCGCGGGGAGGCGAGCGGGAGGCA
>NC_041389.1:313180260-313205458 GCF_002162155.2 Triticum dicoccoides | reverse complement strand
GCGGGCCTGCCCTGGGCCCCGCAGGCCGACGGCGCGAGGACGGCGGCGGGACAAGCGAGTCGGGCGGCGACACGTGGCGGCGGCGGGGCGACCCGGACGTGTTCGGCTGCGACCGGACGTGTTCGGCGGCGGCCGGACGTGTCCGGTGGCGGTGGGGATGAATCTGCTAGGGTTAGGAGGGAAATGATCCGGAATTTCGGGGGAGAGGACATATTTATAGGTAGAGGGAGCATGGAGGGAGCATGGAGGGAGCATAGTGGGAGCATGGAGTCCAATGAGGCACAGTTTTCGCCCACACGATCGTGATCGAACGACCGAGAGCATGGAGGGGAGTTTGCTGGGTTTTGGGCCACTTTGGAAGGGTGTTGGGCTGCAAAGAGAAAGGAGGGTCGCGGGCTACGCGGTTAACCGTTGGAGTATCAAACGACGTCCAAATGGCACGAAAATTGACAGGCGGTCTACCGGTGCTATACCAAGGCCGCTTGGCAAGCCTCGGTCCATTCCGAGTACGTTTAACACCCGCTCACAACGAGAGACAAAAGGGGAACGCCGGAGGGCATAGGAGTGCCGGATTGCAAAACGGACAACGGAGAAAATGCTCGGATGCATGAGACGAACACGTATGCAAAATGAGATGCACATGATGACATGATAAAATGCAACATGCAAGCAAATGACATGGCAGCGAAGGCGAATAACTGGCAGACACCTGGCGCATTGAATCCGGGGCGTTACAACACAGGGGCTTAATCTAAAGAGAAACCTGTTGAACGGGGCCCTGCTGCACGTCTGCGCCTTTGTCTCCGTTGTGCCGTATCCTGGAAGGGTATCGTACGAACGTTGTCTGTGGAAAAGAAAACTCATAGGAGATTACAACGTAAGTATGCGATGGATAGTAAAAGTGTAAGGTGCTGGCCTTCCAATAAGGTTGAGCCAAGTGTGGGGCTTTATTAAGTATTTATAGCCCCTGGTATCCGCTATAGGATTACATATATGGTGCACTAGTTCAATCTGGGCTACCGGACTCGTCTAACCGTGTCTGTGGTCTTAACGACCAGATATAATAATTATTATTATTTTTGATATTAGAGGTCGCTTATCCGGCCGCTAGGGTCGTCGCGTGTTCCTCTGTGCGTGAAGGGCGCTATGTTATTCCGCTGACGGTGATGACGCCACGTGGACCGGGCATCTTAAGTTTAAGGCAGCCATAGTGAGGCAATGCGTTGAAGCGGGCAAAGGCCGTTCTTCCGAGCACTGTGTGATAGTCGCTTTGGAAGGGTGCGATGATGAAGAGTAGTTCTTCGCTTCTGGAGTTGCCTGGAGTGCCGAATGTAACCTCCAGTATGACGGAGCCCCTGCTATAAGCTTCGATGCCTGGTATCACCCCTTCAAAGGTGGTGTTGCTTTGGCTGATTCTAGATGGGTTTATCCCCATCCTGCGGACAGTGTCCTTGTATATCAAATTGAGACTGCTGCCGCCGTCCATGAGGACCCGGGGGAGACGGTATCCGTCGATTATTGGGTCAAGCACCAAGGCTTCTGATCCGCCACGCCGAATACTAGTCCGGCCGTCCAAGTGATCGAAAGTGATCGGGTAGGACATCCAATAGTTAGATGTGGGAATAATGGACTCTATATCCCACGCATCTCTATGCGCGCGTTCGTGCCTTCTCATGGATGTACGAGTCGCGTGGATCATGTTCACTGTTTTAACCTCTGGCTGGAATTTTTTCTGTCCCCCAGTGTTCGGCTGGCGAGGTTCATCCTCGTCCTCACTTGGTGTTTCCCTTCCCTTGTGTCCGGCATTCAATTTGCCGGCCTGCTTGAAGACCCAGCACTCTCTGTGCGTGTGGTTTGCAGGCTTGTCAGGGGTGCCATGGATTTGGCACAGTCTGTCTAGGACTCTATTCAGAACGGACGGTCCCTCTTTACTACATGTAGATGGCTTATTTTGCTGATTAGGTCGAGAGCCCCTAAATCCGGCATTAACCGTTGTGTTATCCGGGCTCTCTTCCTTGTTTTGGCGTTTATTTTTATTACGCCGTGGTTTCCCATTGCCGTCCCTTATTTCGGATGTGCTGGGGTCGCTGGTGCCTTTACGGGCTAGCCAGCTATCTTCTCCCGCGCAAAAGCGGGTCATAAGGCTTGTTAGGGCTGCCATTGTCCTTGGCTTTTCTTGGCCCAGGTGTCTGGCGAGCCACACGTCACGGCTGATGTGTTTGAATGTCGCTAAGGCTTCGGCATCCGGACAATCAACAATTTGATTCTTCTTAGTGAGGAATCTGTTCCAAAGCTTGCGGGCGGACTCTCCGGGCTGTTGGACTATGTGACTTAAATCGTCAGCATATGGAGGCCGTACATAAGTCCCTTGAAAATTGGCCCTGAAAGCGTCTTCGAGTTCCTCCCAACTCCCAATTGAATTTTCGGGGAGGCTTTTCAACCAGTGTCTAGCTGGTCCCTTTAGTTTGAGGGGAAGGTATTTGATGGCGTGGAGGTCGTCCCCACGAGCCATATGTATATGTAGGATAAAGTCCTCAATCCAGACCCCTAGGTCTGTCGTTCTGTCGTATGCCTCTATGTTCACAGGTTTAAAGCCATGTGGGAATTCGTGGTCCAGTACCTCTTCGGTAAAGCACAGGGGGTGAGCAGCCCCTCTGTATCTGGACATACTATGGCATGCCGTCGGCTGTTGTTGTGTTCGGTGTTTATTCCGAACTGGTATTTGGTTGGTGTAATCGTTTTGGTGACCAGAGTCCCTCGCCGGGGTGTGTCCTCTAGATCCGTAGATGGACCTGGCTGCGACAACTTTCTTATCCAGGTGCTCACGTAGGTCGTGTGCGGCGTCTGTAGCTGCTTTGTTGTGGTTATGGAGTGGTACGTCTGGCCTCCTGGTCGTGTTACTCTTTGGTGGAACGGCCTCCATCGTTGGTTCCGTATGGTCGTTGTTGCCTTCGGGGTTGACCGGAGTATCGATCCTTCTGGCACTCTTGCTAATATTTTTACTGCTGCTAGACTTGGAACGGCGTCTGCGCTGTTGCTTTGGCTTTTGCCCAGGGATTTTATCTTTCGGATTGTCACCGTCGTCCTCCTTGGGCGTATCCACCATGTATATGTCATGTGACGAGGCGGAAGTCCGGCACCCCATAGATTCTGAATCTTCTCCTGCGTCGTCGTCCATACCGTCGATGCCTTCGGAGTCGAAGTCAAGCGCGTCGGTTAAATCATCAACCGTGGCTATGAAGTGGGTGGTGGGTGGGTATCGAATTTCTTTGTCGCCTGCTTCCCACTCGAGCCGGACATGGTTCGGCCCGGAATTTTTTGTCAAGGAGAGAGTTTTTAATGAGTTCAGCATGTCGCCAAAGGGAGAGTGCTAGAAGATATCCGCAGCTGTGAATTCCGCTACCGGAGCACAACCTGGCTCGACTGGCTTGGAAACACGTGGACTGGAACCTACAACCGGATACAAAGGCTGCCATACAGTTCGGGCCCTCTCAATGAAAGCACCAATGTCGGTGTCAAAACCGGCGGATCTCGGATAGGGGGTCCCGATCTGTGCGTCAAGGCTGATGGTAACAGGAAGCAAGGGACACAGATGTTTACCCAGGTTCGGGCCCTCTCGATGGAGGTAAAACCCTACTTCCTGCTTGATTAATATTGAAGATATGGGTAGTACAAGAGTAGATCTACCACGAGATCGTAGAGGCTAAACCCTAAGAGCTAGCCTATGATGGTATGATTGTAATTGTGATCGGCCTTCTAAGGACCAACCTCTCCGGTTTATATAGACACCGGAGAGGGCTAGGGTTTACATGGAGTCGGTTACAAGAAAGGAAACACAATATCCAGATCGCCAAGCTTGCCTTCCACGCAAAGGAGAGTCCCATCCGGACACGGGCCGAAGTCTTGAGTCTTGTATCTTCACGCATCAATAGCCCAGATGTTGTACACAGTCCGGCTGTCCGGATACCCCCTAATCCAGGACTCCCTCAGTAAGCGCAGTGCTCGTCGTCAAATGAGAGATAGATGGACATAAATTCCCATTACAAAAGCCGATATACTACGTATCCACCGTCCTCACTCCATGCAAGTAACGGTACCCACATTATCAAAAGATAGCATAAGCGGTCTTCATGGCATCCCAATAACTACGACACTACTTCCAAGAGTGTTCAATCACGGTGGCCTCCGAAGTACCACTCAATGACATAATAAATAACCGCGATGCCACGGGCCGGATTGCAAAATGGGCTATCGAGCTCCTCCCGTTCGGCATAACATACAAACCACGGCAGGCCATTAAGTCGCAAGTACTGGCTGACTTCGTCGCCGAATGGACAGAAGCTGAACTCCCTAAAGAGTATGGCGTGTACTCCAATTGGATCATGCACTTTGACGGCTCTAAGATGCTAGTTGGTCTAGGGGCTGGTGTCGTCCTGACATCCCCCACTAGAGATACAGTCCAATACGTACTCCAAATACTTTACACAGATTCCAACAATGCAGCCGAGTATGAGGCTCTGTTGCACGGTCTTCGGATGGCAGTCTTCAAGGGCATTCAACATATTGAAGTACGTGGGGATTCAAATCTCGCAATATCTCAAATAAATGGAGACTTTGACGCCAAGGACCCGAAAATGGCGGCTTACCGTAATGCCGTTCTCAAAATGTCAGCTCGATTCGAGGGGCTCAAATTCCACCATGTGGTTCGAGAAAACAATCAAGCGGGGGATATTCTTGCCCGCATCAGCGCTAAACGTGACCCCGTCCCACCAAATATCTTTTTGGAAAGGCTGTTCAAGCTATCTGTAGTATGGGAAGGGGAGTCCGGCAATACTAATCCGAATCCGCATACAACCCCAGATCCCGAACAATCTGACGTAATCGGAGGCTCCACCACCGAAATCACACCCTCGGCCCACGTGATCATGGCGGTCATCGCCCCGTGGACAGAACCCTTCCTAGCTTACTTAAATAGGTAGGAACTCTCGGAGGACCAAAATGAGGCACGCTGCATTGTGCGGCGCTCTAAAGCCTACAAAGTCCACGAGGGGGAGCTTTATAAGAAAAGCGCAACCGGAGTACTCCAAAGGTGCATCTCCGAAGAGGAAGGGCGGCAGCTCTTGGCTGAAATTCATGCCAGACTCGGTGGCCACCATGCCGCAGCTCGGGCGCTCATAACCAAGGCCTTCCGTACAGGTTTCTACTGGCCGACAGCCCGGGCAGACGCACAAGACCTTGTCCAACACTGCGTCGGTTGCCAGCTTTTTGCAAATCAAAGCCATATGCTGCCCACCACCCTCCAAACAATCCCCATCACTTGGCCCTTTGCAGTCTGGGGGCTCGATATGGTCGGACCCCATAAAGGAGGAAGCCATAAGAAGAAATACATGTTGGTCATGGTCGATAAATTCACCAAATGGGTAGAAGCCAAACCAGTTAAAACGGCCAAATCCGGACCAGTGATAGACTTTATATCCGGGGACGTACACCGCTACGGTGTCCCCCACAGCATCATCACCGATAACGGCTCTAACTTTACAACCGATGAGGTGAAAACCTGGTGTAGCAAAATGGGCATAAAACTTGATTACGCTTCCGTCTATCACTCCCAAACAAATGATCAAGTCGAGTGAGCGAACGGTCTTATTATGAGCGGCATCAAACCTAGACTAGTGCAATCCTTGAAGGAATCAAATACGCACTGGGTCGAGGAGCTTGACTCCGTATTATGGGGGCTGCGGACCACGCCGAATCGCACAACCGGATACACACCATTTTTTATGGTGTACGGCTCAAAGGCAGTGCTACCCTGTGATATCATCCATGATTCACCTAGAGTGCGCATGTACGAAGAGAGAGAAGCCGAGCTGGATCGGCAGGACAACTTAGATGCCCTGGAGGAGGAGCGCGACGTCGCGAAGGCCCGTTCCTCATTCTATCAACAACAAGCTCGAAGGTATCAAAGCAGAGAAGTGCGGGCCAAAACCTATAACATTGGCGAACTCGTTCTACGCCTACCAGAGAAGAAAAAGGACAAGCTCAAGCCCAAGTGGGAGGGCCCCTTCATCATCGACAAAGTTCTCACTGGAGGTGCCTACCGTCTGCATGATGCATCAGACAATCGACTCGAGCCGAACCCATGGAACGCGGCCAGACTCCGAAGATTCTACACCTAGTGCCAAACTCCGTGTTTGTCTCCTTACCCCCGCCTTCCCTTTTTAATTATATCCCCTCTCTCCTTTTACATTTATAGCCTTTTATACTTAAGTATGCTTTGACCGCACACTCTGGCCGCGCTATGCGCGCTCATCATACCTGGGGGCTTCTTCTACAGAAGCTTATTTGTCTTCTGGGCTTCATGCCCACCACATATGCGTCACTTCTACGTCTGTGCCTTTTTTCACCACTATATGCATCGATATGACTTAAGTTTTGGCCAAGCTGGGTTGCCTGGCTCTTGTGTTTATGCCCTACGTTCCCGTTAATTTGGCTAGGCCATAAGGGGAGCACCTCTGCGATTGTTACTGTCGGGTCAGCCGGATGTGTACCTCAGACTGGATGAAGCCGAAAGCTAGCGTTCTTAAGAGAGTATTTGGTCGGTGAACAAAAGATGTATTTTATCTATTACAAAACATGCCCCCAGATGCTTATATCCTGCGTAAATTTTCACAGTTTGGACATGCACATCAATGCATGCACACCTAGGGAAAGGAACCCTTAACGGAACTACTCTCCCTGGAAGATGTTTCTTACTACCCATGTAATATAACATAACTAGTTGGGTACTTGTCTGTTCAAGCACTTATGACCCCTACGCCTGGTTTCCACGCGTGCCCCAGTTTTCACATAACCGAGCGGGTATTCGGACACACTCCGGACTGTCGGGTCCAGAGGTTGAAGCGAAAAGGTTGGCCAAGACAAATGATTTACAATCCGGCTAGGGACAAAATATGTCCTTCGAAGTACAATGTCACTTAGACTGACTAAATTCTTCTTCTATACCATCCAACAGGCTGTCTAGTCACAGTCCTATTGGGAATACTTAGCAGCTAATGCTACTTGGTCATACACCAGATGTACAGGGATCTCCTTCCCATCTGACCCTACAGGTCCGACCTCGGCCATATGGTTCGGGTCAGCCTTGGTGTACTGCGTCTTCACCATGGCCTAGGCTTCCCTTGCACCCTGTCGGCAGGCCGAAATCTTCCATAATCGGAAGCGCTGTCGCGCTCCTTTGAGCATCTCCACAAGCTCCCTCATGCCTCCTGGAAGGGGGATGGATGGCCATAAGGCTTGGGCAATGTCCCGCATCACTTGTCGAGCTTGTTCGTGCAGTTGTGAGAGCTCCGGCAGAAGATCGCCTGCAGATCTAGGCATTTTCTCTTCAGGACGACCTATCAGAACGCCTACAGACATAATTCTGTTAGCCTCGCTTCTTCACCGAACTTTATAGTGATTCGTCAGAGCACTTACTGAATATGCTACGTCGAAGCCTCCTATTCTCCTTCACGGAGTCAGCAAGCTGGGCCCGAACATCCTTTAATTCGACGTCCAGTCGGACGTTCGCGTCCTAGAGAGTATTTTTCTCCTTTATAACCTTGGTAAGCACACGCTGGCCAGCCTTCAGCTGTCGCCGAACATGTTGCTCATCCTCGGGTATGATCTCCGGATTGCCTCCGGGATTGTCTGCAAGTTCTCTTGTTAGAATCGCATTCCTGCCGAATACTTAACTGGTATATACCATGACATTACTCCCGTTTAAACGCAAACATTACCAGATGGGGCCTTCGTAGACTCCTCCATCACGGTGGTTGCGGCCCGTAGTTGGGCCTTGCATTCCTCCAGTTCTTTGGATAGCTGGGTAGTCTTCTCTGTCAGAACCTATGCACACAAAGGATCCTTAAATCAGTTGTGCCAACTGTTTCAAGTCTCAAGGGCTACTGATATATACACTTATCAAATTTTCTTACCCGTATATCCTTCATGTACTGGTCCGTGGCCCTGGCTAGGCCACCTTGAGCAGCCCGGATGTACGCGTCCCCCGAGTTAAAGGCATCGAACGCCTCTTCAGAGAAATTAGGGTCGCGTAGTGCGTCCCGTCGGCGCCTATGATTTATGGCGCTCTCCACTTCAGAGTTGGTAGCAGAAAATCTATTAGCATCCTCTGTAGGAGGATCATGTGCGTTGACCTCCGCCCTTGAGTCCGGCCTCGGAGTCCGGCTGGTGGAAGTGTGACTGGCAGGCTCTCCGGATACAGTCCGGCAAGCGCTCTTTCTGTCAGAAGGAAAAAGACATCGTTATATTTTAACAATGATAACTTCGTGGCAGGTTTTTAAACATACCTTTGTAACGGTGTCTCGGTCCTGACCGCCTTTCTTTTAAGCCTACCCGGCTTCGGTGCCCCTTGTTGGCGAGTCACCGCGGGTTCAGCTTGGCGCCCCGATGGCCTTCCCTGTAAGATGCAATACATGTGTGGTGGGTGAAGTGTAAAGAGGGAATCCTTTTTGGAAGTCGGGACTATGGCTTTACCTACCTCGGATACAGGGAGTAGGCCAGGATAATCGGCTATGATGGCCACCATCACACCATCGCGGCTCAGCTGTTAAAATGTCCCGTCAACAAGCTCCACAAACGTATCCGGATCTTCTTCAAGTCCGGGGTCGAGAGCCCGGTCAGGGTCCTCTGGCTGTGGAGACGGGCTGTGAACATCCTTCATAGCCCTTCGCAGTTCCTGCTATGAATTGACGAACTAAACATCTGTGCTAAAAATGTGGGAAGGATTGGAATAAAAGATAGCGACTCACCCAGTTTGGGGGGTGTACATGGAGAATCCATCCCGTGGCTTGATATGGATGAACTACTCCTCTTCTCCTTTGAAAAAATCGGACAGTATCTTCGCTAGAGCAGCGGGAGAGTCCGGCCCTTTACGGCCGCAGCGGGTGGAATCATCTTCTCCATTGAAGTGCCACATGGGTTTTCCCCGATATTGAACTGGCTGCACTCCCCGCATTATACATATGGACATGACTTCGATAATTGTCAGTCCCGATTTGGCCAATGTATTTATCCGATCCATCAGGAAAAGGATCTCTCTGTTATCTTCCTCCTGGGGGCTCCTGGGGCGCCAGTTGTGGCGTTTCTTCAGCGGGGCATTTACGAACTCTGGAAGGCCCTTTCGGACAGGATCTAGAAGAGGGACGTCCTCCACGTAGAACCATTCTGAGGGCCAATCCTCGGATGTCTTCTTCGGGGTGCCGGATAGATATCCAGTCCCGGTGATGCACCATATTTCGGTTCCGCCCACTTGATATACCGACCCCTCCTGAGTACGGGGTACAAGGCAGAATAGCCTCTTCCACAGCTTGAAATGAGCTTCGCAGCCCAGAAAAAGCTTGCAGAAGGAAACATAGCCTGCGATGTGTAGTATGGAGGCTGGGTTAAAGTTGTGCAGCTGGAGGCCGTAGAACTCCAGAAGCCCGCAGAGGAAGGGATGGATTGGAAATCCGAGCCCCCTCAACAAGTAGGGGACGAAGAACACCCGCTCTCCCTTGGATGGGTTTGGAAAGCTCTCCGCTTGCTCCGCGCAATTATAGGTGGCTAGTCCAGCTTGGACGGGGACCATGTATGCAGGTGGGAGAAACCCCTTGGTCTACAACTCTAATAATCGGCTGTGGGGAACAGAACATCTCTCCCAGTTGCCTGGCCTAGTGCTACGGGAGCGAGAGGAGGAACCGCGACGACCGGCCATGATGGTGTGGATTTTTTCGGGCGCGATCTGATGAATGCTCGCTGGGAGGAGATGGTGTGATTTGGATCTGAGAATCCTCGCCTCTTTTATAGAAGATTTACTCGCATGGTTGAGGTGGCAAATGTAAAAATCCCTCAACTTCTCGCATTCGCTCAACACGTGTAAACAGCCATAATTAAAGCACAGAAGTCGAGTAGCGGCATTGATAAGAAGCCGGACACTACTCATTACAACAATGCTCTGGAGGATTTGGAGAAGAACCCGCCTTGCAATGCCGAAGACAATCTGCGCACCGGATTCATCGTCATTGAAGCCTGGTTCAGGGGCTACCGAGGAAGTCCTAGATTAAGGGGTCCTCGGACAGCCGGACTATATACTTTGGTCGGACTGTTGGACTATGAAGATACAAGATTGAAGACTTCGTCCCATGTCCGGATGGGACTCTCCTTTGCGTGGAAGGCAAGCTTGGATATTCGAATATGTAGATTTCCTTCTCTGCAACCGACTCAGTGTAACCCTAGCCTCCTCCTTTGTCTATATACACCGGAGGGTTTAGTCCGTAGAACAACAATCATAATCATAGGCTAGCTTCTAGGGTTTAGCCTCTACGATCTTGTGGTAGATCAACTCTTGTAATACCCATATCATCAAGATCAATCAAGCAGGAAGTAGGGTCTTACCTCCATCGAGAGGGCCCGAACCTGGGTAAAACATCGTGTCCCCTGCCTCCTGTTACCATTAGCCTTAGACGCACAGTTCGGGACCCCCTACCCGAGATCCGTCAGTTTTGACACCGACAGTCATGTCTACATAGTTCTAGAACCCGTAGGGTCCGGATGCTTAACGTAGGGTGGCGATCGGTATTATGAGTTTATGTCTTTTGATGTTACGAAGGTAGTTCGGAGTCCCGGATATGATCACGGACATGACAAGGAGTCTCGAAATGTTTGAGACATAAAGATCGATATATTGGAAGGCTATGTTTGTACATCGGAAGAGTTCCGAACTCATTCGGGCATTTATCGGAGTACCGGGGGGTTACCGGAACCTCCCGGGGAGTCAATGGGCCTTATTGGGCCTTAGTGAGAGAGAGGAGGAGGCGGCCAAGGTGGAGGGCGCGCCCCCCAAGCCCAATCCGAATTGGGTGGGGGGCGGGCTCCCCTTTCCTTCCCTCTCTCTCCCCCTTCCTTTCTCTCCTACTCCAACTAGGGAAGGGGGAATCCTACTCCCACCGGGAGTAGGACTCCCCCATTGGGCGCGCCATGAGAGGGCCGGCCCTCCCCCTCCACCACTCCTCTATATACGGGGGAGGGGGCACCCCATAGACACACAAGTTGGTTGGTTAGCCGTGTGCGGTGCCCCCCTCCATAGATTTCCACCTCGGTCATATCGTTGCAGTGCTTAGGCGAAGCCCTGAGTAGGTAGCTTCATCATCACCGTCATCATGCCGTCGTGCTGACGAAACTCTCCCTCGACCTCAGCTGGATCTAGAGTTCATGGGACGTCACCAAGCTAAACATGTGCAGATCGCGGAGGTACCGTACCTTCGGTGATAGGATCGGTCGGACCGTGAAGACGTACGACTACATCAACCGCGTTGTCATAACGCTTCCGCTTTCGGTCTACGAGGGTACATAGACAACACTCTCCCCTCTCGTTGCTATGCATCACCTAGATGGATCTTGCGTGTGCGTAGGATTTTTTTTGAAATTACTGCATTCCCCAACACCCCCATCCACAGATTTCCACCTGGTCATATTGTTGTAGAGCTTAGGCAAAGCCCTGCGTCGGTAACTTCATCATCACCGTCACCACACCGTCGTGCTGATGAAACTCTCCCTCGGCCTCAGCTGGATCAAGAGTACGGGGGACGTCACCGAGCTGAAAATGTGCAGATCGCGGAGGTGCCATGTGTTCGTTACTTGGATCGATTGGATCGTGAAGAAGTTCGACTAGATCAACCGCGTTACTAAATGCTTCCGCTTTCGGTCTATGAGGGTACATGGACACACTCTCCCCGCTCGTTGCTATGCATCACCTAGATGGATCTTACATGTGCGTAGGATTTTTTTTGAAATTACTGCGTCCCCAACATCTTGTCCATCACATCATTCTCTAATGATGTGATCCCATTCATCAAATGACAACACATGTCTATGGTTAGGAAACTTAACCATCTTTGATTAACGAGCTAGTCAAGTAGAGGCATACTAGGGGCGCTCTGTTTGTTTATGTATTCACACATGTACTAAGTTTCTGGTTAATACAATTCTAGCATGAATAATAAACATTTATCATGATATAAGGAAATATAAATAACAACTTTATTATTGCCTCTAGGGCATATTTCCTTCCGTCTTGATGAAGGTAGCCCATAGAGAATAGATACCATCAAGAAGATAGTAGCCCATGTTGTACTGATGCTCATTGATAGTATAGTTGCAAAGAGAAGCTTGCCCTTGAGTTAGCCTAGCAAACAATGGAGACTGGCACATTAATGTCACTATGAGATCCGGTCATGCCAAATTCAGAGGTTCTCCGACGCAACTATTTCAAGAATGATGGTGGGCTTGTTAACATGATATTGCCCTTGTAGAGCTTTTGGATAGTTCTTTCATCTCCGATGCATGCAATCAAGAGATCCGAGCAAACCTGAGCACCCTCGTGCTTTGGACATTGCCAAGAACCTCTTGGTGTCTGCAACATTTGGTTCTCTCAAGTGCCGAGAGACAAACATCTCGACCACCGCAGTAGCAAATTTGATCATGACATCTCTGCATGTGCTCCCAAACATCCAAAGGTACTCATCCTACGAATTCACGGCCATGTTATATGCAAGCATCCACAATGCAACCATGTACTTCTGGTAACCAGAGAATGCAATCATTCAGTCATTCATTTGGCATCCTTCTTCAAGAGGAAATAGTCATTGTAGGATCAGACACCATTGTATAGGCGATCGAAGGTATTTTAGTCGCATCCAAAAGCACCGACAAAAAAATGTCCATGAATAGGGCATCAAGGGAGAAGTAGTCATCCATCAACATCAAATGCCCCGTGCACTGCTCCGATTCAACACCCGATGGCCCTTGATTTGATCTATTGAAATTGAGAACACGCTCTTCCGCACGCTCCATGTCTACAAGGACCGCCTGCATCATCGCCGTTTCATCCTCATAGTCCTCCTTGTCAGACGACTCAAGTGCTCGTATATGTACTCCATGTTCAAATCCATTGCTTCAAAGAAAGGACAAAAAAATTTAGCACGAACATTTCACCAAACAGTTGCCGGGCGTGGTGACCCCTGTAGGGGCGGATGGTACCTGCGCGACGGAGGACTAGTGGCATGGCGACCGGGGACCGGGTGTGGCGGTGGAGACCGTGGATGTCCAGAAAGGGTTTGACGGGGCGGCCGGGGTGGTAGAGCGGCGATGTCAACGAGGGAGAAAGCAGATGCAAAGGAGGAAAGGATGAAAGCGGAGGGTCCAGAAGGGGTTTTGGGTGAGTCGGGGGTGTTGGAGTCCTACGTGGCGGCAGTCTGGACTCCCACAAAGCTTTCTTAGTTTGCTTTTGATTTGCGGGGGAATAGACAAGCAGACTAATCCACGAAACGATGCGGGACAATGTTGGATGACAAATTGCATCCGAATAGTTCGATCCAGACGTTTTCTAGAGGTTTGAGGTCCGATTTGAAGATGCCCTAAAACACTATTGAATACCAATGTGTTGGAACGAAAAGACAAGCTTAGATTACTATTTACTCCGTCAGAAATTATTTGTCGCGAAAATGAATGTATCTAAATATATTTATCTAAATGTATTTTAGTTTTAAAATCTAAATACAGTCATTTTTATTCATTTCCGCGACAAGTAATTATGGACCTAGAGAGTATTATTTTATGGACTATGCTAACTTCCACACGTACTAAAATTAAGCAACAGATCCGCACGATTCCTCCCTTTTCTAACTTGCATGCAGACGAACAATTTTTGAGCCCGCGTGACTCTCCTGTGCTAATTAGCTCCAATTGATTTAATTAAGTATGCATGCATGCATGTAAGACAAAAATGATGATGTCAGCAGAGATTCTAACAAAATTTAAAATTCAAAATGTTTTGTAGCTTGAACCGTTGCTCCGATCAAAAAATCGTTTTCACATAAAAGATTCGTCGCGGTGAGACCTTCGAAACTAGATCCCATGTTGATATGTTCCGACGAGCTTTTTTTCGAGAAAACAGTTACCACGCATCTGCTATGCAAGTTACCATGTCAGTTGTGCATAAGTTATCATATTGTTTAGGAAGGGATTACAGGGGCATAAAAATAGTTCCTCAAACCTTCGCTTCACATGCACATGCCTGAATGCGTTAAAGGGGAAATGGATGTCATCTTAGATGCTTCCCTATTTTTAAACTTTAAAATGTTTTTATAGCGTGAACTGTGTGTCCGATCAAAAACTCATTTTCACGCAAAAAACCATCACGATGAGATCTAGTAAACTAGATCACGTGTTGATATGTTCTGACGATTTTTTCCGTGCAAATAGTTACCCGGCATGGGCTAAGTAAGCTATTAGCTCTGATATATGTATATTATCATGCTCTTTATACGTGAGTTACCATGGTACATTGTCAACTTGTTTTTTCGGACAAAAAATACCCGTGTTGCTTGTGTGTGTGTGTGTGTTATCATGCACACGGTCCATATATTACCACGTTATTTACACATAAGTTGTTGAGGGTATGTCTTCGAACAACTTCCTCCCCTCCCCCTTCCTCCGGTTCAAAGTTACAATGGAGTTTTGTACGTGAGTTATCAAGTTTACAACGTGTATATTATACTGTGCTATTTACATGGAGGTTGTCGGGAGGGACCTATATTTTCAAACAACTTCCTCCCATCCCCCCACCCTCAGGTCAAAATTACTGTGGTGTTTGCGCATGAGTTATCATGTATACGATGCTTATAGTAGCACGCTATTTACAACCCTCAGTTCAAAGTTATCATGGTGTTTATGCCTGAGTTATCAACTCTGTTGTGCGTATGTTACCACCTATTTATACAGAATTTACTGTGGGTATGTTTTGAACTTTTTTTTGCCCCGATCTAAAGTTACCATGGTGTTTGTGCATAAGTCAAGTGTGCAATTCGTATATTACCATACTATTTACATTGAAGTTACCAAGGTATGCTTTCAACAACTATCCCCCCTCCGGGTTAAAAAGTTACCATGATGTTTATACCTGAGTTATCAGGTCTACGATGCATATATTACCATTCTATTTCCAAAGAAATTATCAGGGGTGTGGTTTCAACAACTATTTTTTCTCTCGGCCTAGGTTACCACGTGTCTATGCGTAATTTACCATGCCCACATTGTGTATATTATCATGCTATTTAGGCAGAAGTACCATGTTGTTAATACTCGTGGGTTATCATGTCAATGTTGTGTATAGGTTTTCAGATTCACCTTCATTTTCCCCGGGTCTACGATCATTTTGAAAAAAATACCTTACTAGAAAAAATTACCATGGTTTTTACATAGGTCATCGGGTTTACGGTGTGTATATTACCTTGTTATTAATACATGAGTTATCACCTCTATGATTCGTAAAGTTACCATGCTACCATAGGGCCTATGGATCAAAAACCAGCTACTAATTATGCACGCAAGTTTAGGCATTAACTCCTTCGATGGTCAGGTGATGGTTAATTTTGCATGTAGTTTATTATTGATGATTTATTCTTCTGGCTCCTCAAATCACGCATCGATATGCTTTTACGTGCACCCCCATAACAATTCACCTACTCACGTGCATGTGTGCATGCAATAACTCCAAAGAAAAATTGAACGAGTTAAAATAAGAGGGCTTAAAAATCCTGGAGAATGAAAGTAGATAACACAACTAACCTGCTCCTAGGCATGTGAAAGAGACAGACGAGATGGTTGGCTGCGTGTGCTATAACTAGTGGGTCGTGCGTCGACTCCCATTGTTGCGGGAGAAGCGGTCAGTCGCTGCCGCGAGATGCGAATCGTACGGTTCGCGGGTCGTTCGTGCTTGTTGCTGACGAACAGTCGGCAGGAAATTAGATTTGTCGATAAGAATAAGAAAGAAATAGGGGGACGAGAGCGTGATGGAGATTCCTCAAAGAAAAGAGAAAAAGAAAACATCATGGAATGGTCAAAAGGGTGCGACGTGCTTCCTTTTACACAACAATTAGTCTAATTGACAATTTCAAAAAAATAAAAATTAGTCTAATTGAGCTGGTTAGTAAGTGTTTCACGTCAGCTGCTTGGTGTGGGTTCGAATCCCATATTCAGCATCAATTTGACTAAAAAATCCGTGTATATAGGGTCTACCAATAGATCTAGCGCACAGAAAAAATCATGATGGATCCAATCCAGAGAGAAAATCACGGACATCAACGTTTCAGGAAATCTTTCCACTAAATGCGCCATCAAATTAGCAACTTATTCAGATTTTTAATCTCAAACAAAGATCCACTGCGCATTAAATTCAAAGTGTTCGCAGTTTTAACAAAGACAAAATCTAGGTGAAATGGTTAGTGCGGAGGTGTGCGTACAGGGCGTCGCGGGTTTGATACTCATCCACGTCCCTTTCTTTTTCTCGCTTCGAAGCTGGTGTTAACTACCGTTCGATCCGTAATGAACGAGATCCAGATCGTTCGGATCTGTTGCAAACTGCCGGTCCGCAGAAATTTAGCATTCTCGTTATTTTATTATTTTTCTCACTGTCAGCATTACTCACACATGAAAATTGTTGGCGACAGACAGTTTGCTAGTTGTTACCCGGGCCCACGCTCCAGTGTCCAGATAAGCGAGCGCACTAGGGTCGCCGGTCGAAGCGGATATCCGGCATCGCCGCGTCTCTCACATAAACGCACGCTTCCATCGGGACAAGACAGCGGCGCGTAGCAAAGGGAACACGGCGAGGCCGGCGATGGATGTCAAGTGCCGGCGTCTGGAGGGGAAGGTGGCCGTCGTGACGGCTTCCACGCAGGGCATCGGCCTCGCCATCGCCGAGCGCCTCGGCCGGGAGGGCGCCGCGGTCGTCATCTCCTCCCGCAAGCAGGTCCAGCCACGCTCCCCTCCTGGGCTCTCGATTGCGTCGGCCGCGTGGTTTTCTTTCTCTGATCGAGTCATTTCTTGGCGCTGCAGAAAAACGTGGACGATGCGGTGGAGGGCCTCAGGGCAAAGGGGATCACCGTGGTCGGGGCCGTCTGCCACGTCTCCAACGCCGAGCAGCGCAAGCACCTTGTTGACACGGCCGTCAAGGTGAGATTTAGGCTATCTATTCTTAGTTCGGTGGTGGGGCGAGGAGATTCCGTTCGACAGTGCTGGGGCCTGGGGCTCTTGGGTTACAACGTTGTCAGATTCGTTACATAGGAGCTGCAGTTTTAAATAGATCGGCACTCTACAGTGGAATTTTCGGCCCGGGTGAGGTGTTGGTTTACCAGACTGTGAGTTGTTCCCAGAATTCTGCATACCATTCTTGTTGGCTGTTAGACAAAATAGGAGAGGGCGAAACTGCTATTCTGCGACCCTGTTTGTTTCAATATTAGGCAGCAGATTCTCCTAGGAAAAACCAGAAGCTGAAACAAACAGCTATTTGGAATCAGCTTGCCAGTGAAGCTGGAGCTGGATTCAGGCCATTTTCAGTGTAATTGCCTGAAGCACGTCCAAGTGTACTTCAGTGAAGCAAATCCACAGGTGATTCGTAGCCAACTGAAGTTGAAACAAAGAGGGCCAGTAGGGCGCGAATGTTCAGCTTGGAGGCTTGAAGTGGGACACGCTGCTGGCCGTTTGATTGCATGTTGCGGCCATGTGTTTGCGTTTGTGATGGAGACGTGGTTAACATGGAAGGACCAGTGGGTGTTGCGCAATATGGCTGTCGCGCTGTACCAGTATCCATTCTGAATAAAACTGTTTTCTTTTGAAACCAGAGCTCTCATTTGGAGAGCAGTACATGTGTATCCACAACTATGGCGGTCACTGCATTATTTTTGTTGCTGCTTAGTCCTACTTATTTTCTCTGCGCCTAATGATGTAGGAAGAGTTCATGGTTAGCATTTCATTTTGGGTGCATCTGAACTGTTTTTTTTTTGTATCTTACCACAATTATGAGCTGATAGTTTGTGCTCATATCTGAAATACTTTACTGCATCTGCATGTATACTTATGATTATTGCAGCCAGGTAGTATTGAAATGATTGTGGTAGTAAACAAGTTGTAATGTCCCTGGAGATAGAATGGGGAATTTTTTAGGTGGATAGAACATGGATTTTTGGATATAAGAGAGTTAGTTTGGGGAAGAAGAAAGAAGAAATAAGAATTGGGGAGCGGATATTTGTACTCTCATTTGATATGCAATACCATTACAGTAGAAGGCTTTATAAATTGACACATCCCCACAGATATTGACCTGAATCACGTTACCAGCATGTGACACGGATCTACAGATAGCGACCTGAATCACAGCACCAGCTTGTGACACAACCCCACAGGGTCTGAAGATCAAAATAAAGCAGTCTCATTTCCATCTCTCGCCCTTGCCATTTATGTCTTTTCTTAGCATCAACATCAGGGCGATCCTGCAAAAAGTCCATGACAAAAAATTAATTATGTTACTGCAGAATTTCGGACATATTGATATTGTTGTCTCCAATGCCGCTGCAAATCCTTCTGTGGATAGCATACTAGAGATGAAAGAGTCAGTTCTTGACAAGCTATGGGACATTAATGTCAAAGCTTCTATTCTTCTACTTCAGGTGAATTAATGCTGCATTCTAAATCCTATTTACATGTTCTATAAATAACTGTCTCACAAGTAATCACTTCCCATTTTCCTTATGTTAGGACGCCGCACCACATTTGAGGAAGGGATCATCTGTGATACTAATTTCTTCAATTGCTGGCTATAATCCTGATGCAGCTTTAACGATGTATGGTGTTACAAAGACTGCCCTTTTTGGTCTCACGAAGGTATATGCTAATCCTTTGTGATTGTTGTGCTAGTGCACGCGTATTAATTCATATCAAAATTGTAAAGAATTGTGTGTTAGTGTGGTTAATACTCACTTCATTTCGATATACTCCCTCTGTAACTTAATGTAAGACGTTTTTGCATAGACCATGGAAGCATCGACTTACTGAGAAATGACTTCTTAATAACTTATTGAAAGACCATACCGGAACCACCTATGACCTAACCTCTTAAAAGCATTTAAGTAGGGGTGGAGAGTAGAAGCGTTGTAAGAACTGCTCTTGGTTCGCTGAATGGACAGACGTTTTGACGATGACTTTTGCTTTCATGGATAGATATAGCGAAATGGAAGGACTATTTATCTTGATAAATATATTGTATATAGGAATATATTTGTCCTAGGCAAGTTAATTGATGGACTTGCTTCAGGGGAGAGCATATATATAGGTAATCCACAATTTTATATGAAATTTATCTCATCACATGAGACATGCTGCTTGTATGTGGTGCCACTTCGTCTTCAGAAAGCAAAGCTACCACTGACAGGGTGGGGCGATGCTCCTACAAATTAAGCAAAATTATCTTGTAATAACAAGTTCATAAAATTTACACTTTGAAAGCCCGGGAACTGGAATTTTGTGGCTATAAATAAGTGATTGGATGTCGTCACTTGTCACCTTGAGAATGTTTTCGAGTTCGATTCTAGGTTCCCTCCAAATCCTTACACACTACAGACATGCTTATGAATTGAGCTATACTTTTGGACTTAAGGAAGCTGACTCTCATTCTTTGGCCCAACCAACCGCAGACCGAAAATCCAAAAAGTGTGTCAAGTGCACAATTAATCAGATTCAGTGATTCACATCTGGCAAACGCCTAACTGTAATTTAGTGTTTACGAATATGTGCACTGATGCACAAGCTCGATAGAGTTTAATAGATTAGCATGATGAATCTTGCATTCACACATATGGTCAGATATTGCACGTCTACAGTTTAGAGTACCAGATGCCATCTAACAGAACATTGTAAAGTTTCATGACAGCTGAAGTTGTATTACAAGGCGGTTTATTCCCATCACTGGGTATTCATGTTGTAACTTTGTGACCATATTTTATTGTTAATTGTGGATTTTATGTACATGTGACAACTTATGCATGTGTGCACATGATCTTGAATTTCCTAGTTGTGCATCTTAAAAAAAATCTGAGAAAAATTATGTGCAGCAAGTAAAACATGTGCACTTGCAAAAAGTGCGCACATACAAAAAAATAAGACTAATAATAAGTAGCACAATTTTCTGTTTTTTTTACCCATGCACATAAGATAATATTTGTGCACTTCTTTTTGCATGTGCGCTTGCTGCACATCATTTTTTTGATATTTGTTGTAGGGTGCATAAGTGTGACTTTCAAGTTCGTATGCAGTCACCCATAAGTGCACATATGTTTTTCCCCTTAAACTGTCAGGATATACATTGTTTTACACCTGAAGAGGAATTTTCTCCACTGACTCTGTCCATATATGTATCCTTGTCCAGGCTCTTGCTACTGAGATGGGCCCAAATACCCGTGTTAACTGTATAGCTCCTGGGTTTGTTCCTACACGTTTTGCTGGTTTCCTCACAACTAATGAGACCATTGTGAGTAATTTCTGATATCCATCATGCTCCTTTTCTTGTATATTTTGGTATATCTGATTGGTCATACTCATAACAAAGAGGCAAGACCCTACATCACTTACAAGTAAAAGTGAATCAAGAGGGCAATTGTACATTTTGAAAGTTTCTTGATGAATAAGATTCAGTACTAGCCACACATTTGCTGCCTTGTACTGCTGACACAAGCTTATACATAGAAAGCAAAAGCCTGCACATATAAATACACTGATTTTCTCATGAATTGTTATGTTTCCCAACTATACTGCAATTATTTTTTACGAACAAGAAAGTAGATGAACTTTATATTTGAAAAATGTTCAAATTGTGCAGCACTATTGCCAATATGGGATAACATTATAACTAACATTACTGTTGAAAAACGTGAAGGCACTATTTTTACTTTACACATGGAATGACCTCTGTCAAATCTCTGACAGCAAGGGAGCACTCAGAAAAATGGTACAGTTAAGACACAGAATGAACAAGAGATTAAAAAACACAACTCATTTTATACAGAAATATAATTAGCATGCTGTAGGTTTCATGTCCAAATCATCTCAAACGATGTTGCACAAGCTTATCTCCAATCGGTGCTACCCCAACTCTAACACGTATATCATCATTTCAGACCCAATCCTTTCTTATGTGGCCACATATCCATCTCAACATGTGCATCTCTGCTACACCGAACTGCTGGACATGTCGCCTTTTAGTTGGCCAACATTCAGTGCCATACAACATCGCATGTCGAATCGCTATCCTATAGAACCTGCCTTTTAGCCTTTCTCGCACCCTCTTGTCACAGAGGACACCAGAAGCTTGCCGCCACTTTATCCATCCAGCTTTGATTTGATGGCTCACATCTTCATCGATATCACCATCCCTCTACAACATTGGCTCCAAATGTCGAAAGGTTGCCTTCTGAGGTACCATCTGCCCATCAAAGCTAACCTCCTCCTCATGCCTAGTAGTATTGAAACCGCATCTCATGTATTCAGTTTTAATTCTACTAAGCCTAAAATGGCATCTCATGTACTCAATTTCAGTTCTACTAATCCTAAAACCTTTCGATTCCAAAGTCTGTTTCTACGGCTCTTTACTTTATATTAACCCCCGTCAGACTATCGTCGACTAGCACCGCATCATCCTCAAAGAGTATACACCATGGGATATTTCCTTGTATATTGTGACCTCATCATCACCAAAGCAAAAAGACAAGCGCTCAAAGTTGACCCTTGGTGTAGTCCTATTTTAATTGGAACACCATATGGGGGAGCTCAAACCAGTTCAACAAATGCAAAGCTAGGTCAAGCAACATATGCTCAACTCACTCTCTCAGTCTCACAAGATGCAACTCAAGAAAGTAGGAGATAGAGGGGAATCAATGGAGGAGATCAACAAATGGCTCCAAGAGCCATCCACAAACCCCCCTTCACATAGAGGGGAGATAGGGGTTTGGGGGAGGTGATTTGTGGTTCAAAAGAGTGGTAAAAAACATGTATGAATGGCACCCAAACCGGTGGGGAAGACGAGCCCGTAAATAGCCAACTCCCCCAAACTAGCTGTTTGGCTCAAACAGACCTTCTCTGGACACCCCTGACCATGGGGCCCCGTGGGCACGAGAGACCCCGTGCGCATGGCCTACCCAGAAACAGCCTGCAACAGAAACCTAAACATGCATAACTTTGTCATACAAACTCTGATTTTGATGATCTTGGGCTTGTTTTAAAGCTATGGACAAGCCCAAGGTCCACAGATAGAGAACCACCCAAGATTAGAAATAAATAATGATGCAAAAATGTGAAGGTTTGAGCCCTCTACATATGACGTGATCAAGCTACTCGCCCAAAAGTCCCTCTTGATAGTACGGCTATCAAACATATAATCCGGTCTCCCACCAAGCACCATGAGACAGGTAAAACTAGGGAAACCTGGCTAAGTTATACCTTTGCCTTGCGCATTCGGCTTCAGCTTGATAAGGACGTTAATGCTTGCCTCAAGTTGAAATCCTTTTCTTGACCACAATCACTTGGTGAAGATACTCAAATTGCTTCCCCCGATTGCAGTGTGGGAAGCCTTCACTTAAGCACATCTTCACATGTACATTATCACGAGGTGGACCGCAAGCTTCAAAGCATGTAATCTCCATATGCTCATCTTTCACTTGCACCTCTCAATGACCATCACCACTTGATGTCGCTCATTTTGCACTTGCACTTCTCAATAACCATCACCACTTGATGTCATCCTTACATAGGCTACTTGAAATCTTTCTTTTGACGCAAGCCCATGAGAAACACCTAATCCGCATAGACATAACAAGCATATAGCATGCGATTGTTCACAAAGCGCAATTCACAATTACTTACCATACCACTAGATCACTAGATGCCATGCGGTACATTGGTTGCGCTTGTGTATTGACCATCTAGTATACAATCTTCTAGCTTCATCTTGGTCAACTAACATCTTTATTCATGTTCCATCTCAGTTTTTAAAAGCCGCAATGAACTTTTTATTTCACTTCATTGCCATATCAAGTTTCACCATGAACATCATACTGGTCATCACTTGCTCTTCTAAATGCTCCATCACAATCTCTTCAGAGGCACAATGAGTTATTCACTCTATTAGCTTGCTTGAAGACTTGATCAACCAAAACCCAACACACAAACTCAACATGTTCTTGTCTTATAACCATAACTTGAATTCTTCCTTAAATATTTCTCTAAAGTCCTTGATCCTTATAAGCTCAAATATGTCAACCTTTCATATCCTCCAATGAACTCCAGCTTGATCATATTTGGTTACGCATTGAGATCGATCTTGATGGCTTCAATAGATATCTCCAAAGACCAACTAGTAACCTCACTGGACATGAGACCCCAAGAGTAAAAACCCTAGGCCCTGGCCATGGGCATGGGGCCAGGGACCCCATGCGCATGGGGCATCTAGAGAGTCTAACACGACCTCGTGTGCACGGAGGTCAGGAGGCCCATGCAGACGATGTGTCTGGAGAGATTTCCCTTGGCACGAGGTAAGCAGAGAGGGATACCATGATGATCTCTACGTGAGTCTTTTGATGGAACTCTTCCCAAATCAACCCAATATGCTTCATGCATCACTATGGAACAGTTCTTCATGCAGGATACAATGCACTTGATGCTCCATATGAATTGTCATTCAATACCAAAGCTTAGAGCATATCTTCATCTTTATGGCAATCATCCTTGAATCCATCCAATATCCTTAAGGTACCACCTATGGAATATTCCTTCAAATATATCTCCATGAAAGCATTAGTCCATAGAGATTGTCATTAATTACCAAAACCACACTTAGGGGCTACATGCACTTTCAGGTATCATCAAAGGAGTCGTCCAACTCAATGGTAGAGCTCTCATTATCTCCATTGAACAGCTTGTGGAAGTACTCTTCCCATCTATGCTTGCTCTCCTCGTTCTTCACCAGAAGCCGATCTACACCGTATGCATTTGACTTGGTTGATACCCCTTGACTTCCTCTCTCGATCTTGGCCATCTTATAAATCTCCCTTGGCCTTGTACTTCTCTATGTCGTCTTCTTTGCCACCTTGTACTTCTCTATGTTGTCCGCACTCCTATCCAGGTATATGCGTATAAAACAATCTTTCTTGTCCTTAATAGCCTTTTGGACATCATCTTTCCACCACCAGGTATCTTTAGCTTTGCTTCTACTTCCCTTGGCCACCCCAAACTCCTCTAAAGCCACCTTACGAACGCAAGTCGCCATCTTCATCCACATATTGCTTGCATCACTCCTTCCTCTGAAAGGCCCTCCTTAATGACCCTTTCCTTGAAAGCTTGAGTTGCCTCCGCCTTGAGCTTCCACCATTTCGTTCTAGCGACTTTGGCTCGCTTATCCCACTGGACACGAATTTAAAAGGGAAAGTCAGCCACCACAAGCTTATGTTGAGAAACAACACTCTCTCCAGGTATCACCTTACAATCTAGGAAAGTACACCTGGCTTCTCTTCTCGAGAGGATGAAATCAATCTGGCTAGAGCGTTGACCGCCACTAGAAGTCACTAGATGGGATCTCTCTTTCTAAAGAGGGTGTTAGCTATGATCATGTCGTAGGCTAAAGCGAAGCTTAAGACACCCTATCCTTCTTGATTCCTACTGCCATAACCAAGGCCCCCATGCACTCCTTCAAAACTTGTGTTAGATGTACCCACGTGGCCATTGAGGTCTCCTCCGATGAAGAGCTTCTAGCCAATAGGTACACTCCTAACTATGTCCTCCAGGCCTTCCTAAACTCCCTCTTGGTGTTCTCATTATGGCCCACTTGTGGGGCATATGAGTTGATAACATTGAGCACTAAGTCCCCAACAACCAGTTTGACCAGGATAATCCGGTCCCCTTGTCTCTTGGCATCTACCACTCCATACTTGAAGCTCTTTTTGATCAAAGATACCTACTCCATTTATGTTTGTAGTTGTCCCCATGTACCATAGCTTGAAGCCGGTACCCTTCACCTCCTTCGCCTTTTGTCCCTTCCATTTGGTTTCTTGAACGCACAGGATATCAATACCTCTCCTCACGGCTGTACCAACTAACTCCCATAGCTTACTAGTCAGGGACCCTACGTTCTAGCTACCTATGCAGGTCCTACTAGGCTCGGCTAGCTTCCTTACCCTTCGCATTCGTTGAGTCAAATGCGAAGACCCTTGGCGTTGATGTAGCACGGCACTAAGTATGCGACGACCCGGTCCATGCTCGCTTATCACCAGATCAAAATCAAGAT
>NC_041389.1:313171169-313179913 GCF_002162155.2 Triticum dicoccoides | reverse complement strand
TGCCCATGAACACCACACTTGGGTTCCAATATGGCTCGTTGCTAAGATGGTTATGCCCCAACAATGTACTTCTGGGTTTCATCTCCGTAAGGGTGGTTGAGTTTTGACATTGGTTTGATCATGACCCTCCTTTACCTGGGCTTCGGACCGGCTATGATGCAATGACCCGTTCCTTGCTCACTTATCATCGTATAATTAGCAGGCTTTATTATGGTCTGCCATCGAGTCATTGACACATCACGGGAAGTTGGAGAACCAATCCAATGGGCAGAAAGTAGAAACAGTGTATGGTTGTAGTGGGTCTTCTCATACCAAAAAGCTATCTTGAGAGTTTAAGGACCCTCGACCAGTGTGAGACTTTTACCACAATCTCCCACTTCAAAAGATTAGTGTTATTAAATTGATCTTTGTACTTTCTCAATCATGGGTAGTTAGTTATCAGATGTGTTACATATTCATGGATGGCAATTGTAACTATATATGCCATAGTCAATATGATTATTAATATGGCGATTTCAATTAGCTAATGCATTGTTTTTCTTTCAATCTGCCAGAAATTCATTATTTTTATTTTACTTTAAGTACTCACTCATACCTTGCATTCAGTTGGTCTTTCTAGTACGATAACAAGTTGATCTTTTAAAAAATGATGTTTCAAACAAATACAATATAAAAATATATTTTATATTTTATGACAAATCTAGCAATATCAATTTGATATTGTCCATCTTGGTATTTCGGTAGTTCTTTCTGCAATGATGTCTGACTGGATAAAATTCTAAGACTGCTTAGATTTTAAATGGCCAGGTTCTTCTAGATTCTTAATTTCTTTGATGTTCACTGTTATCCCAGTGCTTTTGTCATCTTACACATGGCACTGCTCTTCTCAGTCATAAACTAGGTTCTTACGAATTCAAGCTATTTCCAAACAATATTGTTGTCTGAATAGCTGTAGCTGTACCACCAAGTAAATTGAATGTATGTTTTCTTCCATGCATGTATATGTACCTAACCAGATAATTCTACAGAGAAATGAACTTATCGAGAGGAGCATAATTAAGAGATTGGGTAGCGTGGAAGACATGGCTTCAGCCGCCGCTTTCCTGGCATCCGACGATGCATCCTTCATTACAGCTGAAACAATTGTTGTTGCTGGAGGAACACAATCAAGACTATAGAGAAGTTTTGAGGGTCAATCAGCCACAGTGTCCTGATCAATAAATATAGTGATACTAGTAGGTCTAGTATACAACATTTCAAGTGCGCTTAGATATAAACAAGATGCAGTGTAATAAATTTGATGTTGGGGTGCCATACAATCTTGCAAGGACGAATGATAGTCTATCGGCATTGTGGTCCGAACATGTATTGTTGTATAACCTGTGTTCATGTATAGGAATTGCGATGAAGTGACAGAGTATGCCGCAGCATTTTATTTGGGGTTTCAGTTTTTCAGCGGTTTAGTGATTATTTGAGCCAATGAAACATTGCAGGTTGAATTGATGTACTTAGTCTCCCTGCCTCATTCATACTTGCACCCTTCCAGATTTCGAATGAGTCTTCAGTATGCTATTGTCTTTCTACTTTTGTTTTTCTTGCTTCGGCCTATTAGTCATACTCGGAATATTTGGCCTTCATTATTAATTTTTTTGTCATTGTTAAGTTATTATTGCTGCATTGTTTGAGTCTAGGCGCATTGTAGGGGTGGGTTGAGTTTTGGACTTGCACAGTTCGTTACAACGGGCAACGTATTCCATTTGGTGTTTTTTTTTTCTCGTAAACCTATATTTTTCTTGATTCAACCTGCAAAACAGCAGAACATATTTGCAAAATAAATCAAGGTGGTAGCTATTAGTTTATGAAATATATAATTTATAAGAGAGATATCACTGAACAACAATTTGAACATATTAGGCCTTGTACAATGAGAGATGCTTAGGAGGGTGCTTAAAAAATAAACCGAGTTTTTTTTAAGCACCTGTGCCTATTTCTACAGAAGAGACGCTTAGTTAAGCGTCTATTCTGTACAAATAAGCACCGGTGCTTCGAGATGCTTAGGAAGGTGCTTAGAAAAATAAACCGAGTTTTTTTGAAGTACCTGTGCCTATTTCTACAGAAGAGACGCTTAGTTAAGCGTCTATCCTGTACAAATAAGCACCGGTGCTTAAGAAAAACCTGGTTTATTTCTCTAAGCACCTCCCTTAAACACCTTGCATTGTACAAGGCCTTAGTGAGCGATGGTGGGCGAAGGTGCAAGGGTGGTGTGAAAATTGATGTCATTATGTGCAGCTAAAGTTCTCAAGTCTGTGGTCCAAACGTTCAAGCACTTCTGTCCTATTCTATGAGTTGTTTCAAACTCACAAAAGATTTGTGTAAGAAAATTACAACGACCAAATCATAGTACTGGTGGGTTGAGTCATTGTACAAGAGAGGAATGCATTGGCAAAATTGGGAGAAAATGGCTATCTCTAAGTCAAAAGGAGGGTCAGTCTTCAGGGACATGCAAATCTTTAATAACGCCATGCCTGCCAAGCAAGATTCGAGATTACACGAGAATCCTCATACACTATGTGTTAGGGTTTTTAAAGAAAGATACTATCTTGACGGAGATTTCCTTATGCCGGGGTGCCCAACTGAAGCCTTGCCTACGTGGTGGGGCTATGGGTTTAATTAGACGCGTCGGAAATGGGAGGACGATACAAATGTGGCACGAAAACTGGAGGGGGGAGGGGGGCAAAGACTATGTGACCTCTCGAGAGGTTGATAGACTCCAATTCAGTTGGTGTGACCTGATTGATCAAGCATCGGGTGCATGGGATAGTCAGCTCGTTCAACAATTTTTTTTACCCACCCGACGCAAATGCTATATTGGCTATGCCACACCCAAGATTGACTGGGAAGGATGTTGGGCTTGTTAGAATAAATCCGAGGCCACCGTTGATCATCCGAGGATCAAGCAATCACACGAGCACGATACCGAGATTTGTTAACGAAGTTCATCGATATGGCTACATCCCCGGGGCCTGACTATGAACGCTCCTCCCCATGACACCGTCACAATACCGCACCCGGTCGCTCTGGATACAGGCACATGCCGCCGGCTTCCCCTGCGTTCCGGTGCTATTATGTTGGCATAGGTTACATCGTGTGTCTACCCCGCTATATATGAGGCCTAGGATACAAGTGTCCTACTAGGACACGACTCCATATCCTATGTAAACACAATACAACTCAGAGTCCAACTGTAACCTACCTTGTACACTATATTCGACACAACTCTAACAAACTCCACCTTGGCGAATATTCTCCACCACCTTGAGTTCGTTCATGCGTCAAACTTTCGTGTACATTGGACTTGAGCTTATCCCATGAGCACCGCTGCTACTCCAAAAACTCCATGTGACTCCACCTGCAACTTGTAGTCCCTTCTTTTCTTGACCACGGTCAACACTCGAGCAAAATTAAGTTCCTTATTACTCTAGTTTGTGCTCCCAACTTCTAGAGTATAAGTCCAACGCCATCACACACCGATCACTGACCTGCGTGAAAGTGAACAACTCACATACTGGTTGTCACATATAAGAGTTACCTGAACTCAACATCACCGCTCCTTTCTTGACCGCCTGTCTGAAACTTGAAGGAATTTCACCATTGCTTGTAGTCACCTCGAGTCAAATTCACAGCTGTCTCACCATATGTATGACCACCAGAGCCCTGGCCCGTCTCCATGTCCCGTGCATACTGCACGCCTCGGCGCTATTACCGCGTCGAGCCTCCGCTGTCCCGGTCGAGTCTCAAGGGTCGCGAACCCACATCACTCAACCCCCACTGCAGAGTACCACCGATCATCACCGACCGATGACAAGTTTCACGCTTTCATCAGACCATTGGGCTCCAGTCCAAATTACGTGTCCCTTGCTTTTCCCGCTGAATAGGCTTCGATTCTCTGGATCCTTACACCGTAGCCCCTCAATCCAGCTCCACCTTCAACATGACTCCATGGTAGATGATCAGTCCACCCTTGCGCCCCGTCGACTCCAAACTCTCATGTGCACCATCTTGAATCAACCCCGCGCCATAGTCTTGTCGAAGCCACACAAGCCTCGGGCCTGCGCCACGTGTTTCCACGCCCAGAAGTTGGTCACCATCAGCATCACACTCCTATGTCATCGTCGCCGATCCAACACCTTCTTCTGTGACAACTAACTTGCGTCGATCCGTCAAACCGATAAGTCTGACCAAGCCGAACATATCTGACTGCAACCATGCTCCACCCTGCACCATGACCACTTGCACATATGTGCATGTCTTGACGCCCTGTGTATGCATGATCCTGCCACGCCGCACTTCAAGCTCCTCCAAGCCTTATGCGCGTGTTGCCGTCCTTAACGTACACGCACCAAGCACTCTTAGCAAACATGACCCACAAGAGAAATTTTCATGCAAAACCAGACCGAGTGATCCCTCCACACAATTCCCTTCTCTTTTCTTGGTCCACTAATAGCTCCTCCATGCACGCACAAAAAACTGCACCTTTTTTTTCCACAAACAAATCTCGCGGTATCCTTGGATTTGCACAAGTTAGTACCATCACACGAGCAGCTTCAGGCCATCTGCCTTACTACGTGAGGCCTCCTTGTACACCATGCATGCAGCAGCCCTGTCCGTCTTTACGTCAAGCTGCTCCTCGGCGGCATGTGTCGGTGTCGTGCTCGTGTGGTTGCTTGGTCCTTGGATAATCGACGGTATGGCTCAGATTTATTCTAACAGGGCATGGGCATGGGAGAGCTCAGGGATTTTTGTGGTGAAATCGGCCTACCGATAAATCATTGACAAGAGATGTAGCAAGAGTGTTGCTACTGATAGTTCTCGAGGGAAAAAGCATACGTGGAAGGCTTTAGGTGCTTCCCAAAATCTAGGTGTGTTTGGTGGCCTCTGGTGAACAATACACTACTAGAAAAAGGGCTATAGATGGGATTGGCACTAATGGCGCACCAGACAAGTGGTGCGCCATTAGTATATACTAATGGCGCCATTAGTATATACTAATGGCGTACCACCTTCTGATGCGCCATTAGTGTTGAAACTACTAATGGCGCACCTGGCCCATGGTGCTCCATTAGTATCAATTTTTTTTTTGAACTAGTGCGCCTGTCCAAACATACTAATGGCGCATCCATAGAAAGTGCGCCATTACTAGTTGTAACTAGTAATGGCGCACCTGTCAGAAAGTGCGCCACTAATGTTGTTTTTTTATTCCTTAGAACAAAAATGCCGGGTCACGCTCGTGGAGCGGGCGTGCACTTGTTAGAAAAAAAAACGGATTCTTAAGTACGAACCCATCCCCTCCTCCTCCTCCTCCGCCGCCGCCCTTCAATCGTCCTGCCCCTGACTGACTCGACTCCCCTGGCCTCCGCGCGCAGTTCACCGTCCCGGATCTCCGTCCCGGCACGCTCGACTCCCTGCTCGCCCTCAGCGACGACCTCGTCAAGGTACCTGCTTTCCATCCCGATCTTGCCCCCACCCCTCTTCTTGGCCCCGGCCTGATCCGGCCTCTGGCTGCAGTCCAACATCTTCATCGAGGGCGTCTCCCACAAGATCCGCCGGCAGATCGAGGACCTGGAGCGCGCCGGAGGGGTCGAGCCCGGCACCCTCACCGTCGACGGCGTCCCCGTCGACAGCTACCTCACCAGGTCCGTCTCGGCCTGTGCCCAGTGCTGCTGCTTACATTCCTCATCTGCCTACCACCGCTTGCTTACGCTGTAGAGGATGGATGGATGCAGGTTCGTGTGGGACGAGGGCAAGTACCCCGTCAATGCCCCGCTCAAGGAGACCGTCGCCAGCATCCAGTCCCAGGTCGCCAAGATCGAGGACGACATGAAGGTAACTAACTCTGCTTCTCTCTCTCTCTCTTCTTTGGTCCAGTTCCTTTCCACACTGACCAAATTACGCATGGATGACAGTAAGATTTTGGAACATTGGCAGCAACTTAACACTGCATTAGCTACGCTAGCTGGGTACTGTATTTTGGACAGTGTTGCTTAACAGTTACATTCCGTCCTCAGCGCTAAATTGGTAGATTTGGATGTAGCTCACTTCCTATTTTGTCTTGGGTCTGTTTGGTTCCGGCTAGCTACCTATTTGTGCAGCTAGTTACATCAGTATTTATTTAGTCTTATGTCCCTTTTTCTGGCACTGAATTGCCACATAATGTTCATGATGCAAAAAACTAGGGAACTGGTGCCACATTTTGTCAGGAAAAGGAATTAATTGTTGTAATTATAACTGAAATACCATGTTGATCTTGCCTGCCAAGTGCAGTCTTGGTTTTATGCATACCTTCATTTCATTTTGTGCTCACAGATGCAAATAAGTGTTTTGGTTGGATGTTACATTTACAGAAGGACTGAATATGCCCTTTCCAGGTTAGAGTTGCTGAATACGGTAATGTTAAGAGCCAGCTTGGCGCAATCAACAGGAAGCAAACTGGGAGGTAAATCGTCTCACCATACTTCCTGACTAGCTCTATAGGGAGGGACATGCTTGGTACTAGTATTATGCTACGTTGTTGCTCGCCTTGAGTCCTACTCTGATTGATTTGTTCTTCTTGTATGGCAGTTTAGCAGTTCGTGACCTTTCCAACCTCATAAAGCCAGAGGATATGGTCACTTCGGAACATCTAGTGACACTCCTTTCTATTGTGCCAAAGTATTCCCAAAAAGATTGGTTATCAAGCTACGAGTCACTTGATACGTTTGTGGTAAGTTCAGAATCCTTTGTATAGTGATAATGTCTCTCATAAACCATCGTTTAAACTATTTTCATGCCGTGCTTCATTTCAGCAAATGTCTATTTTATTTGTGGTTAGTCAATTAAAACCAAGAGTGTTTATTTGGTTCACCATTTCTGGTGTTAATGCTATCATGATAACTTGCAATCACAGAAATCTTTCAGACTCCAGATATATGACTTGGAACTCGTTAACCCGGGTGCTATTTACTTTGCCCTTATGAGGACTTTCAAGTTGTCCTAATTTGTGATTATATCCAGTTGATTTTTTTCTTTGAGCTAATTATTGTTTATATAGGTTCCGAGATCATCAAAAAAGCTTTACGAGGACAATGAGTATGCTCTCTACACTGTAACATTATTTGCCAAGGTTGTTGACAACTTTAAGGTCCATGCTCGTGAGAAAGGTTTCCAGGTAACTTTGTTGCCCTGATCCTTTCTTTTAAACCATTGCTTGCATTTAACCTTAATTTGACACGGTGGTAGTACTCCATGTAGCCTTTGGTATAGCTCCTAATAGCTAGGCAAAAATTTATCTTGTCAGTTGGTACCTACCATTCTAGTAACTATTTTGTCATCCACTAACATCTATTTCGCACTTGATTTCAGATCCATGACTTTGAGTATAGTCCTGAAGCACAGGAGAGTCGGAAGCAAGAGCTAGAAAAACTGCTGCAAGACCAGGAAGTTATGATGACCTCTCTATTGCAATGGTGCTATGCAAGCTACAGTGAGGTACATGTCTTCTGCAGTGTATTATGTCCTAATATCGTCTATGAACCGTATGGTGAACAAACCACATGCCCTTAGTTCCTGTACATTTCCAAAGATACTGTAGAAATAAGTCGGTCAAATATTTCATTTGATTGCACAGATGTTCTTCATCAAAACTCATCCATTATGAACTACTCTCCAGCTCGTGGTTGGTTTCTACAGTAGTTTCCTCATCTATTTACTATGTTAGCCTACACAAACTTTTGATTTTTCTTTCTAGTTCAATCGCAAGCCTGAACATGAAGGTTGTGAATTTGTTCATTGTTTAATTGGTTATTTGATCTTCTTCAGTGGTAGTCTGAAAACCAGAACATGGTGTGATCATATCATACTGAATCTGAATTTCTATTTTGATAGTGCGAACTCACATAGTTGTCACTCTCTGGTAGTTTTCTCTTGTTAAAACTGTAAGGACAATGGTTGAGTTGCAACTTCCATGGCATAATGGAATCTGGGGCATATTTTTGTTAATGCTGTTATTCTCTCACCAGTGCATCCCTTTTTAGGGCGAAATCATATTGCGGTCAACTCATTAAGCAGATTGGGATGCATCCCCTTTTTTTTCTGATCCGTGATTGTTAGTTCAAAGCTACAAATGATGGCTGCTAATGCTATTCATTCGTTTAAGCTCTGCAGAATTTCAACATGTGCCCATTCTCATAAAATCGTAGTAATAGGCAAAACAGATCGGCTTCTCTATTGATGGAAACACTACTGTGATGTTATTTTTCTGTGTATGGCAGTGCTACTCCTAGTGGTCATCATGGCCGAACTTAACTGATGAGAGTATACCTAGAATATTGGGCTTCAGTTGCTTGGTTGCTGGACATTAGTGGCGTTGATGATGCTCATTCTAACTAGCGGGAGAGGGGAGGGAGCGTTGGAGGAACCGGATGAAGACGAGTTTCATCGTGATGATGCTCATCGTGATGACCGCAGCTCTCTTCTATGTGATGGTAGTTTAGATGATCGATATCGACTTATAATGTGAAGACAAACTCACTACTCGCGGTCGACTTGTAATATAATGTTCTATCTTTGTTCGGTCTTTTCAATTCGGAGACTAATATGATGAATTGTATTCGGAGACTAATATGATGAATTGTATTCGAAGACTAATATGATGAATTGTATTCAAAGACTAATCTTCTATTGTATTCGATGAATCTGTTGTTGATGTG
>NC_041389.1:313160245-313162812 GCF_002162155.2 Triticum dicoccoides | reverse complement strand
GACCTCTCTATTGCAATGGTGCTATGCAAGCTACAGTGAGGTACATGTCTTCTGCAGTGTATTATGTCCTAATATCGTCTATGAACCGTATGGTGAACAAACCACATGCCCTTAGTTCCTGTACATTTCCAAAGATACTGTAGAAATAAGTCGGTCAAATATTTCATTTGATTGCACAGATGTTCTTCATCAAAACTCATCCATTATGAACTACTCTCCAGCTCGTGGTTGGTTTCTACAGTAGTTTCCTCATCTATTTACTATGTTAGCCTACACAAACTTTTGATTTTTCTTTCTAGTTCAATCGCAAGCCTGAACATGAAGGTTGTGAATTTGTTCATTGTTTAATTGGTTATTTGATCTTCTTCAGTGGTAGTCTGAAAACCAGAACATGGTGTGATCATATCATACTGAATCTGAATTTCTATTTTGATAGTGCGAACTCACATAGTTGTCACTCTCTGGTAGTTTTCTCTTGTTAAAACTGTAAGGACAATGGTTGAGTTGCAACTTCCATGGCATAATGGAATCTGGGGCATATTTTTGTTAATGCTGTTATTCTCTCACCAGTGCATCCCTTTTTAGGGCGAAATCATATTGCGGTCAACTCATTAAGCAGATTGGGATGCATCCCCTTTTTTTTCTGATCCGTGATTGTTAGTTCAAAGCTACAAATGATGGCTGCTAATGCTATTCATTCGTTTAAGCTCTGCAGAATTTCAACATGTGCCCATTCTCATAAAATCGTAGTAATAGGCAAAACAGATCGGCTTCTCTATTGATGGAAACACTACTGTGATGTTATTTTTCTGTGTATGGCAGTGCTACTCCTAGTGGTCATCATGGCCGAACTTAACTGATGAGAGTATACCTAGAATATTGGGCTTCAGTTGCTTGGTTGCTGGACATTAGTGGCGTTGATGATGCTCATTCTAACTAGCGGGAGAGGGGAGGGAGCGTTGGAGGAACCGGATGAAGACGAGTTTCATCGTGATGATGCTCATCGTGATGACCGCAGCTCTCTTCTATGTGATGGTAGTTTAGATGATCGATATCGACTTATAATGTGAAGACAAACTCACTACTCGCGGTCGACTTGTAATATAATGTTCTATCTTTGTTCGGTCTTTTCAATTCGGAGACTAATATGATGAATTGTATTCGGAGACTAATATGATGAATTGTATTCGAAGACTAATATGATGAATTGTATTCAAAGACTAATCTTCTATTGTATTCGATGAATCTGTTGTTGATGTGCTGTCTATATTTTGTCAAATTATACATTTTGTAACCTGTGCAAAAAACAGAAAAAAAATAAAAAAAATATAATATTCATACTAATGGCGCATCACATGACAGTGCGCCATTAGTATGACAAAACATACTAATGGCGCATCACTAGACAGTGCGCCATTAGTATGCCAAAGCACCTGGGTATACATGGCCCCTGGGAGGCATACTAATGGCGCACCGTGGCCTATACTAATGGCGCACCAGTGGTGCGCCATTAGTATACCAGATACTAATGGCGCACCACTGATGCGCCATTAGTAAAAATTACTAATGACATGCTAGTAATGGCGCACCAGTGATGCGCCATTAATGGCCAAATTAGGTGCGCCATTAGTAGCGGTTTTTCTAGTAGTGATATGCTGCCCAGCTATGGTGAGTTGCACCGAAGGCACATCCAAATGATGGTGATCTGCTTGTTGTGTGGTCATGAGGATGAAACTTTATATAGCTTGATGCCTTCTAATCATGTAAACCTATTTTGGGAGGCATCAACAACATATTTCAATATCAAGCAACCCAAGATGCACCCAAATGCTTGGACTGAAGATTTCTGGATGCTAGTTTGATGCCGAAGAAGGATGCAGCTATATGCATTACAATTATGTGGGCTATATGGCATAGCTTGAACAACCATACCCACGACGAGGAGATATACCAACTACAACACTCTTTGGTACTCATCGAGGAAATTGTTCGCTCACTGGAGATCCTCCTGCATGTAATGGAGAGGGTGCATATTGATCTAATCTCGCTTGGTGTAGTCCTTTATAATCAAACTTGACCAACCTAAACGTCGATGGTGCGGTAAATTCTATGCGCGGGAGAGGACGAGACTGGTGGTGTGGAACCATGATGGTGATTTCATGCTAGCGAGATGTGTTGCGTATGAAGGTATAATCGAACCTCTCGTGCTGAAGCTTTTGGCTTGTTGGGATGCAGTTATTGAGGTAAGAGAAATAGAAAGAGAGTTTTAAGACTGTGATTACTTAGAATGTGAAGAAAATGTGGGAAGCAATAATGGGTGAGAAGTCTATGGACTTTCATATCTCTTGGGAGATGTAGAAAATGGTTTGAAACTTTCAGGGACTCGAGCTTTGTTTTTGTAGGCGGGAGTGCTAATGCAGCAGCAAACCGTTATGCAAAAGAACCTCTAATTTTACATACTATTTGTAAACCAATTTGGTATAATCTCCGACTTTCCGAACTACAACTTGCACTTAGATGTGCTGCCTTTGATTGAAGAAAGCCCGAAGAGTGGAGCAGAGAGAGAG
>NC_041389.1:313146375-313159971 GCF_002162155.2 Triticum dicoccoides | reverse complement strand
GAGAGAGAGAGAGAGAGAGAGAGGATGACGTGGTGCAAGATCATGTCATTCGGGGTCCTATACCTTGTTAGAGGCGATATAGAAAATAATAAAAAGCTGGTACAATGTCTAGAGTCAACCTGACCATAACTCGGGCTAGGCCGGGCTTCGGGCTAAGCTTAATAAAAGCCCACAACAGAAACCTAGGTCTAAGCCCGGCCCGGCCTGACCTCGGGCCTAGATTTTAGGCCCAAGCCCGGTCCATCAGTGCAAAAGCCCGTCAGGCCTCGGGCTGGGTCTCTTTCCAAAAATGCAGCTATGTCAGGCCCAAGCCTGGCCTGATCTATTAGTCCGGCTCAAAATTTAGGCCCAGGCCCGACCCGTGGGCCAGGCCGTGTCGAGCTATTTCGGACCGGGTATAGTCCAGAGTCATCCTGGTAGTGATTTGCATGTAATGTTTCACACCATTTATTACATTATATCGAGTTGTTATCTTTTTTCTCCAAGAGTGAGTAGCTCTTCAGACACGCACAAAATTTCGGCGGGTCGAACCCTAAACCTACGTCTTGCTAAAGAAAAGGCAAAAAAAGAAAAAAAAAATGGAGCAAGGACCGTCTGATCGGTGCCAACTCTCGATCCAGCCGTCGTCACTGGGGGAAGGTACCCATCTTCATTTGCTCGCCTCGCCGGCCGCCGCCGCCACGCTCCGCCGTCCTCTCTCCGGCGCGGCGCAGCCACCTCTGCCCCGCCACCTCGCTGCCCGCCGTACATCCACCTCTCTCCTTCGCCTCCTAGCTGCCGTCTCCACCTTCCCTCTCTCGTTTCCCCCTTCCAGCGAGTGAACCATCAACCTCATAAGGGGGACAGAGGGAGATGGTGCTGCGGCGGGCGGCGGTGGAGTCCCCTAAGAAGGTGGCGGCTCTGGTCGACCTGGTTAACCTGCCGACGGCGCTGCGGGAGTTCGCCGGGGGCCGGTCCCAGATGTCCCACCTCTCCTTCTTCCTAGGCGTCTGGTCACACATCAAGAACAACAACCTCCAGGTACATCCTTCCTAGGCAGCCCCACCTGTTTGTTTGGTCGCCTCGGAAGTTAATCACGTTAGGTTTAGTTCTCGGAATTAGTTGAGCGTCCCTATTATGACGGAAGATTTGGTACCTGCCCTTGAAATCCCGTTTCCATTTAGTCAGCAAGCTAGATGTTATTCTCTTGTTGCTGGTGAACTTCACGCATTTGATTCAACTCAGCTAGGATATGAATTTGCCGAATAAGACATTCATACGACCAGCTCAGCTAATGGCCGCTGCTTAGTTGGATCAGAACCACCTGCAGTGTTAAGTCTGAGCTATAGCTCAGTGTTGGAGGATCTGTCGTTGTTTCTACTTTATGGGTATTGCTTCCCCTTGAGGCCTGCACATCCTTTTCAAGGCCGACTGTCCATTGTTCTCTTTGAGGTTTGAGCAGGCGCTTCTGTTTTTGTTGACTTCATATCTAACATGAAGAAGAAGACATCATCTCTCTCCATATATATCCAGGCCATGCGGTGATACTGTTAGTTGGGTGGCACCATTATTGCCATCAGTTGGACTTGAGCTACATTGCAGAAAGTAGTTGTGGCTCCATCTTCCATTTAGGTACCTGTTTTGAACAGTTTACACTAGAGAATCGCCAATAAAGTCATCTTGGGTTTGACATTTTGTTTGTAAACCTAGATGCGGCACTGCTGCATTCTTGAAGGAGTTCTTCTGTCATGCTGTAATATATACTCCCTCTGTCCCAAAATATAGTGCGTATTAGACCTTCTGAAGTCAAACCTTGTAAACTCAACATCCAGAATAAATTTCTCAACATCTAGAATACCAAATCATTACCATCAGAATATCATAAAATAAATTTTGGTATTGGACAGAGTGAGTATTAAATCTCATGGCTCTCTCAGCTATAAAACCAGGTTGAATCTTGGTGAATGGCAAGGGATAAATTAAAATTTTAAGGTCATAGCTTTGTTCTCGCAATTTTTGTTTCAGAAGAAACAGAAAACCTGTTAGCTTTGCCTGTTTCTCCCCTGTCAGATTTTCATATGGATATGTGATTTCTACAAGTTGTTTACATTAAATTACTCTGATTTGCAGGACCCGACCAACAGGAACATTGTAAACTGTGATGAGAAGCTGAAAACTGTGCTGTTGGGCAGGTCTAAGGTGGAGCTCTCGGAACTCCCAATGCTTGTCAAGCTACATTTCCCAAAAGTTTTCAAGTCGTAAGAATAATAAACTGTCTTTTACGAAATTTCCATGCATGGTTGATGTGTAGACAATATATGAGTCTTCCTAACCCCTTCGGTACGTGTCTTTTTTTTTCTTTTCCAATTTTTAGTAGCTTCAGCTTGTGTTCAGATGAAGAAAAAACATGTAGTACCACATAGTTGCTTGCTGTCTTTCTCTTGGCATATTGTGTATTGAACTTAAACCGAATTTGGAAGGCGGCTATTGAATGCAGGCCTGAAATTGTTGGTTTGGTATTCCTATCTGCCCGGCAAGCTTTGTGGAGTTTGATGATGATAGCTTTCTCTTTCTTTTGCTTTTGTACGTGAGCAGTCGAGCTGTCATCCCTAACAACTAGGGTACTTCATTAAGTCTCATTAGAAGATACGGTCAGGGCCTCCTTAACTTTGCTACTACCCAGAGTGAATGGGGTGATGGTACGCTTAAGCAGGTGATGCTATGCTAGATGTAGAAGAAAATGTGACATCCTTATGCAGAAATGTAAGTCCTATGTTCATAAATAAAATTAATTGGCAATCAATTTTTGTGTGTGAACAAATAGAATTCATTGACCATAATGATAGCACTACTAATTTCTCTAGGCAGTGTGCGAAATTGTTGATATGAGCAAATAATTGTTGGAAGTAAGAGGTTTTTGAAAGAGTACAAACTGCCAAAAGAAGGAAAGGAAACACCTTGTTTCTCTAGATAAATAGTGTGTGGAATTTTTTTGTATGAACAAAACATTATTGGAAGTAGAGATTCTGCCAAAAGAAAGAAAGAGAACCTTCAAGGTGTTTTGTTTGTATTGGAAGTAGACATATTAAAGTATAGATTTACTGATTTTGCTTCGTATGTACTACTCCCTCTGTTCGGAATTACTTGTCGTCGAAATGGATGTATCTAGATGTATTTTAGTTCTAGAGATACATCCATTTTCGAGACAAGTAATTCCGAACGGAGGGAGTAGTTCATAGTGAAATCTTTAAAACATCTTATATTTAGGAATGGAGGTAGTATATTCCAAAGCCAGACTGAAGTCTGAGAATTGTTTATTTTAGAGAAAGTCTGAGAATTGTTTGGTAGTACATCAGATGTGAGCAGCAGCATAACATCAAAAACTCTCACTACGATTTATATGGACCCGACTATTGTTTTTCTTCGTCCACGGCACATAAAGTCATATTTTCCCAGTCACTTCCTCGGATCATCTTATATTATAAAGCTGTCTTCTACAATAACATTACAAAACTAGCAAAAGTTTTCATTTACAGTCCATTGCGTACTACATGTACACATGGTCGTCCGCCATGGATCAGTGTAAGATGATGTCTCGTTTTCATAGAACATAAACACGCACACACAACATATACAGTCATCCCTCCATATATTGTCTTCTCAAGCGAGAAAACTGAACTGAAATTCAGAGAAATACATGAAGCGTGGTGTTCATGACTTTATCGGCGAGCATATTGTACATCCTCTCCGTGGGATGGATGGCGTCGAAGAAGACGTACTTGTCGGGGTTCGTACATAGCAGCGAGGTGCTCAGGCTGCAGAAGTAGCCGGCCTCGAACATCCCCGTCCCGCAGCACCCTCGCTCTGCGTTCTCAAAACCTGCGAGATCATCATCTTCATCAGAAATTAAATAAATTTGGACAGGTAAAGTCACTACATAACTACTCGGAAATGTGAAAGGCAGTCTAAGAATGTGTACAGTGAGAGAAGCAAAAGTCTGAACGGACGTTAATTCAGTGCATGATGATGCCACGCACTGTGCATGCAACAGGAGGTGGTGCATGCAACAGGAGACAAGGCATGTGGCGCCCATGCCGTGCTTCTCGTTGCAGTGGTGCGGTGCTGTGCACTGTGCACCATTAATCGAAACGATCGAAGAGTGTGAATGCATCCTAGGCCCTAGCTACTCACTTCTGTGCACCTCTGCTGGCTAGGCAGAGAGCGAGCAGCTCGGCCATGCATGCCAGAGTTGGTTGTGCATGCATGGCCACGCCACGCGTACTATGCACGTACCGTAGTCGGAGGGCTTCCTGACGACGGCGTCGAGGACGTCGTAGGTGTCGGCGTAGACGAGGTGCAGGCTGGGGAGCTCCTTGTTGAGCTTGGGGACGACGGCCTGCTGCAGCTTGGCGTTGAAGCTCCGCGCGACGGCGTTGTACTCCTCGTTGCACTGCCCGGGGTCGCCGCGGTTGCCCATGCGCTCGGCGGGGAGGCAGCCCATGGGCGTGAGCCCCGTGAAGTCCATCTTCCTGCCGCCGAGCGCGTGCACGGCGCGGATGGACGACTCGGCGAGCCCCAGCAGGTACGCCTCGTACTCCGCCGCCGTGTACTGCATCCGGCGCTCCGGCAGGTTGTAGTAGTTCTCGATGAAGTCGTTGGTGCCGATGCTCCAGATGTATAGCGCCTCGCGGATGATCTCCTCGCCGCGCGCGTCGCCCTTGGCCAGCTTCAGCCGCAGCTTGTACTCCCTGAAGTAGTCCAGCTGCTCCGCCATGGTGATCACGGACAGGATGCCGGCGGTGGCGTTGTCGAGGCCGGTGGAGGCGGACGCGAAGGAGACGCCCGCGGCGAGGTCGTCGATGGTGAGGGTGGTGTCGAGGTAGGCCGGGATGGAGGCGGGCAGGCCGAAGGCCTCGGAGATGAAGTCGGTGGCGAGGCGGCCGTTGGAGAAGCGGCCCGTGGGGTGGCCGTCCGCGAAGTCGAGCCCGTAGGGCCAGAAGTTGCTCCGCGCGATGGTCGGGATGAAGTTGTTGTTGCCCGTGTCCACCGAGGAGTCGCCGAACACGATGATCGCCGGCACCTTCCTGGCCGCCGCCGCCGCCACCGCCGTCCCCCCGCCGCCGCCGCGGAGCACCAGGAGGAGGATCAGCCACGGCAGGCACCTCTGGAGCGACGACATTGATAGCTAGACTAGACAGGCCGATCAATCTCGTCGGGAACGAACGAACGATCTTTCTTTCTCTTGTTGCGAGCGTTTGGTGCAGGAGGTTGGTGTCTGTGTCGTCACGAGATTAAGGCGCCGAATGGACGTACTGCACCAAATATATGGACGCCTAAGCCTGACTGACTGGCTGCTCTACGTATCGCGGGCGGCGGCAGCATGTATATATGGTGGCACCGTGGTGGCGTGGTGTATCCGCGCGATGCCACGCCCGATGAGGCAACGCCCCCGAGAGCGATGGGCCGTTTTCAGGCCTTGAGGAGCTCGATAGGTTCAGCTGCATGTGAGGCGCTTAATTAATTCGGACCGCATTTAAATCGCTCGCTCGTTCGTCCCTCTGTGCGTGCCTTCATGGAAAAGCGCGCGCGAGCAGGAGCAGCTGATGTAGTAAAATGGCGCCGTTGCCCCTGCTTGCTGGACTATTTATGGCCTCCCATTCTCATTTGCTTCCAACTTCCAAGGTCTTGATTCTTTTGACGTAGTACTCACTCCCGTGTATTCCGTGGTTACAGTGTAGAGATACACCGTAGAATCACATACTCGGCAGAGAGAGAGAGAGTAATAATTGCTGTACATCCGTAGTAGTATTCCCTTCCTCCAGGTACATAAGGCGCCTAGTGAAAAAATAGCAGCACCTTCAGGAAATCAGGATGAAATAGTTTCTTCAGGTTGAAAAAACAGACTTTCCAGAGTTCATCACCACATCAGGTGAATCAACCCACGGTGCCTTGTGTCTCTCCAATGCGCGGAGAGGCATTTTCATTTTTTTCATTAGTACTGATCTAGGCCGAGGCGGGACTGGCGTCGGTCATATTCGGAGACGAGGTTGGTGAATTTAACGCGCCAACATCACCGTGGGAGGAGTATGTCGCGTCTACTCGCTGAAGCTATCGCAGTCCTTGATGGAACCACACGGCTGAGGATTCCAGTCCAGACGTGGAAAGAGGCACTTTCCTTCGCTCGGGATCGGAAAGTATCCCCAATCTTAGCAGAGATCAAGGGGCTCAGTAGAGGTTTTGTTGCTTTTATTTAGAATAGACTGGACTCTGTCACATTTTGATTTGTGCTAATCAGGCATCCTATGAGGATCGCCTTGTATAATGTGGGTGGGTACACCACCTAATAGCCTGCCGACTTGCATAATGCATGATTGTAAATCCACTCATCATGAACTATAATAAAATAGTTCTTGTTCGGCAAGAAAAATTAACACCATCAATCGGGTTTAAATATGAAATTCAGATGGACACGACAAGCCAAGGCTCCGCTGGAAAAATAAAATCTGAAGACCGTCTGCACGTGCTGCCGCTGCATATATATATATGTACTTTTTCGAGAATTTTTTCATTCAAATCATGAAACAGTACAAAGTAGTTGACCATTACAAGCACACTGAAACACAAACACAAAGGACCACAAACACCTAGGGTACACTAAGCCAACCATAATACAAGAAGATCTCCGGAGCTCTGTGACATCATCCCTGAATCTTGAGAAAAGGCCCGTGCAGCAGAAGGATCTGCAACCAGGCGCAAGCAGGTCATCATCTTCGACCACGGTACAATTGTCGTCACGCTGCTTCCTTCTTTCTTGACACCAGCACTGAGAGGGCATGGACATCAATCCAACACAACTGCAACGGCCGTTGCCATCTTTGGCTTTGAGTACCGCGAAAAATGTCCCTTCCGAAAGGAAGAGAACTCGGGTCATCCGACCGGTCCAGCACCGCGGCCGGGCCATCCGCCCGGACAAAGCAGGATCTCCCTCCAGCATCAGCGCAGAGGAAGGAGAAGAACAACAACGGCAAATCATATCGACAAGGAAGAAGAAGCGTCTTCATTTCCCTGCATCCATCGCCCATCTGAGGACCCAAACGTCTAGTGCCGATGGACCTCCAGCCACCATAGCCCGTGACCTCGACGAGATCCGGGGATCCCTCACCCCGTTGGGCTCCTAGACGAAGGCAAAAGCCTTGCCTGACCGCGAACGGAGCCCGGAGAAACTTATTCCGTCGCGACACCACCGCAACGACCTCGGCAGCGTCACCCTCAACCATAACCCTACCACACACCCACCTAGCGAACAGACCCGAAGTTCCCCCTCCCTCCCGCTGTCAGTGTCAAAACCGATAGATCTCGGGCAGGGGGTCTCGAACTGTGCGTCTAAGGATCGAAGGTAACAGGAGGCAGGGGACACGATGTTTACCCAGGTTCGGGCCCTCTTGATGGAGGTAATACTCTACTTCCTGCTTGATTGACTTTGATGAGTATAGGGGTTACAAGAGTTGATCTACCTCGAGATCGTAATGGCTAAACCCTAGATGTCTAGTTTGTTTGATTATGATCGCCCCTACGGATTACACCCTCTGGTTTATATAAGCACCGGAGGGGACTAGGGTTGTACAAAGTCGGTTTACAGAGGAAGGAAACCATACGCCCGGACGCCAAGCTTGCCATCCACGCAAAGGAGACTCCCATCCGGACATGGGAGAAGGCCTTCTATCTCGTATCTTCACGGCCCATCAGTCCGGCCCATGTCACATAGGCCGGCTCCTCGAGGACCCCATAGTCTAGGACTCCCTCAGTAGCCCCTGAACCGGGCTTCAATGACGATGTATTCGACGCGCAGATTGTCTTCGACATTGCAAGGTGGGTTCCTTCTCCGAATAATCCAAAGCAGTCTTCCGCACATAATAGCTGTATCCGGCTCTGTTTAATAATTACAACCTTAAGCTGTAAGGGCAAAAACACTCGAAACAAAGTAAGTCACGTCCATAGGCGACTTTTTCGGCGAGGCGTTATGTCCTGGCCTTGTTATTATTCTGAACCGTTTTACAGCTCCCACTTTGTGTTTCGAGGCACGGTCATTGACATGTCTTGTCAAAGCAGAGATCCTGTCCCCTCATCACGAGATTCTCATCAATAGGGGTTTGGGTAATCCAACTGTGCCGTTCACACGTCCCCTTGGGAATAGGCGAGATTTAAGGCTTATGAGGAGACGCTTGACATCCACTACCTTTATAAGAAGATATGAGGATCCATCTTTTTACCCCACGCCTTCTTCCTCCTCAGCCCATCTGCCATTCGAGCTCCAGCGCCCAAGTGCCAATCTTTTCCATCGCCACCAAACACCCTAGCCATGTCCGGATCTGGAGCACAGGGCAAGCGGATGGCTTCCTCTGTTATAGAGGAGAACATCAAGGAGCTCTGGGAAGCTGGTACTTGGCCGCGGACATAGCCCACCGTCTCCCTGCCAAAAAGCAGGTCATTCCCACCCCGGAGCCTAATGAGAGGGTAGTGTTGATCCCTCATTTCCTTCACGGATTAGGGTTTCCCCTCCATCCTTTCGCCCCCGGTCTCATATTTTACTACAGGCTAGATTTCCATGATCTAGCCTCAAATTTCTTCCTCATCATTTCAGCGTTTATCATCGTGTGCAAGGAATTCCTCCGCATCCCTTCCCACTTCGGCCTATGGCTCAAGGTCTTCAATGTGAAGCCGAAGGTGGTTGAAGGTCAACACGCGGAGTGCGGCGGCACCCCGGTGAGCAAACTTCCCAACGTCTCCTGGCCCAAGGGGACCTTCGTGGAGACTGTCAAGGGATGGCAGCAGGGGTGGTTCTATACCACGGAACCCCATGACACCACATGGGCCGCCGCTCCCGAGTTCAAGTCCGGTTCTCCAATGCGGCTTACATCATGGCTCAACAAGGGCCTGGATTGGGCGTCGTCCGACGAGGTGACGACACTGCAGAATCGTATCAAGGGTATGATAAACAAGAACACTAGTCTTGCCAGCGTGATCTAGGTGATGCTCTTTCGCCGGATTCTCCCCTGCCAAAGCCGGACTTAGTATATGTGGGAATTCGACCCGGCCAGTCCCCGTACCCTGCAGCAGTTCTTCGGCACGACGCACAAAGACATATGTAAGCTACTTTTCAAGGCTCAAAAGTCGTGGCCGAAGACGACCGAAGACCTCGGCCTCGACTGCGCTCATCCGGCCACTCCCGTAAGTTTTCTGATGGCCTTAATTTGTGAATCCAAGGAGTATATTGAGCTTTCCATTCTTCCCACAGGGCTGGACAAAGAAGGTGGAGCAGATCCAATGTCTGACACCGCTACCCGAAGACCCAGGCATTCCTCTGTTGACGAGGATGCTGGTTCCGGCGCCATATCAGGTGCAGGAGAAGAAGGCCAAGAAGGAGAGCAAGGATGCCAGAGGTGGCCTCCAACATCAAGGCGCTTCGGACGTTGTGTCCGAAGACACCGAGACTCTCTCCTCTCATGACGAAGATGAAGAGGAGGAAGAGAGCAATTCTCCCCTCAAGGGGGGAAAGAAGAAAAGGGCTGCTTCCGTGGACCTGGAGGCGGAGGCGTCCAAGAAGGGGAAACTCTCCCTTTCGAATGATTCCGAATCGGATGCCGATGGTACCCCCGAGTGGCACCCCAGGCCGAAGCCCCTGGCCGGATCGTAAGTATCCGAAGATACCATACATATATCCGATTTTATGGTTTGTGGTTCTAATACATTAAATTGCACGTTGCAGTCCGGCTCACGATCTCCCCCAGCGATCATCGTCCTCTGGGAATTCGCTAGGGCCGAACATGATGGAGAGCGAGTCGCCTCCGCAGGCCTCTCCACCCACCGCTACAGACAATACCGAAGTGTTGTCCTGAAGAACCTCTCCAGGTCACGGGGAGGTGCGGGAGGCCGTGAAGGTGGTGACGGAGGGTAATACCTCTGTTGCCGAAAAGAGGGGGGAACCAACCCCCAAGGAGACCGATGACGGGGGCCATGCCCAGTTCGGTCCCCAATCGAATATTATTTTGGAGATCCATATGGCTCTAGAATTGGGCGAGCAGCCTACTTCGAAAGAAGGGGACGCTCCATCCCCACCGACGTCCTCTATTAATCTGGAGGCGCTAGACACTCTGGTGGAAGTGCTTCAGAGTGCTTTCATTGTGGAGGAACACCGTACCCTTATGGGTACGGTGGTTGAAAAGGTTCGATCCGCTAAAAACGGATTGAACGAAGCCTATACCAGCCTTTTAATAGGCTTTGAGGTATGTGACATAATATATTTTTGGCTGTTTGCAAAAGGTATGCCTGTGTATAGATAGTAGCCCCTGAGACTCTGTTCGGCGTTCGCAAAGAAATGCTAAACAGAGGATCGAATAATCCTTCGCAGGAGATAACATATATGTCTATTTTGATGAACAGGCTTCGATGTTGGCGGCGACCTCCCATGCCGCCGAAGTGTCCGAACTAAAGCGAAAGTTGGAGGAAAAGCAAGGTATGCGATAACGAAGCATATCTGAAATGATATGAGTTCCGATTTGTTATCTAAATGAGTTTTATGGTTATGCTTACAGTTGACGCATCTGAGGTCGAGGCCCTCAAGAGCGCGCTGGCCGAGGCCAAGAAGGAGGCGGAAGAGGAACGAGCTGCCCGCCTAAAACATGAAGCGAGGTTGGATGAAGTCCAACAAGAGCTCAAGGATGCTATAAGCAAATGTGAGTCCTTGGAGCGCGAGGTGTCGGATCGAGACTCTGAATTTGCTACGGCGCTCCAAAGTGTGAAGGAGGCCCGGGTTGAAGTCCAAGGCGCCTGTCGGGAGATCCGAGAGGCAAAGCAGATTGCGGCGGGTAAGACCTTTAATATGCAGAGCAAATTTATAAGGAGAAAGTACACCTTACTGACCTGCATCTGGAGTTCTACAGGAGCGTTTGCGGATCTACCCTGGAGTATTACTGATGCTGTGGATTTCTTCTGAGTCGAAGAGGGGAGCTCAACAGAGAAACTGTTCTGGTCGCAGTACCTTGCGCCAGAGCATCCTGTGCCCCTCAGTGATCAGCTAAAACAGCTGACCGAGCTGCATAGGGTGGCCGAACTGGCCATGAAGGACATTATAGTCCGTCTTTGGCCAGCCGAACCCATACCCAACAGCTACTTTGGGCTTGTGAAGCAGCTAGTCGATGCCTGCCCATGGCTTGACGCTATAAAGTGGTCAGTCTGTATCAAAGGTGCCCGGATGGCCTTCGCCTGTGTCAAGGTGCAGTGGGCGAAGATGAATGCCACCAATCTTGCAATCAAGGGAACGCCCGCAGGCAAGGAGCACCATACGCCGGAGCGGTATTTTGACGACGTCCTTGAAGGATCCTGCATTGTAGAGGGCCATTGTTCAAAGGACATCATTTTTGAATGAATGTATCTGTGCTGCCCAAACTTTGTATTATGAAAACAAGTCTTTTGTATAATATTTTTCTTGTTTCATCTAAAATTATTTTCTCTCCGTTGCGGCCGTTTACTGAATCTGAGAGTTGGCCAGTCATCGGCTTCAACCCCTCATGTAGATAGTACGGGGGTGTTTGGAACAGCACAAGAGGTGTTAGTGCGTTGAACCAGGCAATCAGACTATGCGGCTTTATTACTCTCACTTAGCCATAGGAGTTTGACAATAAGATTGTAGGTGCAGCCCCTGGTATTGTTCGGTTGTCCGAACTTGGTTCCTGTAGACACCTGACCAGGTGAAGACCGGTCCTTCGTGTGACACAGAAAAAACCGCAAGAGATTTATACTTAGTCACCGAATAGCTGACCAGCTCTCGTCGTACCATGATAGTCAGTTTTCGGCTTTCTCTACTTAGGCGTTTATCCGGATGAGCCAGAAACACAATCGTGGTAGTTCTCCCTTTACTTCCTTAGCCGAACAATCGGAACGTAAGGTAGTAAGCACAGGAGCCGGGCAACCCAACTATTGACCCAAGACATGATTCGGAGCTGATGCATATAATGCTATATTCGGAACGCCAAATTGTATTATAAAAGTGTTCGGACTTATGTTATTTTTAAGAGATGTACGTGGATGAATGGAGCCCCTGGCGATTTAAGCCGCACCTAGGTGTACATGACAAACAGACGAAAGAAAAAGAGGGAATACAGATTAAGAAATAAGCCAATACCGAATAGGTTGGGCGAAAAATTGTTTCCATTATAGTCTGATTGATACGTCAGAACGTATTTGTACAGATGATCCTATAAGCATCGAGGCTATTTTACAAGCCGAGCACAATGGAAAACTATGCATAGATACTAAAAAAGGAAGAGGTGATCTTTAAAGATCCTTTAGATAATCTGCCGTACATCCGCGCTTCTTTTCGCATTGGTGTGTGATCCTTTGAGTGAATCAATGATCAGGTTTTCATAAGGGGCCCTTAGCACCATCCAAAGGTGATGTGGTTTTTAAGGAACCTGAAAAAAGGAAAACGAAAATAAGGAGAAAGAGGGTAAGAGGGTCTAGGTAGGGTCGAGCCGTATTGTGGACTTTATCTTTGATATGCCTCCATTTTTGCCCATGGTATATTTAGTGCATAGTTATGTGCACGCGGTACATATGCCGCAGTTCAGTTGGGGCTAAGATAGAGGCTGAATTGCTAATCAAGCTCCTGACAAGCTGGACTGTCATTCTGCAAGGTTGTTCGGACTCGTTTGACAGGGTCCGGCAGCTTGACTGCCGATGTAGCGTTTGGCTTGATAAGGCCAACCTGTACTTCTGCTGCGAGGGCTGCGGTGTGTTCCTTAGTACGGAGGGAGCGATCCATCTTTCCATGGACTTTTATAACACCGTGTGGTCCTGACATCTTGAGTTTTAGATAGGCATAATGCAGGACCGCATTGAAGCGGGCGAACACGGTTCGTCCGAGTAGTGCGTGATAGCCACTGCAGAAAGGGACGATGTCGAAGATCAAGTCTTCGCTTCGGAAGTTGTCCGACGAACAGAAGACGACCTCCAATGTGATTGAGCCCGTGCAGCGGGCCTCTACACCAGGTATTACTCCTTTATAGGTAGTTTTGGTGGGCTCGAATCTTGACGAGCACTACAAAAAAAAGACACATCCGTGACATTTTGGGCCGAACAATTTTTTTTCTGTCATACATATGACACTTCTATGACGATAATTGTGAAAAAACCCGGTATCATCATAGATGTGGTGGGCTCCTACTTCTATGACAAAAAAATCATGATAGAAAATGGGCTTTTCGTCATGGGCGGGCCGGAGACGCAGCTGCATGACATTCTTTGGGCCGTCCATGACGCAAAAAATCATGGTAGAAGCGAGGGCGAGGAAAATTTCGGGGAGTTCCCGGTTACGGTGGGAGGTCGGGGGCCGAGCGATGCGTGTTTCTCTCGTACATGTACGCGCGTGTGTGCGAGGCATTGGCTCTAACTGAACCCGAGCGAGGCGTTGGGCTCTAACTGAACCCGAGCGATTGCACTGCAGGCTACGTGTTACTGAACCCGAGCGATCGATCGATGGCTGTTAATTGAACCCGATCGAGCAATTCCTTCGCTACTACTACTAACTGATACCGATCGATGCTGCCTCTGGGATGAACA
>NC_041389.1:313143883-313145653 GCF_002162155.2 Triticum dicoccoides | reverse complement strand
TTTCCTCCGTTTTGCGGTACGCCACAGCCCTCCCGATCAACAGGACCCCCGTTTTGACTGTAGGAGGTCCGTTTCATCCGTTTTGCGGTACGCCACACCCCTCCCGATCAATAGGACCCCCGTTTCGACCGTAGGAGGTCCGTTTCCTCCGTTTTGCGGTACGCCACACCCCTCCCGATCAACAGGACCGCTGTTTCGACCGTCGGAGGTCCGTTTGCTCCGTTCTGCGATACACCAGGCCTTGTTTCCATTGCCTGTTCCGTCCAAGCCCTCTCGATGAACACGACGACACATTCCGTTCCGACCCACCCGGTTGGCTCCCACGTGTTCCGTTGCCTCCCGATGAACACGACGCATTTCATTGCCTCCCCATGAACACGACGCATTCCGTTGCCTCCCCATGAACACGATGATGACGTTGTTTCTCCGTTCCGCCCCAGCCATGTACACGAGCCCTGGCCGTACGCATGCATGAGTAGGCGTTCGAGACCCTGCCCGTATGTACGTACGTGGCCGTATTTTCTTTCTTGCATCCTGGCCGCTGTACTTACGTGTACATGCTACGTGCACGCCTCTACTACGACACGTGCACGCCTCTACAACGACCAATATGTACGTACACGTTCGCGACCAGAATGACAACGCTACGTACGCTTCGACCACGTGGGTCCCGACTGTCAGGCATTTCCTTGCGTGCGAAGATGTAGCTGGTGGGTCCCACCAGTCAGGAGGGGGAGGAATCATTTTTTTTGCCCGTATGCACTTCCTTGCGTGCGAAGATGTAGCTGGTGGGTCCCAGCAGTCAGGGGGGGAATCGTTTTTTTGCCCGGACGCACTTCCTTGCGTGCAAAGATGTAGCTGGTGGGTCCCAGCAGTGAGGGGAGCGAATCATTTTTTTGCCCGGACGTACTTCCTTGCGTGCGAAGATGTAGCTATGGGTCCCAGCAGTCAGGGGGCCGAATCGTTTTTTTGCCCGGACGCACTTCCTTGCGTGCGAAGATGTAGTTGGTGGGTCCCAGCAGTCAGGGGGGCGAATCATTTTTTTTGCCCGGACGCACTTCCTTGCGTGCGAAGGTGTAGCTGGTGGGTCCTAGCAGTCAGGGAGGAAACATTTTTTTTGCAAAATACGGTGGCCCGTCCGGTGGGTCCCTGCTATCAGGTGGAGGAATTATTATTTTCCGCATAATAAGGAGGCACTTCCTTGCTGCGGCCATGGACCCAGCTGTCAACCTCTCCACGTACAGTCCACGTCCGATGGAAGTTGTTCCTTGACCATGTTGACCACGCCGCGCCGAGAGCACCAGGGCGGTGGACGATGGCGAGGCCTAGGAAGGGGACGACGCGGAGCCGGTGAAGACGCGGAGTGGATGCCCATGCGGAGAGGAGTATGAGGGTTCACTCGTTTGGCTGCGGTGTGAGGCTGCCATCACCGTAGGGCCTGGCCAGCGGTGGGAATAGTAGGGGCAGTGAGGCCTCCGCGGCAACACAGCCGGCCACGGGAGGCAGGAGCAGGCGGCACGACCGGCGCTACTTTGGGCGGCTGGAGCAGGAAGACCAGAGGTTGAAGAAGCACTACGGCCGTTGGATGGACATCGTACGGTCATTGGATCTAGAATCGTTCATGTTGACTAAGTTGACAAAGCCCTCCGTCCCCGTCAACTTAGTAGGCCCACAAGTCAGCCTCCCACCAAGGTGGGTCCCAGCTAACAGGGGGAGTATTCATTTTTTTGTGCGTAATAAGGAGGCACTTCCGGTGGGTCCGAGCTGACA
>NC_041389.1:313123644-313143817 GCF_002162155.2 Triticum dicoccoides | reverse complement strand
GGACGTTTTTTTTGCGAAATATGGTGGCCTGTCCGGTGGGTCCCAGCAGTCAGTGAGGAAACGTTTTTTTCACGAAATAAGGTGGCCCGTCCGGTGAGTCCCTGTTGTTAGGTGGAGGAATAATTATTTTGTGCATAATAAGGAGGCACTTCCTTGCGGCCGCCGTGGACCGAGCTATCAGCCTCTCCACGTATAGGGGCTGTTTAGATAAAGATGCAATAAAGTAAATATTAGTAGAGAGCTTTTTGTTACGAGAAAGTTATTTGTCCAAGGCAATCGATAGCTAGACCGGTAATCACTATTGCAATTTTATTTGAGGGAGAGGCATAAGCTAACATACTTTCTCTACTTGGATCATATGAACTTATGATTGGAACTCTAGCAAGCAATCCGCAACTACTAAAGATTCATTAAGGTAAAAGCCAACCATAGCATTAAAGCATCAAGTCTCCTTTATCCCATACGCAACAATCCCCTTACTCGGGTTTAAGCTTCTGTCACTCTAGCAACCCACTATAAGCGAATCATGAACGTATTGCAACACCCTACAGCGGGAATCCCTCACGCTTGCGCGACACGGAGGGCACCATAGGACATCACCAATAATAAAACATGCAACTCAAACCAATCATGATCATCAATTAACCCATAGGACAAAACAGATCTACTCAAACATCATAGGATAGCCATACATCATTGGGAAATAATATATAGCATTGAGCACCATGTTTAATTAGAGATTACAGCGGGTAAGAGAGAGGTTACACCGCTGCATAGATGGAGGAAGAGTTGGTGATGAAGGCGGTGAAGTTGTTGGTGAAGATTGCAGTGATGATGATGGCCTCCGGCAGCGTTCCGGCGCCACCGGAAGCAAGGGGGAGAGAGCCCCCCTTCTTCTTCTTCTTCCTTGACCTTCTCCCTAGATGGGAGAAGGGTTTCCCCTCTGGTCCTTGGCTCCCATGGCGTGGGAGGGGCGAGAGTCCCTACGAGATTGGATCTATCTCTCTGTTTCTGCGTTCTCAGATTCTGCCCCTTCACCGTTTCCGTTATATCTGGAGATCCGTAACTCTGATTGGGGTGAATCTTTCGCCCATATCTTTCTCGTAAAATTAGCTTTCTTGCGGCAAAATAAGAGCGTCAACTGCCTTACGGGGTGCCCAGCAAAGTCCAGGGCGTGCCTGCCTCCCTGGGGTGCGCCCCCTATCTCCTGTCCCCCTCGGGCACCGTCTCGCGTTGATTTTACTTCCCAAAAATCATAAATATTCCAAAATAATTCTCCGCCCGTTTTTATCCCGTTTGGACTCCGTTTGATATGGGTTTTCTGTGAAACATAAAACATGCAATAGACAGGAACTGGCACTGGGCACTGGATCGATATGTTAGTACCAAAAATAGTATAAAAAGTTGCCAAAAGTATATGAAAGTTGAAAAATATTGGCATGGAACAATCAAAAATTATAGATACGACGGAGATGTATCTGCATCCCCAAGCTTAATTCTTGCTCGTCCTCGGGTAGGTAAATGATAAAAAAGATAATTTTTGATGTGGAATGCTACCTAGCATAATCTTGATCATATATCTAGTCATGGCATGAATATTAAGACACGAGTGATTCAAAGCAATAGTCTATCATTTGACATAAAAACAATAATACTTCAAGCATACCAACCAAGCAATTATGTCTTATCGAAATAACATAGCCAAAGAAAGCTCATCCCTACAAAATCATATAGTTTGGCTATGCTCCATCTTCATCACACAAAGCATTCAAATCATGCACAACCCCGATGACAAGCCGAGCAATTGGTTCATACTTTTTAACACGCTTCAGCTTTTTCAACTCTTACGCAATACATGAGCGCAAGCCATGTACATAGCACTATGGTGGTATAAGGTGGTGGTTGTGAGGACAAAAAGGGAGAAGATAGTCTCACATCAACTAGACGTATCAACGGGTTATGGAGATGCCCATCAATAGATATCAATGTGAGTGAGCAGGGATTGCTATGCAACGGATGCTCTAAGAGCTATAAGTGTATGAAAGCTCAAACTGGAAACTAAGTGGGTGTGCATCCAACTTGCTTGCTCCTGAAGACCTCGGGCATTTGAGGAAGCCCATCATCGGAATATACAAGCCAAGTTATACAATGAAAATTCCCACTAGTATATGAAAGTGATAACTCAAGAGACTCTCTATATGAAGAACATGATGCTACTCTGAAGCACAAGTGTGGTAAAAGGATAGTAACATTGCCCCTTCTCTCTTTTTCTCTCATTTTTTTCTTTTATTTTCTCTTTTTTTTCTTTTTGGTGGGCTTCTTTGTCCTCTTTTTTTATATTTGGGCTTCTTTTATTTGGGCCTCTTTTATTTTTCATAAAGTCCGGAGTCTCATCCCGACTTGTGGGGGAATCATAGTCTCCTTCATCCTTTCCTCACTGGGGCGATGCTCTAATGATGATGATCATCACACTTTTATTTACTTACAACTCAATATTACAACTCGATCTCGAACAAAGATATGACTCTATATGAATGCTTCCGGCGGTGTACCGGGATGTGCAATGATCTAGCATACGAATGACATCAAAATGGACAAGCCATGAAAACATCATGCTAGCTATCTTACAATCATGCAAAGCAATATGACAATGAATGCTCAAGTCATGTATATGATGATGATGGAAGTTGCATGGCAATATATCTCGGAATGGCTATGGAAATGCCATGATAGGTAGGTATGGTGGCTGTTTTGAGGAGGGTAAATAATGGGTTCATGATACCGGCGAAAGTTGCGTGACACAATAGAGGCTAGCAAAGTGAAGGGGTGAGTGTGCGTATATCCATGGACTCACATTAGTCATAAAGAACTCATATACTTATTGCAAAAGTCTACTTAGCCCTTGAAGCAAAGTACTACTATGCATGCCCCTAGTGGGATAGATTGGTAGGAAAAGACCATCGCTCATCCCGGACTGCCACTCATAAGGAAGACAATAAAAAAAACACTTCATGCTCCAACTTCGTTACATAACGGTTCACCATATGTGCATGCTACAGGACTTGCAAACCTCAACACAAGTATTTCTCAATTGCACAATTAATCAACTAGCATGACTCTAATATCACCACCTTTATATCGCAAAACTATTGCAAGGACTCAAACATATCATATTCAGCGATCTTACAAGTTTATGTAGGATTTTATGACTAACCATGTGATTGACCAATTCCTGTCATCTCTCTAAATAGATATAAGTGAATCAAGAGAGTTTAATTCTTTCTACAAAAGATATGCCCACGCTCTAACAATTATAAGTGAATCAAAAGAGCATTCTACAAATGGCGGTTTCCTATGTGAAGAGAAACATGCAATCCAAACTTCAAATGATATAAGTGAAGCACATGAAGCATTCTATAAAGCCATACTCAAAAGATTTAAGTGAAGTGCAATGAGCATTCTATAAATCAACCAAGGACTATCTCATACCAGCATGGTGCATAAAATAAAAGTGAAAACTAAATGCAAAAGACGCTCCAAGACTTGCACATAATGCATGAACGAAACGAATTCGAAAACATACCGATACTTGTTGAAGAAGGAGGGGGTGCCTTCCGGGGCATCCCCAAGCTTAGACGCTTGAGTCTCCTTGAATATTTACTTGGGGTGCCTCGGGCATCCCCAAGCTTGAGCTCTTGCCTCTCTTCCTTTTCCTCATATCGAGACATCCTCGATTAGACACTACATCCACACAAAACTTTAACAGAAAACTCGGTAAGATCCATTAGTATAATAAAGCAAATCACCATTCTAAGTACTGTTGCAAACCAATTCATATTTTGTTTTTGCATTGTGTCTACTGTAATATAACTTTTCCATGGCTTAATCCACTAATATAAATTTATAGATTCATCAAAACAAGCAAACTATGCATCAAAAACAGAATCTGTCAAAAACAGAACAGTCTGTAGCAATCTGAACATCCACCATACTTCTGCTACCCCAAAAATTCTACGAAAATTCGGACAAATAAACAAGTTATATATCAATACAGTGCAAAATGAATCAGAACCAATCGATATTGCATTTAAAAATGTAAAGTCGCGCACTACAGCCAAAGTTTCTGTTCTACACCGTACAAACCAACAAGCATTGTAAACATCCTAAAGGCAAACCTTAGCATATTATTCCTATAATATAATGGAATTATACAAGGGGATAATTATTTTTGATGAAAAGTTTCTGTAATCAAGATTCACAAAGTTTCCGTGAGCATGAATAAAGTTCAAGGAGCTCTCCCACTTCAACAATGCTTGTCTTTCTCACTTTCACTTTCCTTTTTTGAAAAGTTTTAGGTTCCCCTCTTTATTTTTTTGTTTTTAAACTATATGAAAGCACTCAATAGAAATAAATGACTCTCTAAAACTTCCGGGTTGTCTCCCTGGCAGCGCTTTCTTTAAAGCCATTAAGCTAGGCATTTAGTGCTCAAGTAATGAATCCACCCGGATCCCAAGGTATATGAAAGCCAATTTTAATTAACAATGATTTGTAATTTAGTAGTGAGCACAAAGTAACATATATCAAGCAACAACGAAGTCTAACTCTCTTCCTATGCATCGGCATGTCATAAAAGAACAATTCATGCACACCAAGTAAAGGCCAATGCATAGTATAAGCAGTTTCTTGCAATTCTATCATATTGGAAACATAGAGAGGTGGAGATATAGTTCCTCTCTCATAACAATTGTAAGTAGGAGCAGCAAGCACATGCATATTATATCTATCAAAATCATCATGTGCAATGGTAAAAGGCAACCCATCAATATAATCCTTAATAAGCACAAACTTCTCTGATATAGTGTAGTTTGGAGAATTCAAAAAGATAATAGGACTATCATGCGTGGGTGCAATAGCAACAATTTCATGTTTAACATAAGGAACTATAGCAAGTTCATCTCCATAAGCATAATTCATATTGGCATCTTGGCCACAAGCATAGCAAGCATCATCAAAAAGGGATATTTCAAACAAATTCAAGGGATCATAACAATCATCATAGCAATCATCTTTCGGTAAGCACGAAGGGGAATTAAACAATGTATGAGTTGAAGAGTTACTCTCATTAGAAGGTGGGCACTGGTGATCAATCCGCTCTTCCTCCTTTTATTCTTCGCTCTCCTCGTCATCTTTTTCATCTAATGAGCTCACAGTTTCATCAATTTCTTCTTCCATAGCTTCCTGCAAAATATTAGTCTCTTCTTGGACAGCAGAGACTTTCTCAATAAATGGATTAATATTGTAATTGTATTCATAATTTTCATGCAATATCTAAGTATAGCAAGATTTTCAGGCCTATAAACACCATCATCATCAAAAGCTTCATACTTTTTAAACAAAGATTCAATTTCATAAGCAGCCTTAAAAGCAACAAATTCTTCTATTTGTTCAACATCATAGTAATCATATATACCATTAGCATGAGAAGCTAAGGTTTCATTATCATTAAATTTGCATGAAAAGGGAAGGTGTGGAGCCTTCATCCTAGAGCAACAAGTAATATCATATCTCAAGCATAGATCCCGAGCATACCACTTTAACATTTGAATTTGATCCCATAATAGTTTCCCTTTTTGTGTCAAGCGATAATCCCTAAAGCATTCACGTTGATCCAACGTGTCTCCCATAACATAATTGAATGGGGTTTTCTCAGGATTATTAAAGTAGTACATAATATCTCGAACATAACGAGCATCGAGGGTTTTAGGAGGTTCCCCATCTCCATGAGTAGCATCTACACCTATTCTTTTTGGTAATTCGTGTTCCATATCCATAACTAAAGATAGGAAACAACTAAGAACAGCAAATAAAAATTACTTAGTGATAAATCAAACAAGCACACATGAGAATATTCACCCCACGCTATGACTCCCCGGCAATGGCGCCAGAAAAAGGTCTTGATGACCCGCAAGTATACGGGATAGTTGTAGCCTCTTTCGATAAGTAAGAGTGTCGAACCCAACGAGGAGCTAAAGGTAGAACAAATACTCTCTCAAGTCCTATCGGCCACTGATACGACTCTACGCACGCTTGACGTTCGCTTTACCTAGAACAAGTATGAAACTAGAAGTACTTTGTAGGTGTTGTTGGATAGGTTTGCAAGATAATAAAGAACACGTAAATAAGAAGTAGGGGCTGTTTAGATAAAGATGCAATAAAGTAAATATTAGTAGAGAGATTTTTGTTACGAGAAAGTTATTTGTCCAAGGCAATCGATAACTAGACCGGTAATCACTATTGCAATTTTATTTGAGGGAGAGGCATAAGCTAACATACTTTCTCTACTTGGATCATATGCACTTATGATTGGAAATCTAGCAAGCAATCCACAACTACTAAAGATTCATTAAGGTAAAACCCAACCATAGCATTAAAGCATCAAGTCCCCTTTATCCCATACGCAACAATCCCCTTACTCGGGTTTAAGCTTCTGTCACTCTAGCAACCCACTATAAGCGAATCATGAACGTATTGCAACACCCTACAGCGGGAATCCCTCACGCTTGCACGACACGGAGGGCACCATAGGACAACACCAATAATAAAACATGCAACTCAAACCAATCACGATCATCAATTAACCCATAGGACAAAACAGATCTACTCAAACATCATAGGATAGCCATACATCATTGGGAAATAATATATAGCGTTGAGCACCATGTTTAAGTAGAGATTACAGCGGGTAAGAGAGAGGTTACACCGCTGCATAGAGGGAGGAAGAGTTGGTGATGAAGGCGGTGAAGTTGTTGGTGAAGATTGCGGTGATGATGATGGCCTCCGGCAGCGTTCCGGCGCCACCGGAAGCAAGGGGGAGAGAGCCCCCCTTCTTCTTCTTCTTCTTCTTCCTTGACCTTCTCCCTAGATGGGAGAAGGGTTTCCCCTCTGGTCCTTGGCTCCCATGGCGTGGGAGGGGCGAGAGCCCCTCCGATATTGGATCTATCTCTCTGTTTCTGCGTTCTCAGATTCTGCTCCTTCACCATTTCCTTTATATCTGGAGATCCGTAACTCCGATTGGGGTGAATCTTTCGCCCAGATCTTTCTCGTAGAATTAGCTTTATTGCGGCAAAAGAAGAGCGTCAACCGCCTTACGGGGGGCCCAGGAGAGTCCAGGGCGCGCCTGCTTCCCTGGGGCGCGCCCCCTATCTCCTGCCCCCCTCGGGCACCGTCTCACGTTGATTTTACTTCCCAAAAATCATAAATATTCCAAAATAATTCTCCGTCTGTTTTTATCCTGTTTGGACTCCGTTTGATATGGTTTTCTGTGAAACATAAAACATGCAATAGACAGGAACTGGCACTGGGCACTGGATCAATATGTTAGTCCAAAAAACAGTATAAAAAGTTGCCAAAAGTATATGAAAGTTGAAAAATATTGGCATGGAACAATCAAAAATTATAGATACGACGGAGACGTATCACCACACCGCGCCGAGAGCACCAGAGCAGTGGACGACAGCGAGGCCTAGGAAGGGGATGACGTGGAGCTGGGAAAGATGCAACAGTGGAATCCCGCGCGGAGAGGAGTACGAGGGTTCACTGGTTCAGCTGCGGTGTGAGGCTGCCGTCGCCGCAGAATAACAGGGGGTGTGGGTGAGTGGAGGGATGGCCTGGCCAGCGGTGGGAGTAGTATGGGGCGGTGAGGCCTCCGCGGTAGCACAACCGGCCACGGGAGGCAGGAGCAGGCGGCACGACCGGCGCTGCTTTGGGTGGCTGGACCAAGAAGACTAGAGGTTGAAGAAGCACTACGGCCGTTGGATGGACATCATACGGTCACTGAAGCTAGAATCGTTTATATTGACTAAGTTGACAAAACCCTTGGTACGCTCCAACTTAGTAGGCCCGCAGGTCAGCCTCCGAAACGGTGCGCCCCAGATGTCAGGGGGAGGAATCATTTTTTGGGCGGCCGAAGCTAAGAATATCCGAGATTGAAGAAGAAGCACGACATCCGTTGGATAGACATCCAACAGCCACTGCTGCTAGAACCGTGTGTTGACTATAATAAGTTGACAAAGCCTTGCATACGCGTCAACTTATTTTTTTAGGGGACGCGTCACTTAGTAGGCCCACAAGTGTGTGGCAGAGAACTTAGAGCCCATTTGCATTTTGTAAGAATGTACAACCCATTTTTGAATTCTAATGGAATTTACAACAACCCATTTACAGTTTGTTAAAAGTACAACCCATTTTCTAGCTAGGACAACGATTAATAATTTCAACCAACCGTTGAAGACAAAATTCAATAGAATTTCCCACATTTTGATGGGATCCAAAATATTTTTATCCCGAAATTTCTATTCAGATTAATATAAATTTGTATTACATAAAAATCAAACGAAACATTGCGCGCGCAACAATGAAAATTTAAGATTTTCAAAATCCATAAATAATATTTTATAAACTAATTTCGTGTTTGGTGCATTTTTTTATAGTTACTGCCCAGTTTTTATAATTACATCCCATTTATTATTTTTTAAAGCCCATTTTCCTGTTAAGCCTAATGCATCCCTCCTAAGAAAGATTTGCAGCCCAGCGGGGCGGAGAATAACAAGTTGACCTGGTCTGGGTATTTCTCAAAAAAACGTATAGCTGGGCTAGCCATTTTCATCTTGAAAAAAATAGTATCTCGGCTGGATATCTGGCCTGGGCTAGACGGGCCACAGCCCGCCCAGTTAATACCCTGCTCTCCTCTGAACAACAACGAAATCATCGCCAAGAAAAACTCTGCAGTGCTCACGCCTCAAAAACACAAATACTGCTCGAGCTGCTTGGTCCCAGCGGTCGGACGCACCTTGTGCAATTCTCTCATTTATATTGACTATATAGGTTGACAATGGTGTGGGACCGTGATGTCAGGAAACCAGGAGAAAGCAAAAAAATAATATAGTTGTACATAATAAGGAGGCACTTGCGTACATACAGCTATGGCCCTAGTGGGTCCCTAGTGTCATCCAGTCAAAATAAAGTCATCTCCTGAATCCTCATGTTCGTTGACGATGTTAACAATGCTCGGTGCCACGGCGAGCGCAACAACTCGAAGGACAATGGAGAGGGCCTCGCGGGCCCTACGGATGGTCTGATACAGCGCCCACTGCTCATTCAGGAAGCCAGGATCGTCGGACACCTATGAGCACCTTCGAGAAACTGAGACGGCATGAAACAGTAAGGCCGCGCTTGGGAGCTCTGGTTTATTTCAAACCTGTATTAACATACAAGTGTAATTTACTCGTCACGGGAAACAACGCGTAAAATACAGGCATAATGAAATCAAGGGCCCGAGGTTTGTAAGTAAAACCGGCAGGTTACGCGTGTAATTTGATAGACCAGTGTATATTTTACGAGCACTGCTATATGGACGACATTACCAGACGATACATGCACGATGTGCGGGCAAGGCTAAAACAACAGCTAATGGCTGGATTAGCAATCGTCCGAGTGTCGTTCAGAGTTTTTATCGTGTGTGAAGTACTTCCGATATTTTACTAGTCGAAATCGACCAACCAAGCGCCTTCGCCCGAGACCATCTGCTTTTATTTACAAGCGTCAGTTTTACAAGCGGTTTTGGTTGGAAAACAATGATCCAGTCACAGCCTAATATCATGAGTTGGTCGGAAGATCATATGGTTTCACGTCTAACCTACCCGACTTGTCGTATAGGCTATGAAAGAAACATCAGATGATGAACTTCTTAAGCACGGAAACAACAGAAGAGGATGATCTTCTTAACAAGCAAATCACTGGCATTAGATCGACATGCAAAACAATACGAAGCATTATTCTCAGGAGGCACGGTGAACAGCTCGTGATGCCGCATGCCACAACATTCCAAGCTCAACTTTGCAATCAAACACAAGGCCTGGCATTACATAGACAATATTCAGAACAAACACTTAACACAGGAATATCTCAGCAGAGTAACTATTTACTTCTAAACTGAACACAGGAATAGGAAAAAACACTCGATGCTGCTCACAGCAAGGGCGTCCCACTCAAAAATATCAAATGCATGTCTTCTGGCTAACATCAATGAGCAAATTTTGACAAGGTTTTCCAATTCCAATATATTAAACTAACGTCTTCTTGCTAACATCAATGATTAAACTTTGAGAAGCTTTTCCAATTCAAAATATGTAATGCCTATGATCGTGGAGTCCTGTCGTAGCTTCTTGTACTTGTTTGGGCACTTTTTGCCCAGGGCACTCCACGTGTTGTTAAATTGCCAATGCTCTTTGCAGACTAGTCATGTCACCAGTGTCTAATAATACTTAGTAAAGCTTCTCGGTCATTCCTTCTGTAATGTAGCACAAACAGTGACTGCTTCTTTTTGCAAAGTGGAATGACCAACTGGACCCACTAATGCAACAGTTTGCCTTGGACACATTGGCTCCTTTTGTGCAGTTCAACTAAAATCAAAGTCGGAATAAAACCGAGCTTTAATTTTGATATCCCTGTAAGCAACAATAGGTATAAGGGAAACAATTACTGAGAAATAACGGTTGATGACTTGTACTCCCAGAAGAAAAGCATCTACTGATCTACTTTATCTTAATGGGAAACAAAGCAGGAGAGTAGCAATTCTCCATCAGTGTGATTCATTCATATTGACTGAGACATTATCTTAACAATGCCTTGTTTCAACATGTATAAAGAACGACAAAGCAGAAAAGTACCATTCCTAAAACAATGCAACTGATTCATTTTAACAGAGACATTATCTTAACAATACCTTGGTTAAACATGTAGAAAGAACTACAAAGCAGGATAGTACCATTCCTAACAAGTGTTGCAGTTTTGAACTAAGATTCAATAGTTAATTAATTCTGAGAGTGGCGTTGCTTAATTTTACCAGCGGCATTAGATTAACGAAAAGCATAAACAGTTCCAGGGGAGAGTGGGCGCAACAACAGTATGTGCTTCCATCTACTTATAAAGGGGGTGATGTAGAGTTTGTTGTAACAAAGCAACAAGCATCATGCTTGGGTTGGTCCCATTTTTGTTCACTACTTAATGGGAAAAGACAGCAATACAATAGCTTCAATTCAACATTTATTTAAAATAGTACCAATACAAGTAGCACAACATCTCAAAGCACACTGCACAATCATGTGGATGAAGGCCTGTACTGACCTTTCATGAGACGGATAAGATAAAATATGAATCTGCCAACACGAATAGGAAATCCAATCTCGTTTTGTGCAGTTGCACTAAAATCAAGCAAAGTGTTTCGCGTAGCAAAGCCAAATGTCGCAATAGCAACAAGTTGAATAGATATCCCTGTTTAAACAGAGGCAAAAAAAGGAATCAATTAGTGGCTAATAAAGGAGGATGAAACATGCGGCCACAAAAATGGTAATCCCGCCAATCCCTAACAAGTGTTGCAGTTTTGAAATAAGATTCAGTAGTTAATTCTGAGAGTAGCATCAATTACTGGCTTATAAAGGGGGTGATTCTGAATTTGTTGTAACAAAGCAACAAGCATCATGTCCGGGTTGGTCCCATTTTTGTTCACTACTTAATGGGAAAAGACAGCAATACAATAGCTTCAATTCAACATTTATTTAAAACAGTACCAAAACAAGTAGCACAACATCTCAAATCACACTGCACATCATGTGGATGAGACCAAGATTTGAAACAACTTGCCACGAAGACTGGAAACAAATCTCGATCTCCTTTTGTGCAGTTCCACCAAAATTAAGCAAAGTCACTGGTGTGACATTCAAGTTGAATTGCACAAAACACTCTTAAAACATAAGTGTTTCGAGTAGCGAAGCAAAATGTCGCAATAGCAACAAGTTGAATCGATACCCCTGTTTTAACAGAGGCAAAAAAGGAAACAATTACTTGCTGATAAAGGAGGATGAAACAAACGGTGACAGAAAGAAGCATCTAACTTATCTTGGATGGAAAACAAAGTAGGATAGTAGCATTTCTAAAACGGTTGCATTGATTCATATTAACAGAGACATTCTCTTGAAACAACATTCATTAAAAAAATGTAATTTACTTTTAACAGTGGCATTGCTTCAATTTTCCGGCGGCATTCTTAGATTAACAACAGCAAAATAGCTGTATGGGACATGCCAGCACCATGTGCGTCCACACGTATAAATGAGTGATGCAGAGTATGTAGCCAAGCAACATATATGCGTTGGTCCCATATTTGTTCTCTTTGAACCTTTTTCCTATGTGAGGGCAGCAAATCTAGTCCTGCACAAACTACCCGACCCCCCAGTTTCTTTCCCTTTTCAACAAAGAGATCGGTTCCTTACAGATGTGTGTACTGGGTTACCCCCCTTTTCCCTTTTCGACCTACAAAGCAGCTGGATAGCCAGTCTATAGTACTTTCTGCCCCTCCTTTCCTCATTGAACCACGTCCTAGATTCTTGCTCCAGCCCACCGCACCCTTCTTTCCTCTTTGGACCAAGACCTAGATTCGACTACAGATCGAAAAAGATCCACATGCAGCTAGAGCAACGATGGTTTCAAAGAAATTTATACCTTAGGGTCGTCGGGATGTGGCAAGGCGTGCGGCGGGAGGACGGATCTTCCCACACTACGTACGGTAGCAAGGAAGAAGGGGTCGGTGGCCCTCCCGCACAGGCGCTGGATGAAAGAGAACAGCGCAGCCGGCAGTGGATTGCCTCCCTCGCCAAAGGCAATAGAGTGAACGTTGCACCTCCTCCCCTTCCCGGTGCGACGGGATATGGACGCCTCCTTCACCAGCTATGAGGCGGGAGAGAGAGACAAGAGACCAACACAGTCTTGTTTAGATCTGGTGAACAGAGGGTGAGAGACTGTGAATATAGCAAACCTATCAAATAAACGCTGATCCTGTAGCGTGTATACATATATGTAGTGCGGCGAGCATGTGGAGAGTGCAAACCCTAGTGAACAAGCGCTGAGGCTCCAGCTTATATATATACTACTGTAGTACAGACTGAGCTTCGGTGCCTTCACTGCACCTACTTTTGGCTGTATGACAGGTGAGCCAGCCACATTTTGGGCCCACCTGTCATAAACCCAAAGGCAGGTGCACTAAGTCAATGAAGCTGCGTCCATATAGTACTCTCGTGTATACGACTAATATATAGTGGAGTGGTTTTCTTATTCTCTCCATAACAATCGTTTTAAATTGTGTAAGTACGAAACGAAACTCTTTATTTAATGTACAGTGAAGAAAACTAGTACTACTTCCGATGAACTAACGATCCACGCCCACGCGTCCTGGTCGCACTTCCTGTCCTTCACATGTGGTACACTACCCTCCCTTAACTGAACAACCACAAATGCGCCAAATTATCGGAAACTTGTGAGAGTGTGTACAAATAAAGAATTTTAATTTCAATTATCGGAAAGGTTTGAGAGTATTACAAAGTTTGACTTCAGTCAAATCTAATATGCGGAGTAAATAAAAATGGAGGGCTACTATGTCCATCCGTGTTTTTAGTCCACACCATTTTTTAAATCAAAGTTAATAGCTGGACAAATAAAATTACAGGGGAGCTGGAGACAAAGTTGTGAGAAGGCTTAGAAATCAATACAAAACTTATGCTCTTAGTACCAACGTCGACCCTTCTTCGAAGAAACATTTGGTTCATAGCCAATTGTGTGATAAAATTGCACCAACGTGAAAGACGACTGCGTCTCCAACGCAACCAAGGTGAACTGATGAAGGATATCATCTTTGTGCGTAACAAGCAAAGAGCACTGATGGAAGATAACTTGTTTTTCATTGAAAATCGATCAGCTTCACCAACCGACGCAACCATGAGGCGCAACCATGAGCATCGATAGGTCATCGTGGTGATGCATCATCCATTTGGCATCAAGTTTGGGTGAGGCACCTATGAAGTTCAACAAATCCTCACCGTGGTCTGTTTCTTCTCAGTAATCAAGCTTGAGGAAGGAAGAACCACGTGGCAGAGGACAGTGAGGCGGAACAACAATGGCCATCCAATTTTGTGCAGTTCCACTAAAATTGAGGAAGACATGCCCGGGTATGGAGACATGCATCGCTGTTTCCAAAAATATAAAAAAGGGTTAGCAACGACATCTCAATTGTCAATAATAATTAATGAAAAGTACACCAACAAACAGAAGCATCATAATTATCTTGATGGGAACTAAACCAGGATACCTGAGAAAAAAAGCATTTTTCATTTAACCAGTGATAGTACTACCACCATATGGACAATGACCGCACAACCACCATGTAATTTTTGTTGAAACAACATGTATACCTCCACCGAGGCATAAATCAGGACAACTTTTTGAGTGGCATTTCCTCTATTATAGTACTAGTAGGTGATGTTGGACCAGCCGACGAACCCTAGCTACTATGCATGGGGAGCTGGGGAGTAGTCGCATAGAAGAAAACCCGCACGCAACGACCTGGGGAGTTGGACCAGTACAAGAAGTTACACCTTAGGTGGCCGAGATGTCGTTTAGGCGGGCGGGTGGGATCTGCCCACACGACGGCAGCGAACAAGGGCGCGGAGGATCTTCATCCATGCCAGCGCCGGCTCCGAGAGGACGGTGCGCATCGGCTTCCTCCGTCACTGACGGCGACAACGTCAACGCTGCACCCCCTCACCTCCCGCAGCGGACGGGATTCGGCCGGATCTATGACCACCGGTGAGGAGAGAGATAGAGTGGACACTGTCATCTTGTTTTGATATGGAGAGGGTGAGAGAGCGATACGCGAGAAACTCTATCAAACAAGAGGCTATAATGGAGTAAAAAAATCTCTCCATAGCAGTAGTTTTAAATAGAATACGTGCGTTCCCAGAAAAAAGAAACAAAAACTGGCGGACAATTTTTTAAGGGTCTGTCTAGGACACATCTAGATGTGACATAGTTATGTTACATCTAAGTTGATGTCCACTTTGTTTGTGGTCTATTTTTTTTGTCCTAGTTTTTTTGTTTCTTATTGCTACATTATATACTTGTGGGAGCTTAGATGTGATATCCTTAAATAACATCTAGATGTGAATTAGACAAACTGATTTTCTAACGTACCAAGAAAGAAAACTCGATCAAAAACACGCCCCCGCTTCCAGGTCGCGAGAGTCGTCGCGCGCACACACATAGACATAGACATGCATATCCGTGTTTACGTAAAATTCCATTTCCATCTCCATCTCCAATCATATTTGTCCAACTGGCACATTATTTACGTTGTTAATTATATACGCAGTAATATTAACGTACATCATCTCTTGTTTGCGGACGTCCGGACCGCTGCCATGGCTGGTCCTGACCAACCCGAACCCTCTTCATCACCCGCGCGTGCTTCCCCCCCGAAACGGTCAGTGCCGCATTCATGCCCGGCCAGAGCGGACGCGACCTCTCACTGGTGCCGGCATTGAAGCTGCGCGCCGGTCAAGAGAACATCGCCCGCGCCGCTTCCAGGTGCACGCGACTGCTCTGCGTTCAAAGGTCGCAATAGCTGGCTACAACATGCATGTAAAAAGTTCTTGGGAGTCCGTGCTACAGCTAGCTATCCTCCCCCAACTCGTCAATCTCTTCCAGTAGTGCTAGTACTCCATGGCACGATCCATCGACAAGCAGGCGGGAAAGTTATCGTATACTCGGTTTGCGGTGAGTGGCATGCCGAGCGACCGTATGGGGTCGAGCCGTGGAGGAGGGTGAGACACGAACACGACAGACGTGATTTAAACATTGGTTTTGCTCGATGGCGCGATCCAACGAAATGAAACATTGGTTTCTCTCCGTTTCCATTTTTTCTCCGGAAAAACGGAAACTTTCCACTCCATTTTCATTCCTATTCCGAGGTTGCCCATTACAACATTCCATCAAATACAAAGGAAAACTAACACGCATGCTGATGCATCTCAATAATTCACAGATCATAGCCAATATTTACTTCACAACTAAAGAAAAAAGTTGTGAGAGCGTCTACGAAAGAAAAACTACTGATGGGGTCACTACGACTTAAACCCTAAACCCTAAACATGATTTAATTTCCTGGCCAGGTAGAACCCGTCGAAGGAAAGACGGCTGGCACCCTCGGATCATACGATGCTTTTGTGCAGTTCCACTAAAATCGACCTGAGCATCCCTGATGGCAAAGATATTGAAGAAGTGTGATTAGAATAATAGTAGTGGCACTAGTTCATGAGACATAAACTCATCACAAGTAGAAGCCGGTAGACGTAGAGAAAGATCGACATGGAGATGGAGCTACGCAGTGGAGCAAGCCGGCTCCAAAAGGAAGATGGACTACTTGGGACGTCGGGCTGTAGCTAGAAGGGCTGTTGGGACGCGACATCGGCCCATACCGCGGTGACCCCCGATTGGGACGCACCGACTGTGGGTTTTCTCCCTCGCCGATGTCGACCGCGTCTACGCAGAACATTGTTCCCTTCCCCCAGCTGCGGGATCAGGCCCGCCATTCTATGCTTGTGAAGAGAGCAACCTAAGCAAGCAGGCTTGTAGCTTAGGCTCCTGCTAGTGTATATATAGTGGTTTTATTTTTCTCTCCATATCAACCATTTTATATTGTGTACGTGTCATTCAAGAGTGAAATGATGGTTGCTTCTTACGACTAACTTACTGTGTGATTTGACTGCTCCTTAGTGGCCCCTACACACACCCCCCCCTACATGTATGCAACTGTCACACGTACACATGGATGCAAAAACGCTCGCGACGCCCTAATGCATGCATGTCCGAGCACACGACGGAACACACATGATCACGCTCAAGTGCTCAACCTACACATGCATGCACACACATACTCAGTCAGGGTGAGCTAGTGACCGTATAAACACCGGAAAATATATATATTGAGCGCAATGAGCATATTATGAAGTCCACTGACCGTATTTTTACAAATATACAGTGACAGACAGTGTATTTATCTCGTTTGAAATTAAGCCATATTAACCGGAGAGGAGGCAGTATGGACTAGCATTACTTTGCTGTGTCCCGTCAACTTGCCAAACGAGGAGAAGGTTGCAGGACGGGAGAAGCTTGCGTGCGGTGGCTCACAGGACAAGGAAAAACTTTTGACTAATGCAAGCTCTTCCTCGCTCAGGCGGTGGACGTGCAACAGTTAATTCGGTGTCAGGTTACCAGAAGCATACACTATACTACTAGTGCTATTATTGTTCGACTTCCCGAATAGGCGAACAGCCAAGCGGAAAGTTTACTAGTAGTACTTTTTTTTGAGGGTAAGTTTACTAGTAGTACTAGTACTACTACTATAGTCTATAAAGGTATGTACTATACTAGTACTAGGAACCGGATGGAGGAGCGTCTGCACTCTTATTATAATTTTAAAATGTGATAAAGCAATCTTCAACACATTTGGTTCTCTTTGAGGGTTCTCGCATGTGATAATGGAAGTTGATTGCATGGAACACTCGCCACAATTCTTGCTCAATCTGGCTCATATCCTGTTACAAATAGTAGCGCTCAGTAATATTTCCTCTTTTTTGTTATTCAGCATGTAACAGGCCAGCAAACCTTGCAGCGCATCTTCGTGTGAACTGTGCTTGCTGCACTTTGAATGTAGCCGAGAGCTGGCTTGATGAAACACCTCGCTTCCTACTTCTTTTTTTGCGGGGTACCTCACTTCCTAGTGACCAGTGTCTTGGCTGATCGTCCTAAGAATGCTTATATATGAATAAAGCTCTCTCATTTACCCGCAAAAAAGATTAAGCCATATTAACCGGAAAGGAGGGAGTATCGACTAGCACTACTTTTTGGTGTGTCCCGTCAACTCGCAGAACGAGGAGAAGCTTGCAGGACAAGGTGAAGCTCGCTTACGCCTTTTGACTAATGCAACCTACCCTCGGTGGACATGCATCAGTCCATTCGGTGTCAGATCGTCAGAGGCATACACTGTAGTACCCAACATGCGGAGTACCATCATTGTTCGACTTCACGAGGAGGCGAAGAGCCAAGCGCAGTAGTACGAGTAGTACTACTACTAGAACCGCATGGTGGAGCATTTGTACTCTTATTTTTATCTCTGATAAAGTACACGTTTATTCCGGAGAAGGGCGGAAAACGGCAGCCCAACATGTAATGAATGATATCGATCAACCAACCATGCTCGAATATATCTTGGCCTCCGTGCGAGCCCGTCTGTGTGTTCTCGCTCCTCGTCTCTCTCAAGGAACGGCGGGTTGGCTCTTTGCCGTCAATTGAGATCGATTTGCTCACACTCCTGTCCCACATGTCAGTGATATGCCAAGAGGAGGTGCGTTGACCAACTGGCCATACGCCTACTTGGTTTTGCACCTTCATACTATTCCTCCCTCCGTCACAATTTATAGGGTGCGCTTCATTATGATGCATTTCTCTCAATGCATTTCCACCACCAGAGAGACTTTAGACGCGTTTGGTTTAATGCTCAATTAATTAGGGCGTGGTAACCGCAATCAAGTCCACAATTTTCTCTCCATATACTGTACTACTACGGAGTGGAGTAAGTGCATGCATGTGTGTACTCGGGGTAAAAGCACTGCATGCATGTGTGTACGCATTATTCCCTCTAGTAATAGACGCCGTGCTATAACTACCAATGCTATTTTTCAGGCCGATCGCTAGTCGCCTTGGTCCCACAGATTTTTTTCTTTTTTCTGAAGCACACTCTATAAAAAGTGACGGATGGAGTAGTATGAGCAGATTCAAGGAAGAGCGTATTGATGGTTGCTTCTTCCGAGAAACTTACAGTGGGAAAGGTGGGGCTTACGATTTGACTGCTCCTTACTCACTATTAATGCAGCGCAACGACCGGGCTGAGTCTCCCATGCGGTTGTGCACTACCCCCTCGGTTCTTAAATATACTCCGGAGTATTTGTCTTTCTAGAGATTTCAACGAGTGACTACTCAAATATTTGTCTTTTTAGAGATTTCAAATGGACTGGCACATACGGATGTATATAGACATATTTTAGAGTGTAGATTCATTCATTTTTCTCCGTATGTAGTCACTTGTTGAAATCTCTAGAAAGACGAATAGAATATTTAGGAATGGAGGGAGTACACATACGAAGCAAAATGAGTGAACCTACACTCTAAAATATGCCCATTTGAAATTTGTAAAAAGACAAATATTTAGGAACGAAGGAGTATAATTTTGTGCATGGCACATGGACCCGGATGATGAAGAGGCTTCTGGCAATGCTATCAAGCTTCCATCATTTGTTTACATAATTGACGTACTATACAAATAATTTTCCAGCAACATGAAATTGTACAATGGTGTGAGCTTTCAGCTTTTGTTTCGCGTGTCTTACCATCGATGCTCTTTCGAAAACAATAAAAAACTAACTTCCTTGCTAATGCATGTCAATTATTAGCAGATCAGAGCTAATAATTACATACAACTGAAGACAGAGTTGTGAGAAGGTGTTAAATTAAAATTGATCCATGCTTTTATTGGCAGCAACGTCCCCGAGCTCTTTCTAAATCAACAAGGCATGTTGGGAAAAAAGTATCTGTCTGGAGCATGCAACATTCCGATCATTTTGTGCAGTTCCACTAAAATAGAGCTGAGCGTCCCTGTCCAAAGGATATTAAGTGTGATTACGATAATAAAGGACTGCTGATGAAACAATAAACACACAAATAGAAGCCGGTCACCTTTGCAGTCTCTCTTACGACTAACTAGTTGGAGAAGATTAGGATCGGAGTTGGATGAGGAGGATAGAGCAAAACCAATCTCCCTTTGTGCAGTCGCACTGAAATGTAGAGACGTTGCCGTGTGACATTTTAGTACAACTGCACAAAACACTCTTAAGAAAAAAGTGATTTGTGTAGTTCACCAAAAGGTCGCAATAGCAACGAGGTGAAATGGATAGCCCTGTTTGCAAAAAAGAGGTAGAAAGGAAACAATTACTGGCCAATAACAGTTGATGACACATGCGACGACAAAAAATAAGCATATTACTTGTCCTAAGGGAAGATAACAACACAGTTGTGTTTGTCAAAAACGCTGTGAGGACGAGAATGCAATATGTAAAGTACACCGGACGAGCTACATTTTGGGCAAAGAACTATGGAAGATCCACATGCAGCGACGTGGGAAGACGAGCAGTGGAGCAAGGCCGGAGGGGATACCTGGAGGTCGTCGGGATGT
>NC_041389.1:313112711-313123198 GCF_002162155.2 Triticum dicoccoides | reverse complement strand
GGGGGGGTGAATAGGCGCTTTAAAATAATTACGGTTTAGGCTTGAACAAATGCGGAATAAACCTAGTGGTTAATTTGTCAAGCACAAAACCTACAACAACTAGGCTCACCTATGTGCACCAACAACTTATGCTAAGCAAGATAAGCAACTATGTGATAGCAAGATATATGACAAAGAACAATATGGCTATCACAAAGTAAAGTGCATAAGTAAAGGGCTTGGGTAAGAGATAATCGAGGCACGCAGAGACGACGATGTATCCCGAAGTTCACACCCTTGCAGATGCTAATCTCCGTTTGGAGCGGTGTGGAGGCACAATGCTCCCCAAGAAGCCACTAGGGCCACCGTAATCTCCTCACGCCCTCACACAATGCAAGATGCCGTGATTCCACTAAGGGACCCTTGAGGGTGGTCACCGAACCCGTACAAATGGCGACCCTTGGGGGCGGTCACTGGACCTGTACACTTTGGCAACCCTTGGGGGCGGTCACCAGTACCCATCAAATTACTCGAGGCGATCTCCACAACCTAATTGGAGACCCCAACGCTTGCCTGGAGCTTTACACCACAATGATTGAGCTCCAAACACCACCAACCGTCTAGGGCGCCCAAGCACCCAAGAGGAACAAGCTCAAGGGCACCAAGCACCCAAGAGTAATAAGCTTCTCAACTTGTAACGTCCACGTATCACATGGAGAACTCAAACCGATGCACCAAATGCAATGGCAAGGGCACACGGAGTGCCCAAGTCCTTCTCTCCCAAATCCCACCAAAGCAACTAATGCTAGGGAGGAAAATGAGAGGAAGAACAAAAGAAGAACACGAAGAACTCCAAGATCTAGATCCAAGGGGTTCCCCTCACTTAGAGGATAAAGTGATTGGTGGAAACGTGGATCTAGATCTCCTCTTTCTTTTCCCTCAAGAACTAGCAAGAATCATTGGAGGGATTGAGAGTTAGCAAGCTCGAAGAAGGTCAACAATGGGGGAAGAACACGAGCTCAAGGGATTAGGTTCAATGGGGAAGAATACCCCATTTTATAGGAGGGGGAAAATCCAACCGTTACCCCACTGTACACCCCCGCACAGAGCGGTACTACCGCTAGGGCAGGGCGGTACTACCACTGAGAGCGGTACTATCGCTCCCACCCAGCGGTACTACTGCGCTGACGAGGAAGACATGGCCCTGGCCCCAGAGCGGTACTACCGCGGGAGTAAGAGCGGTACTACCGCTTGGAGTGGTACTACCGCCACTACTACCGCTCCTAGTACCGCAAAACCCGACACGAAAAACAACGGTCTCGAATCGAGGCGGTACCAGCGTGGAACCGGAGCCGTACTACCGCTTATGGCCATGGGCGGTACTACCGCTGTGGGACAGCGGTACTACCGCTTGTGGCGATAAGCGGTACTACCGCTCCGGCCCAGCGGTACTACCACTGGCACCAACCTTAAGCCTCAACCACGAAAACAAAGAATACTCCAAGGAAAACGAGAACTGCCATAACTTCTTCATATGAGCTCCGAATTGAGCAAACTCAAGCTTGTTGGATAGAGCAAGACGAGTAGCATCAAAACAGCATACAAAGGAGGCAGGGGAGGTATGCTTAGCAAACAAAGGAGTGAAACCTCCAACCGAGAAGAACCGGCATACCCTCCAATATCGAAAACATCATAGAAGATGCATGAGAACTCCGTTTTCGATGAACTCGAGCTTGTCATAAAAATGACCAAGAGCTCCAAAACTCACAAGGAGAAGAACCAAACAAGAACCAAAAAGACGATGCAAGGATGCAATGGTTTGAGCTCTCTACGAACAATACGATCAAGCAACTCATTGAGAGCCCCCCTTGATAGTACGTCAATCAATCCTATAACCCGGTCTCCCACACTACCGTGAGACCGGTAAAATAGAAAACCTATCAAGGGCAAACCTTTGCCTTGCACATGATCCACTTGAGCTAGATGATGACGATCTTCTCCTCCTCAAGATGGACCACCTTTCTTGATTGCTTTGGCTCGATGAAGACTAGAGATTGCTCCCCCATACTCCACTATGGGTGAGCCACTCTTCTGCACATCTTCACAAGTCCATTGTCGCCACAATGGACGGCAAGCTTCAAGCATATGATCTCTTCGTGATGATCCTACTTGAACTTGCACACTGCAACCTAACCCCACAAAGAACTCTCACGAAGACCATGGGTTAGTACACAAAGCGTAATTCACCATGCTTACAATACCATGGGATCGCTTGATCCCTCTCGGTACATCTTCTATGCTTTGTGTGTTGATCAACTTGATTCATTCTTTGACTTAGTCTTGATCAACCTTGAATCTTTCCAACTCTCTTCATTTGGATGATGTCTTGAAGGTAAACATGAATGATCACACAATCTTCTTCTTCAAGACATGCTTGCAATAAGCTCAACACTCACATGACCAATCTTTGGATAATTCCTTAATAGCACCTTGGTCAACTCATAAACTCCTTGAAACCAACACATGGAATTCAAGAAAAGCCTATGGACAGATCCTTCTAATATAACTCAAGACAACCATTAGTCCATAGAGATTGTCATCAATTACCAAAACCAAACATGGGGGCACCGCATGTTCTTTCAGCGGCGGTGGGCGGAATCTGCGAGCAGGTGGCGTAGGCCCTGCCGCGCCGGAGCTTGGTCAGGGAGAACAACGTGTACCGCAGATTGGGACGTGCTGCCTCGGCACCGTCGAACGGAGAAACTATGCACTTCCTCCCTTTCCCCCGGCGGACGGGATGCGGCCGGATCAATGACCAATGGTGAGAGAGAGAGAGAGGCCACCGCACTCCCTTTCCCCTAGCGGACGGGATGTGGCCGGATCAGTGACCAACGGTGAGAGAGAGAGAGAGGCCACCTCAGCCTTGTGTGAGTGTAACACCCACGATGCGGCTATATCTCCCACGTGTCGAAGCACGACTTAGAGGCATAACCGCATTGTGGTTGTGTCGCAAGAAGGGTCATCTTCACACAATCCCATGTAATGAACAAGAATGGGATAAAGAGTTGGATTACAATCGCTACTTCACACAATGAACATATAATTCATACATCATTCAGAGTACACACATAGTCCGACTACGAACGAAGCCAAAAGAAAAGAAGATAACCCAACTGCTAGATCCCCGATCGTCCCAACTGGGCTCCACTACTGATCAACAAGAAACAAAACATAGAAACAACTAAGACCTTCGTTGAGCTCCCATCTGAGCTCGGTTGCATCATCTGCACTGGTATCATCGGCACCTGCAACTATTGTGATAGTATCTGGTGAGTCACGAGGACTCAACAATCTCAAAACCTGCGAGATCAAGACTATTTAAGCTTATGGGAAAGGAAGGGGTAAAGTGGTGAGTTTGCAGCAACGACTAAGCATGATATGGTGGCTAACATACGCAAATAAGAGCGAGAAGAGAAGCAAATGGAACGGTCGTGAAGCTAGCAATGATCAAGAAGTGATCCTGAACTCCTACTTACGTCAAACATAACCCAAAACCGTGTTCACTTCCCGGACTCCGCTGAAAAGAGACCATCACGGCTACACAAGCGGTTGATGCGTTTTAATTCGGGTCTGGTGTCAAGTTCTCTACAACCGGACACTAACAAATTCCCATCTGCCACATAACCGCGGGCACAACTTTCGAAAGTTTATACCCTGCAGGGGTGTCCCAACTTAGCCCATCACAAGCTCTCACGGTCAACGAAGGATATTCCTTCTCCCAGGAAGACCCGATCGGTCTCAGAATCCAGGTTTACAAGACATTTCGACAATGGTAAAACAAGACCAGCAAGACCACCCTACTGTGCCGACAAATCCCGATAGGAGCTGCACATATCTCGTTCTCAGGGCACACCGAATAAGCTAAGCGTACAGGTACCAACGTAATCCAAGTTGCTAAGGAATGGTCCCGCACGATGCTCTAGTTTGGACCAACACTCGGAGGAGCACTGGCCTGGGGGTAAAATAAAGATGACCCTTGAGTCTGCAGAACCCAAGGGAAAAAGGCTTAGGTGGCAAATGTTAAAAACCAATGTTGGGCCTTGCTGGAGGAGTTTTATTCAAAGCGAACTGTCAAGGGGGTCCCATAAATCACCCAACCGCGTAAGGAACGCAAAATCAAGGAACATAACACCGATATGACGGAAACTAGGGCGGCAAGAGTGGAACAAAACACCAGGCATAAGGCAGAGTCTTCCACCCTTTACCAAGTATATAGATGCATTAATTAAATAAGAGATATTGTGATATCCCAACATAATCTTGTCCAACATGGAGCAATCTTCAACTTCACCTGCAACTAACAACGCTATAAGAGGGGCTGAGCAAAGCGGTAACATAGCCAAGCAACGGTTTGCTAGGAAGGGTGAAAAGGTTAGAGGCTGACATGGCAATTTGGGAGGCATGGTAAAGCAAGTGATAGGTAGCGCATCATAGCGATAGAACGCAGCAACTAGCAAGCAAAGATAGAAGTGATATCGAGGGTAATGGTCATCTTGCCTGAGATCCCACAAGGAAGAAGAACGAGTCCATGAAGAAGACAAACGGACGTAGTCGAACGAATCCTCACAACTCCGGAACGAAATCGAAGCTAACGAGAGAAGCAAACCGGAAAGAAGCAAACAACATGGTAAACACACAAGCATAATCATGGCATTATGCACAATCAAGTATGATGCATGTCCGGTTTAATGAGGCATGGCATGGCAAAGTGCACAACAGTACTACAAGTTAAGTGGAGCTCAATATGCAACAAGTTGCATATTGACGGAACACCACATCAATTATTTAGTTTCTCTCTCGGTTATGTACCCAAAAATAGTAAATTTTATTAAACATGGCAAGGGGTGAAGCATAATTAAACTACCTATTTAGGCAAGTTTAAATGAGGCCAGAAACAACAAACGATAATTCCGAAAATCCCCATATGTTATTTAGCAATTTAACCCAAACAACAATTTTAAACATTTTAATGTTGTTATCATGATGCGACATATGCAAGTTTTATGAAATTTTTATGAAAATGCTGACATGAGCATGTTATGAAGCATTTGGTCACCATGGCGGAACGAAACGGGTGCCACGGCAACGAATCCGAAAATGATGTCACAACAAAATATCGGTTCCGGTAGCTCACGAAGATACCGGTGAAAAAGAAGTGGGCGTGAGCGTGTCATGCAAGGATGGTGGGGGTGCTCCCGGATTCTGGGTTCCCACGGGAAGGCGGCATGGCAAACAAGGAACGTGCAAAGACCTCTCTCGGACACGATGCAAACACGAGCATCTCATACAACATGCATTCGTTCACGGGCGTCGTCTCGGGGTTATACCTTTGAAGCGTGCAATTTCGGGGCGGATCGAGTTCGATGCGGTGTAGGGGAAGTAGACGTTCTCGGGACAGTCATGGAAGTAGTTGTACACGTTCGAAGAGGGTCTTGACGGGTCGTAGTGGTACTTGGGATCTTCTGAACTTGTCAGTATTGACGAAACGAAGGGGTACTTGGTCTTGACGTCCACGGGCACAGGAAGTGAAGATGCACGGAGGCAACAACAATGTACAATGCCAACCCAAGGTGGTCGGTGCGGCGGCCACCTGCCGTGGTGCTCGGGACTCGCAACAGTGCTGGTGCTCCTTGGAGAAGGTGCTGCTAGTCATGCATGATGAACTGGCCGAGGGAGAGTGGTTGTGGAGGCAGTGGAGCTCTGGTGGAGACGGAGTAGTGGCGCGAAGGAGCTAGTGGCTGCCAAGGCGCTGGCAGTGGCGTCCGCGAGAAGATGCGGGTGGCGGAGGCCATGGAAGGCGCTCGAGCGCGAGGAACGCAGGGGCCACGGGTGAGCTCTCTCGGGGAGCTCCTCGGGCGCATCTGGTCGGAGTCGAAGCCGACGAGGCGAGGGGCGACACAGAGCATGGCGGAACAGCGGCCGGACTTGGCGCAGGGGGGAAGGATGGCGCGGGGCTCATCTGCTGGGCTGCTCGACGGCGGAGGGAGCCCTGGTGGCCTGGCAGGCCGGCGGGGTTGCTCGTTCCCGAGCTGCTGCTCGAAGCAGGGGAAGCAGATGGAGGAGGCAAGATGCGGAGCGGCGTCAGGCGATGCAGCGGGGCAACGGGGATGGACGGCGCCAGCGCAGAAGAGGAAGGAGGGCGGCATCACTGGCAGGGGAGGCGCGCCATGGGGATCGAGCGTGGGGCTCCTGCGTGCGGGATTGAGCGAGAGGCTCTCACTCCTCTCTAGCGGCGCGAGCAGTAGAAGGAGATGGGAATCGAGGAGAGAAGGGGGTCGGACCACGGTTAGGGTTAAGGGCGCCGGAGCTGGGCCTTGGGCCAACTGGTCCAAATGGATACAACTGGCGTCTGGGCTTCTCTCTCTCACCCACTCTAAAGAAAATAAAAACAAAACAGAGATAAGAAAGAAAAGAAAGAGAGGTTAGGGGAAAAAGTTGGACACACGGATAATTTTCCCGGACTCACAAAAATGTGCTTGTTCCGAGAAAATAGAAAAGGCCATGGTTGAAAGATGTAAATTCAAACTCATTTGAATTTCACTCAAATGGGTTTGAACTAGGACTTGGTTTTTGAAGTGTCCAAAAATGTTGAGATTTTTGGTGGAGCTCCGGAAAATGATGAAAGAAATTATGGGCAAGGTTGGAGACCAAGAATTGAGATAACAATGGCATTGGGATTTATTTGCAAGTGTGTTATGATCAATTCCAAATAATGAAATATTTATTATAGCTCCCTAATAATAGTGGGAGACTTTGAATATGTTTTAAAGAGAAATCACCATGTGAATAACCCTCGATTTAAATAGATCAACGATCTATGCAATTTATTTAGGTGAGTTTTAAAAAGGGGTTGCATGATGACATGATGCAATGCACATGATGCAAGGATGAATGCAACGAATCAAAACAAATCACACGATGAGTCTCGGAATACAAGGAAGGCATCTGGAGCGTCGGTCTCGGGGCGTTACAGTGAGATACTCTGAAGAGCGACAAACCAGGCATGTAGGCTCCATTGTATATAGTGAGCGGACTACCTTTTTCTCCATAAAAATCGTTTTATATTCTATGTATGTGCCATTGAGTGCTATAACTTTATTTAAAAATAACGCGGCAAAGCGTCAAGTCGAACTTTGTTTCGTGCACGCGTGGTACACGACCTCCCTAGGTAAACAACCGCTACACGCATTCAAATTAGGACGTGGGCTGCCATTTCGTAAAGAAATGAGCTCCACCGTGTACCCGCGCGGGTGTGGCTGGGCACGAAGCGTGAGTACATGCACGGTGCACCTATTCTCTTCTTGTATACGTACACCACCTACGTGGGGTTGTGTGAGAGAGATACAAACCTCGAGAGATATAGTGTGTGGGTTCTTGAGAGTTTTTTTTTGGGGGGGGGGGTCAATCAAAAAATGTAACATATGCAATGTGTGTGAAATAGAGTCCTGGATATAACATATATATAGAGGGGCCGATCCACGAGAAGAGAGTGGAGGTATCATCAGCTTGAGGTGTCCATAGAAACGAAGAGAGGGATGATGTGTGTGTGTGTGCGCGCGCGCGATCGATAAAGAGTGCCATCGAATTTGTGTGTGCCCACGTCAAAGATATAGAGTGGCTGACCTACTGGAACGTGAGAGGGGACATGTGCAGTTTGTCTCTGTGGCATGGATACCTACCTGTAGCGCTCGACTATCGGTGTGTGGTGGGGGAAGAGGGAGGCCCAATTAACTATAGAGGTACAATGGCTGGTATATGTGTGGAGGAGGAGGGAGGCCTACCTCATGTATTAAGGAGATCGATTTGCCTCATGTATTAAGGGAGATCAATTGGCATCCATGCATATGTGCAGGAGAGGAATAAGGTTGGGAGAGAGATAGAGCTAGAGTGTTGGAGGGGGTGGTAGTGGAGTTGCTTCTAACAAATGGTGGGATAGGCTTGCTAGACAAACGGAAGGCACGCCCGCAATATTAATAAGAGAGGAGATGGCTGCTTGTTGTCTGTGCACGTGCATGTGAGAGACGTGTCAGGAGGAATGCACGAATGATGAGGGGGGACGACGTGGCTGTGGTAAGCAGATGTAACTACATAGGAAGATCGATCGCCCTTTGTTAGAGAAAGGAGAGACATAACTTGTGAGGTATGTCGATCGATGGGGGGGGGGGTAGTTAAAGTCGATCTAGGTATATGTTGGGATCAATCGGTATACATGCATGTGTGTGTTAGAAGCAAATGAGGCACGAGGAGAAGGATAGAGAGAGAGGGATGCATGTAGGAGGTGGTACGAGAGGCATACTATATCGAGGGGGAAGGAGTGTGCGAGTACGAGAACGATGAAAAGAGTGGTGGGAGTGAGGCATGGACGGTGACAAGAGAAGAGGGGAAGCTTGTGTTTGTGCTAGGCACACCTAGCTATAGAGGCATATCGATCAATGTGTGCCGTAAAGAAGGAGCTGGGGGGCCTACACACACCATGGGTGAACGACCTAAAGTGAAAAGATGAATTTGCATGATGGAGCTAGAGAATGCTGAGGGAGGGTGAGAGGGATGCGGGCGTGTGCATGCACAAGAGAAAGTTAGCGCTAGCTACAAAGATAAGAGGGTTTTGTGGGTGTAAAAGACAAATAGAGATCATATATACTTCATTATAAAAAGCGAATTCGGATATTTGAAGAATTTATCATAGTGTTTTAAACCGACGCATGTGTGAATATATATAACGGTGATACACATGGTGTGGTTATGAACATGTTATACTACAGTTAATATATTTTATCTCTACTCTTATAAAAAAATGGAGTTGTAGATGATGGTGTGCCTGCCATCCTGCATTATAGGCCGTCCGACTTATATCTGGCGGATAGCAAGGAAACTATGATGGTTGAAGTTGGCAACAATCATGATTGTAGATTCTTATTGAAATATAGAAACGAATTCAAATTTAGTTCGAATTACAACGGTAGTATAGACATTTGGAATGCACTAAAATGTTGGTATGAGTAGGTTACATGCATTATACAGCAATCGAAAAAATTTAATTGGACATACCATGGATTCATACTCCCTCCTTCCATCTATATAGGGTGTAATGAGTTTTTTTAAGACCGCCTTTGACTATTGACAAGATTAATAGTACATGACATGCACAATGTGAAAATTATATCATTGAAAGAACCTTTCACAGACGAATTTAACGGTGTGCTTTGTGTAAGTTGCATGTCATATATCATTGCTCTAATATTTGGTCAAAGTTAGCATCAAAAAACGCATTAGGCCCTATATAGATGGAAGGAGGGAGTAGCTTTGAATAGCATTTGTATAGTAAAACGGGGCAAGACTCTCTCTTTGTGTGGTGTGAATAGTTTTATTTTTTCGTTTTCTTTTTGGTTGAGGGAAGTGCGAATTGATTTTGTACGTACAAGTACAATATTACTACACATTAGGCTTGTCCCTAAAATTCAACCCGCGTCTTGTTATATCCCAAAAATTCAGATATCGTGCTCCCAAAACTGGCGCCTTCACAACCCGTGCCTTGCTATCCTGAAATTACAATGCGCGCGAAAACTCCCTCCAGCTGCCAAATCCCGACACGCGAAATCCCCCTTCTAACCCTGAGCCGAAAGGGCCGCTAGTTCAAATCGGTGGGGGGGGGGTATTTTTGTAACACACCCTACATTTTGGACAAGCGCGTCCCTAAGTCATGCTTCACCCCCTCCCATCGCCCCCTTTTCTCCATTCGAAATCCCAGGCCCCCATAACCTCTCCACTCCAGCCACGAAACCCCACCCTCCTCCGTCCGCCACGTCACCGCTGCCCAGCCGGAGCCTCTTCCCCGACGATGTCGTCCATCGCAACAGCTCGACGTCCCTCGTCCACCTCCCCGGATGAGGATCCGTCGTCCATCTCGCCGTCCCGCCGGTTTAGCCGCCCCATCCTCCACCTCCAAGGAGCTGCTCCGACGATTGCCTCGTCTATCGCGGCTGCTCCATCCCCACAGCGCCGCCTTAACCTGCTCCACCGGAACCGCATCATCCTCACCGACTCCTTGGACGAAGCCGAGGCCTACTCGGCGCCACCAAAGATGTTGTACACTCATTGCATTGCACCTTCTTCTTAACTCGACCTTGCGGCGCCGACGGTGCTCCATCCCGCACCCCCATGGAGCGGCTACCTTGAAGCCGGCGCCGCGGGCGACATCTCCACGGCGGCTCTCCCCAAGTGCGAGGCCCCTTCGGCGGCGGCGTCCATACCAGCCGGATCTATTGCTGCTGCTGCTCCGGCTCTCGCTCGCTCGATCGTGCTGTTGCTGCTGCTCCGGCTCTCGCTCGATCGCTCGCTCTCCCAGCTGCTGCTGCTGCTCTCCCCCTCACTCGTGCTGCTGCTCTGCTCCGATTAAGCCACACTTCAGTCGACTGAATCGACTTTTGGGTCAGTCGATTTTCAGGGGT
>NC_041389.1:313084949-313112274 GCF_002162155.2 Triticum dicoccoides | reverse complement strand
TAAGGAAGAACCACCCGCAGTGGGGACGGGGGATCGCCGGAGAGGTACCCCACTATCTATCTTAGGGTTCAGGGCGGGGGGGCGGGGGGCCTAGAGGGCTAGCCGAGGCGGCGGTGGCGAGTCGTTTCGGGGCGGCGAGGCGGCGCTGGGGCCGGTGGTTCGGCCGGTGGTGGCTGGCGGCTCAGGGGGGTGCAGGTTGAAGATGAACTGCATGGCCTCCCTAAACTACATGTCAAGTGCCTCTCTGCTACCATTGCGTTCAGTTTTGACAGTAGCATTCAGATTCCACAGTAAATTTCAGTTTCGACAGTTAAGTTCAGAGTCAACAGTTTTTACCTTATCTGTTGTAGTCAGGTGGTTTTTGGTGATGTTAATTTTACATCCATTTTACATCATCTATTGGAGATGCTATTAGAATCCCACTTGAGATTGACGATGTCTGTCTTGTGCTGCTTCAGCCTTGACGTCTTACGGCTCACCGGAGTTGCTCCAACGACAGAACGATCCATCACAACAGAGCAGTGCCCTGGACGCCGTCTACACATTCCTTGGATCTTCCTCCACACCTCTGACAGCCACCTCTGCCTCAACTGCTTCAGCGACCAACCCAATGATGCTGAGGTCGACACGGCTACGACAATGAGGCTGTACACTTGTTGCATCACTTATTACTATACATTCACGTCGATCCATTAGGGCTATTTTGATTCAACGGAAAAACGTCGATCCACGGGTTGTTACCATCACTCTAAATTTCTGCATGCTCTCCTTACATAATCTCACCATATTTTTTTCGTATGCACGTCAGATATTGTACACAGTCATGCTGAACATGTAGAGAAAAAGAGAAGAGTTTTGCGCGGCAATACAATGTCATGCAGACATCGCTCCATGGTGGGTTCAATGGCAAACCCTCCCCACCCCTCTCCAGATTGTAATCCAGAGGAAGATATCTGTTCTGAGGCAGATTTCAGACGCCGCTGACCACTCCTATTTACCCCCCAAGGTGTTTGCTCTACATTGGCATGATGATGTTAGTCATATCATGCATATGTTGCCTTGCAGTGCCTACTTTTGACATCATATATGTCATCTGCTTAGTTTAGACATGTTCTGTAATGCCACCTGTTTAGTTTCTATATCATATATGGGAATTATGCAGTCTCATGTCTTTTAGCCAGCCATAATATATGTGAAATGTACAATGCCATCCTGTTTAACCAGGCATCATATATTTGAATGATATCTTGCCCATCATTTTCTTCATTACATTTCCATTTGTTGACAATGTTTGTACATTAAACTACTCTTCCTGTGAATCAGCCATTTGGGTGGGAGATGAAAAAATCTGGAGTGAAAATAAGGCCTTCAGAGCAGACAGTGCTACCTATCGAAGCAGATCTCTTGTTGGGTCCCGATAGCTCCTCAAAGATGGATTCAGAGACAGATGACCAGTCGTATTCCCCCACTGAGGTGTATGCTCTAACTTGGCACGGTTATACTGCTCATATCATGCATACGGTGTCTTGCATTGCATAGTTTAGACATCATATAGACAATATTCAACACCATGTTCTTAGTTTAGACATCATATCGAATGTCCTCTATTTAGCATATAAATCACATATGTGAATTAAATGATGCGATCCTGATTACTTAGATAACATGTAGGTGAATTATGTCATGCGATCCTGTTTAATTATTTATCATATCTTTGAATTATGTTATGCTATGCTATCCAGTTTAGATAGACATCATATATGTGAAATTATGTCATGCTATCCATTTTAGTTAAACAATATACATGTCAACTATTTCATGCCCTCTTTTTTCCACACTATCTATTGCATCTGTCTCTTATACAATGTCTGTACATTCAACTATGTTTCCTGTTTATCAACCATTTGAATTGGAGCGGGTGATGCCAGTATCTAGCGGACTAAAAACACGGTCTTCAAATAAAACAGTGCTACCTCTTGGTGGAGATAGCACCCCGGTTGTACATGCACAAGAACCAGCCCTACCACACATAACCCAAACTCTCACAGATTGTACCCCTACTGCGATGGACAAAGAACCAGCTTCACCCAATCTAACCCCAACCCCAGCCAATAGTAACCCAGTTCCTGTTAACACAACACCATCTCCACCACAGAGCTCCCAAACAAGAGCAGTTCGTAAGGCAGCTCCAGTGCCCAAAGGGCCAGTACTATCACGGCGAACCCCAACTCCACCAGTTAGTACACCTATTCATGCGGAGGAAGCACAACCAGCTAGTCGTAGTTTAGCATCTATCGCATTTGATGTTGTTAAATCGTATGTGTGTATCTTCCCATCTTGGAAATATTATACTGAAGATGAAGGAAAATTCCAGTTGCAGGTGTTTGTCCAGTAGTTATGTGTAAGTAATGTTATTCATGGCAATTACTTTGCTTCGTCCCATACATCCTACCTCCATGATAGTTATAATACAACAAATTTTCCCATTTTTCTCTATAGAGAAGGACCGATTTGGAAACTCAGGATGAGGTAACCTGTGCTAATACCTCTGCTATCTTCAAGAATGCTTGGTGGCAGTATCGGAATTACTTGAAGAAAACATACTTCACCGACAAAGAAACTCATCAAATTCCTTACGTTCTCCTGAGACACATTTACTGGACGATGACTGGGAACGCCTTGTTCTGTACTGGTCCCGAACCAAGAATGTGGTAAGTTCTATGCGCTCATTTTCTATTTTTAAGTATTATGTTCTTGCGTCTTACTATACTCTGTTCATGTAGAACAAGTGCCTAAACCCGAAGAACAACTGTTCTAATTTAAGATTCCATTGCTATCATAGTTCAAAAAAGCGCTAGGCATTAATTGTGTGTTTTGCCACCGCCTTGCGCTTTACTGACCAAAGCGCATGCTTATGCGCAGTTATGCACAGATTAAGCGTAGTTATGCGCAATGCATTTTGCCAACGCCTAGAGCCTAGGCGCGCTTAAGCGCTCGCTTAGGTGCCCTTTTTTAACTATGATTGCTTTGCTCTTGTATCACTGTATTTACTCATACAAACTTATTTCTAAATTGAAGGATCCAATCGAAACTCCAATGGCACAGCAGGTATGTTCATGCATGTTTCTTTAACAGGTTTTCTCTTATCAGTAGCTCTGTTGATTTCAATTTCAATTGTGTATACAGTTGACTTTCATATCATGCACATTACTAGCATCACAACAGAGCCAATAGTGTTGTTGTACATGTAGACCCATGGTACCCATCTGCAATCTTGTTGTGCCATGTAGTTTCCCACGCTTTGTATTCTTCCACTGCTGCTTTGTCTTGAACTGATATGATTTGAACCGTGTCTCTATTTTGATTTGGCAAGAAAATGCAGTGACCATAGGACATAGATATATGTTTGTTTGATGCTTTTATTATGTACTAGTACTTGGCAATAGAAGACTTGGTAGTTTAATCTTGTCCACCTTACTAATGAACTAGTTCACCGAAATGAGTTTCATATACTAGTACATGCTAAACTTGTTATGTGTCTGCTTGTTTCTTCCTTTAGAATGCTGATAGAATATTGGGGATGAGTGCCTTATTAAGCAATGGTAAAGCAAGTAATGCAGATAAGGTTCAGGATAGTGACACATCCTTGTCGGTCTCCAACAAAGCTGATAAAACAGCTAAGGAAGACTATCTTGAAGACAGCGAGACAACCCCAAAGTCCTGTCTTGGTTTAGTGTTCGAGTTACTGGCCACTACCGCTTGCACAAGCTATTCAAACTCACTGTCTGAATCAGTTGGGTTTCTTGAGTCCCAACTACAAGCTAAAAGACATCGATCAGCTGTGCTGCGACAAGAAGCGAAAGGACTGCGGAAGTCCTGGAGCATTCAGATGAATACTTTCTGGTGCAACAACAAGCGTTGGAGGATTTTAGCGCCACACAGGACAAAGCTAATCAGCTTGCTAAGCTTATTGCCAGCATGGTGGATACCCAGGATAACGTTTCTTGAGCTCTTATGAAGTTGTTTCAGTCATGCTCTTGTTTTGTTGCCGCGTTTATTTGCACTGGTGGCCAATTTTGACTGCCAGTGTATGTAATGTGCTGCTTTGTTCCCTATATTTGCACTGGTGGCAAACTTTGATGCCCAGTGGATGTAATATGTGTAATAGCAGTAATAGGCTAGCGTTAATTGCTTGCTTATTTATTTCCTTATTGTCTTGTTTAGTTGTTTGCTTGTAGTCACTGCAGTTCTTTTTCTGTGTTTTTCTAGTGGCCACAATAGCCTATGGTAACTAGGCCAAAATAATCATGGCAACACACTGACTATTGTAACCATGGGCCTCCTGCAGGCCGATGATCCATGGGCCTTCTTCCGGCCGTAGGATCCATTGGCCTTCTATACGGGCCGTAGGATCCATCGGCCTTCTATACGGGCCTTAGGGTCCATGGGCCTTCTATGAGCTGTAGGGTCCATGGGCCTTCTACGGGCCGTACGATCCATGGGCCTTCTACGGGCCATACTATCCGTGGGCCTCATACGGGCCGTAGGATCCATGGGCCTTCTACGGGGCGTATCGTCATTTCGCCAATCATGGGCGGTACTATTCATGGACTATAACAGGCCGTTAATAGGCCGTATTTGATAACTCTATGAAAACAGCCCAATGGGTTTTTTTTGACATGAAAACGACCCAACGTATTAACGGTCCGCAAACGGGCGGACTGTGACGACGGACTAAGTTTGGCCCACAAGCAGATAATGACAGTAACGTGCCATATGTAACCGAATGCTGCAATTGAGCCCAAGAATCAATGGGCCCTGAGAAGGCCGAAAGAAAACTTGGGCTGGAAACGACCCAATGGAATAACAGGTCGTTAATGGGTATAAAGTGATACACTGTTCATTACAGGCTAGTTTCACCACGGGCCGTTAATGGGCCAAGAGTTACAAAGGGCCTCATATGGGCTGGAAGAAGTCATGGGCCACACATGGGCCGAAAGTTAAAATGGGCTGGAACCATATTGGACGGCCCAGATGACGCTACTGGGCCTAATTCGGATAGGGCATAACGGGCCCTGGGTTAGCAGGCTGTAAATGGGCTATATGCGAATAGGCCGTTAACAGGCTTTCCGTGGGCCGGCCCGCCACCTTTTGACCAAGTCAAACGGGCTGGCCTTTTCACAGGAATGTGCCTCTGTTGGGCCGTGCCACGTGTTGCCGTATCATAGGCGCCTTCGGTCCAATGAGCGGATGACATCTGTCCCAACAGTGAGCCGACACGTGTTTCCTCCAGCCAATGATGATTTTACACATGGAAAATCCCGATTGGTCGGGGCTGTTAACGGGTTATCGGATCCAAAACCTGACCCAATAGCTTAACGGTGTTCCGTTACGGTGGATGCCACGTGTCGGTCACCCTTGACGAAAGCATTTCTGTGACACACGATTTATCGTCATGGAAGTGGACACCTCCGTGATGATAATTTTGGTAATGTCATGGAACACTTCTACGACAGCACATGTATGACTACCTTGATTTTGTCATAAAATTGTCATGGATGTACATGCATGACAAAAAACGCGACCTACTGTGACAAACACGTATCATCACAGAAGTGTATTTTTTTTGTAGTGGAGTCAATACCCATTTTCTGGACTGTGTCCTGATAGAGCAGGTTAAGACTGCCGCCGCCATCCATGAGGACTCTCGTGAGGTGGAATCCATCGATAATTGGGTCGAAGACCAACACGGCTGAACCTCCATGAAGGATACTGGTCGGATGGTCTCTGCGATCGAAAGTGATCGGGCATGCTGACCATGGGTTGAATTTTGGGGCGACTGGCTCTATCGTATAGACGTCCCTTGACGTGTGCTTGCGCTCCCTCTTGGGGATGTGAGTAACGTATATCATGTCACCGTTTTGACCTCGGGGGGAAATTTCTTCTGTCCCCCTGTGTTCGGTGGGCGAGGCTCCTTGTCGTCATCCTCGCTGGGCGACCCTTTCCCCGTATGCTCAGCGTTTAACTTACCGGCCTATTTAAAGACCCAACAACTTCTGTTGGTATGGTTGGCAGGCTTGTCAGGGGTGCCGTGAATCTGGCAAGGTCGATCGAGTATTCAGTCCAAGCTAAATGAACTGTCTTTGTTTCTCTTGAATGGCTTCTTCCGCTGACCGGGTTTGGAGCCACTGAATCCGGTGTTGACCGTCGTGTCTTCAGCATTGTCAGTGTTGCCTCGACAATTGTTTTTGTTGAGTCGGGGCCTGCCATTGCTATTTCTGGCTTCAGAAGTGCCAGGGTCGCTGGTACTATTGCTGCTACGGGCTAGCCAGCTATCTTCGCCTGCGCAAAAGCGGGTCATGAGTGCTGTGAGGGCTGCCATGGACTTCGGCTTCTCTTGGTCGAGGTGTCGGGCGAGCCATTCGTCACAAATGCTGTGTTTAAAGGCTGCTAGAGCCTCGGCGTCCGGCAACAATTTGGTTCTTTTTAATTAGGAACCTGGTCCAGAATTTTCTGGCTGACTCTCCAGGCTGCTGGACTATGTGACTGAGGTCATCAGCGTCCGGGGGCCGGATATAAGTGCTTGGAAGTTGTCTCTAAAGGCGTCCTCCAAGTCTCCCCAGCTTCCAATAGAGTTTTCTAGGAGGCTGTTTAACCAGTGCCGAGCTGGTCCCTTAAGTTTTAAGGGGAGGAATTTGATGGTGTGTAAATCGTCACCGCGAGCCATGTGAATGTGGAGAAGAAAGTCTTCAATCCATACTGCAGGATATGTTGTGCCATCATATGATTCAATGTTCATGGGTTTAAACCCTTCTGGGAACTGGTGCTCCATTACTTCATCTGGGAAGCATAGGGGGTGTGCGGCGTATCTGTATCGGGCAACGTCATGATGCAGTTCAGATGAAGTCCGTATGCGGTTTTCGGCCTGGGTGAAGTTGTGCTTGTCGTGCCAGGCATGATGGTTTACTTCTCGTGCTGGGGCACGCCCCCTTGATCCATAGATTGATCTGGTCTGACCGGCTGTATTATCCAGGTCCTATCGTAGGTCATAAGTGTATCCTGCAGCCGTTGTCTCTCTGCCTTTATGACGGGGTGGTGCAGGCTGGTGTTCGGCTTGAGTTGCTGCTCTGTCCCGGCCACGTGGTGGTCGTTCAGGTCCATCAGCAGTGTTACGCGTTGGTAGTATAGGATCTGGGGCCTCATCGTTGAATTGGGGTAGCAGCCTGCGCTTCGGGTAACTCCTAGTTGGGCGTTCGAGGCCGTATTCCTCGGCTGCAGGATATTAGTCCATATGTCATTGAGCAAATCCTGACCGGCTTGAAGCTGCTGCTGCTTCTTTTTCAGGTTTCTTGTCGTGGCTATTAGCCGGTGCTTAAAGCGCTCTTGTTCGAGGGGTTACTCTGGCACGATGAAATCTTCATCGCCGAGGCTCTCATCCTCTTCGGAGATTGGTAAGTAGTTACTATCCTCCGAGCCCTCGTTCCTGATGGGATCGTCGGGGTTGACTTGCCCATCCTCCCAATCATCATGCTCGGATGTTGTTTCATAGGGGCTTCTTGGTCTTCGGCATTCTTCGGAGTATTGTTGTCTCCGATGCCGGTATTGCTGTCTTTTTCGCGACGCAATTTTGAGTGGCGCCGTTGACATCGACGCTTTGGTGGTGCCACGAGAGGCTTGTCCTCGACTGGATCCTTCCCACCATCGCCATCATCCTCTTTGGGTGTGTCCACCATGTACACGTCATATGTGGAAGTGGCCGTCCAGCGTCCGGTAAACGCCGGGTTCTGGCTTTGCTCTTCCCCTGCATCGTCGTTCATGCCGTCGATGTGTTCGGAAGCATAATCGAGCATGCCGGTTAAGTCCTCGATAGTGGCTATGAAGTGGTTGGTGGGTACAACATGAAATTCCCTGCCCTCAGCCCCTAGTATGGGTTGGGCATAGTTCGGCAGTGATTTTTCTGCAATGGCGAGAGATCGCATTAGGTCCAGGGCCTCGTTTAAGAGTGAGGTTTGAACGGGAAAGCGAGAGTCCGTAGAATCAGGCGGGACATAAATTCCATGGCCGAGCTCACATGATGCGGACCTCGAGAGTTCGGAACTAGTGTACGGAGGGGAGTTAGGCTTCATGGTGAAAGAGGGAGACTGACGTGACTCCGGGCCTGTAGGAGATGCGATCTCATCGGGTTTTCCGGTGTCAGGATCTATAGCTATAGAGAGTTCGGCGGGCTCTAAACTCCCGTCTTTGGACTTGGTGATGCGCTCTAGATCTAAGGCCATAGCGGTGGTTGGGGCCGTGAACCCTTGTAAGATGAAGTCTCCTCGGATGTCAGCGACATAGTTCAGATTTCCAAAACTGATCTGATGACCAGGGGCGTAGCTGTCGATCTGCTCCAGATGGCAATCGAGTTGGCACATAGTGCAAAGCCGCCGAATACGAAAATTTGGTCGGGGAGAAAAGTCTCCCTCAAGGCGGTATTGTTGTAGATGATCGATGGAGCTATCGAGCCTTCTAGCGACAGCACAGTGGAACTCTCAATGAAAGCACCAATGTCGGTGTCAAAACCGGCAGATCTCGGGTAGGGGGTCCCGAACTGTGCGTCTAAGGATCGAAAGTAACAGGAGGCAGGGGACATGCTGCTTACCCAGGTTCGGTCCCTCTTGATGGAGGTAATAGCCTACTTCCTGCTTGATTAACTTTGATGAGTATGAAGGTTACAAGAGTTGATCTACCTCGAGATCGTAATGGCTAAACCCTAGATGTCTAGCCTGTTTGATTATGATCGCCCCTACGGACTATGCCCTCCGGTTTATATAAGAACTGGAGGGGACTAGGGTTGTACAAAGTCGGTTTACAGAGGAAGGAAACCATACATCCAGATGCCAAGCTTGCCATCCATGCAAAGGAGACTCCCATCTGGACACGGGAGAAGGCCTTCTATCTCGTATCTTCACGGCCCATCAGTCCGGCCCATGTCACATAGGCCGGCTCCCCGAGGACCCCATAGTCCAGGACTCCCTCACCCACTGCCGGAGTGGCCGACAGAGAGAGAGAGGGAACTGGCGGCGCCGTCGGCTGCATGCAAGGAACCCTCGTCGCCTCCTTTGATCGTCTCGTGCGATCCTACTCTTCCGGGAGCGAAACAGTTTTTTTCATGCCACGTTGTTGCCGCTGCATATTAGGAAGCGTGGCAAGCGCAAGGTCTCGATGGCTTATTAGCTGTAAATGATGGAAGAATTGTCCAAACAAAGTATCTGTGTGCTTGTGTGTTTCTGGACGTGGACACACCTCTTGTTAGGTTTGTCCCTATAACCTTAAAGGAGAGCATCAAGTACCCTGTGGAATATGAAAAATTGCCAGATTTTTGTTTCTTTTGCGGCCTTATTGGACACTTGTAACTGAATGTGGAGATGGTATGCACAAGGATGAAGATTGTGAGTGAGGAGATTGGCTTTTGGTAAACTTTGATGCCCCAAACTTCTCCTGTCAGGGTGGTAGAGGGGGTGGTAGAGGTGTTATTGGACCAGGACGTGGAGGAGGGTTTTGCCGAGGGAGAGGTAAACCGGGGGATGCAAATGAGGAGGAAAACTAGAACATGGACCTCGATGGACCTAAAAGTCAGTTATGGCCAACATCGAGGAAGAGATTTGTAGGGCCGGATGGAACTTTTTTGAAGGAAAATATGGTGTCATTTGCAAGTGCTGGTGTTGTTGCAAATAGAGTCTTGCAGATAGAGGGAGGTCCGGATGCACCGGTGGATAAAGTGGCGATGAGCACTCCTAAAAAGGTGCAGGACCCGAAGAGGCAGTGCCTCAGGGAGAACGATCATGCTAGTCAGAGTGGGACATGAGGTGACATTAACATGACATCGGCGACCTCCGATATGGAGGATCGCCGGAAGCAATGAAAATATTCAAGTGGAACTGTCGGGGTATCCTCGGAGCCCCGACGGTTCTTTTGCTTCTAGACTTCCAGAGGCGATTCAACTCGGATGTGTTCTTTCTATCTGAAACACACCTGGATAATGGTAAGGCAGAAAAATATATGAGAAAACTATAATGTGATCATATTCTAGTGGCACCTAGTCTTTCGGTAGAAAAGATGGGCGCTTAATGGTCTGGAAGAATGAGGTTAGGATCTACTCCCGGACCACCACTTTGGAGTTCATTGATGTGTCTATTGAAGAACCAGATGGACAAATGTGGAGATTGACAGGAATATATGGTGAACCAAGCTGGGATCATAAACAGAGGACATTCCAAAACTTGAGGGATCTGCATGCCTAATCAAGTTTGCCTTGGATGGTTATAGGGGACTTTAATGAAATCTTTCTCGTCAGAGAAGGATGCCCCCCGCCAACAGCCCCGATTACACGCGTTCCAATATGCCTTGTCTGACTGCATGCTAGAGGACGTTGGTTTTGTCGATGACATATTCACATGGTTTCGGGGCAGGCTGCGAGAGAGACTAGATCGAGCGGTCTCCAATGCAGCTTAGCTACTGCTACATCCATATGCATGGCTTAGTAACTTGGAGCTTGGTAAATCTGACCATCGACCGTTATTGATGGATAACGAGTACCTGAGCGGGGTGGCGGACAGTAACCCAAAGAAAGATCACAAGTTCCAAATGAGATGGCTGGCAGAAGAATCAGCCAATGAAATTGTTAACACTGCATGGCAGAAGGCCATTCACCGAGGCATTTGTCCTACTGTCACGAACAAGCTTCAGGTTGTGCACCAGGACCTTCATGAATGGGATCGTAAGATACTAAGGAAGCTGCAGGCTAGACTGAAGGCTGCACGCAAAGAACTTGAGAGGGTGATGAGGGGACCTTATTCGAGCGGAAGCAAAAATGAAGCATAAAGAACTGTCGGTTTGATTGAAAATATTCTAGAACAAGATGAAATCTACTAGGCTCAGAGAGGGCATGTCAAATGGTTGAAGAGAGGAGATCGTAATTCCTCATATTTCTAGCACTATGCTTCATCTAGGAGGAGGAATTTAATCAAGAAACTAAAGAATGATAGCCAAAACTGGGTTGAGTGTAATGATAACCTGCGACCCTTGATCCGTGAGTATTTTAGTAATCTGTTCACCTCTAGTGAGGGGGGTATAAACCATAATCTTCTATCTTATGTAAAACCGCTTGTAACACATAATATGAATGAATTCTTGGTTACCCCGTATACCCGAGTGGATGTGCGCAAAGCCCTCTTCCAGATAGGAGACATGAAGGCGCCAGGCCCAGATGTTCTACATGCAATTTTTTTCAAGAGATTTTGGCATGTCATGGGTGAGGAGCTCACAAAAGAGGTTCTGGAAGCTATAAATAACAGGAAAATTCCTGCTGGATGGAATGAGACAAATGTGGTCTTGATTCCAAAGGTAGACAGTCCAGAGGTAATCACCCAATATAGGCCTATTAGTTTATGCAATGTCATTTACAAAATTATCTCCAAGATGATTGCTAACAGACTGAAGAGTATTCTACCAGAGATTATATCTCCTACACAAAGGGTGTTTGTACCAGGAAGGTTGATTACTGACAATGTCCTAGTGGCCTATGAATGCTTCCATACAATAAAGAAAAAGACACAACAAGGGGGCCTGCATCAAGGGGACCCTCCCCTTACCTCTTTTTGTTATGCTCAGAAGGACTGTCAAGTATGCTGGCCCATGAGGAGGACATAGGTAATTTGGAAGGCATAAAGGTGTGCAGGAATGCCCCCATGATTTCTCACCTCCTTTTTGCAGATGACTCCCTAATATTAATGAAGGCCAACATGCAAAGTGCAAATACGTTGAAAAGAGTTTTAGATACTTACAGTGAAAGCTCGGGGCAATTGGTGAGCAACTCCAAATCAAGTATCTTCTTTAGCCCCAATACACCAGTTGGAGGAAGAGAGGAGGTTTGTGGAGAGCCGAATATAGTCACTGAAGCTCTTTCAGACAAATACTTAGGGCTGCCCACTATGGTGGGCGTGGATAGAAGTGACTGCTTCCAACATCTAGTGGATAGAGTTTGTTAGAGGGTTAAAGGATGGATGGAGAAGTTCCTATCTATACAGGGTAAGGAAATCTTACTGAAATCGGTAGCTCAAGCAATTCCATCATATGCTATGCCCGTGTGTAAACTCCCCAAAGAAATTTGCAAAACTATCACCGATGCGATGTCTGGTTTTTGGTGGGGTGATGGAGAAGAGAAAAGAAAATGCATTAGTTTGCGTGGTGGAAATTGTGTGTGCCAATGAAGAAAAGGGGATTAGGATTCAGAGACCTTCATAGTTTTAACCTTGCTATGTTAGCAAAACAGTGTTGGCGACTAATCCAGAACTCGGATTCTCTATGTGCACGTGTTTTGAGTGCAAAGTACTATCTAGAGGGGAATATTTTGAAGGTAGGTCCGAAGAAAGGCTCATATTTCACTTGGCAGAGTATAGTTGCAGGTATACATGCTTTTCAGAGAGGATTTATATGGAGAGTGGGTACTGGAGCGCATACCGATATTTAGCAGGACCCATGGATTCCATCAAGCCCATCACGGAAAGTCATCACCCCTCGTGGTACAATGATGCTAAGATATGTAGATGAACTGATTGATCCACATTATGGACAGTGGGATGAAGCCCTGATTCAAGATGTGTTCTCTCTGGTTGACGCACAGAGGATTCTCCAGATACCGCTACACGTTCATGTGGTGGAGGACTTCATAGCGTGGCATTATATGATATCAGGGACCTTCTCGGTCCGGTTAGGCAATTTGAATGCACATATGGCAGACAACTTACTAGATCAAATGGGCAAGGCAATACCCAAGTCAACACCATTTGACATAAAGTGTGGAACCTGAAACTCCCGGGAAAGATTAAACATTTTGCTTGGAAGGCACTGAATGGATTGCTACCTTGCTATGGTATACTGGCCAACAGACACATTCCTCTAGTCCCGCAATGCCCCTTTTGCAGTGGGTTTGGAGGATATACAACACTGCTTATTTTCATGTAAAAGGGTGCAGGAGGTGTGGGCAGAGCTGGGGTTACAGAAAATTGTACTGGATGCAGTTGAACAGGACCGGTCAGGGTCAGTTACAAAGGAAATCCCCAGTGGGATGCAGGGCGCTTCTGATGACCTTCCCATTCCTGAACTTATCTTGGTGGCTTCTTGGTACCTGTGTTGGCAGAGGCGACAACATGTGAAAGGGGAAACGATCCAAGTTGCAGATAGACAACCATATCTTTCAGGGTTCTTGCTACCAATTTCGTTCGTGCATACTCGAGCAAACAACATGAGAGGAAGAATAAGCAAATAAGGAAACATCCATTAAGCAAAGTAATTAAAATTAATGTGGACGCTGCCTTCCAACTTGAAACTCTCTCAGGTGCAACATGATCCATCACACGTGATTTCCAGGGGAAACCAGTAGCAGCAGAAAACTGGTTTCTTCCTCATATAACCAGCGTCTACTCAACTGAAACTGTGGCAATTCGCAATGGTCTTTATTTAGCTGACAAAATTGGTTGTAACAAGGTACATATCGAGTCGGATAATAGCTTCATGGTGGAAGAGGTTCGAAACCCAGAGGAGTACTCGGAGAGAATGTGCTGACTGTGATGGAATGCAGACATCTAGTGCTAAAGTTCGCCAAAGTTGAATTCTCACACTGTCTTCGTGAAGCAAATGAGGCTGCTCACTCATTAGAAAGCAATGCTTTTAGTAATAGAACTTCCTTATTCTGGGAATATGTTATCCTGACTTTATTTTTCATGCTATTGTAAATGATCTGGCTATTATTTGAGGAATGAAGTCTTGATGGTTCAAAAAAAGGTCTCGATGGCTATAGAAGTGGCAGGCTGGCTGCAAAATTGCATGGGCTACCAATAAGTGCACTTAAGAAAGCGCAACGTTTGGTGTTGGAGAAGCTGGGTCTTATTGTGTCAGAGGAGCAGATCTCGCAAGACAACGTCGAGCTATATGCGGCTTTGTTCAAGGACTCGCTGTCGCCGGATCCATCCAATTGCTAGAGGAGCTCATGATGGTGGAGGCGGGGCTGTGAGTCCACAACCATGTACCGGTGGTTCTTGTGGGCTTGGCTCATGTTAGAAATCAATGCACGCTTCTTAGTGTGGAATCTGCATGGTGTTAATAACCCGACGCAATGGGCAGTGGTTCATGACACAGCTAGGGAAGCCACTGCAGCCATAGTTGCTATGGTGGAATCCAAGCTTGATATTGTAACCTCACACGTTTTAATGAAAATTCCCAGTTTGGAGTACGGTGACTTTGTTGCGTTGCTGGTGGTGGGCACGACCGAGGGCATCATCGTGGCCTGGCATGCGAGGGATGTTAAGGTCTTTACGACCTGGGTGGATACATTCTCTGTGGCCATATTGCTAGAGTTGTCGAATGGGGATAGTTAGTGGCTGTCCATGGTGTATCGCCCCACGGATGATAGATTGAGACCTGATTTTCTTCAATAGCTTAGACTCCCATGGGCAAGTTCTATAGGATCATGGTGTATTCTGGGAGATTTCAACATCACCTTGAACGCGTAGATAAAAACAATGCATGTATCAACTGACTTGCAATGAATAGATTCAGGTAGTTGGTTAATAACCCTGAGCTCTCCGAGGCGCCTCTCATTGCCGGTGCTTCACGTGGAAAAATGAGTGTGAGAGCCCCACACTCGTCAAGTTGGATCATAGGTTTCACTCACTCGAGTGGGAGGAAGCGCATCCTCATAGATTGCCGGTGGCTCAGGCTATGTCCATGTTGGACCATTGCCCAATGGTGTCGAGCACTAATGTTTGCATGCTCTCTCAATGGCGGTGCTAATTCCAAAGTTTTTGGACCAAACTTCTGGGTTTCATGGCAGAAGTGGAGAGGGCTTTGGCTGCTCCTGTGTTCGGGACCGAGAAGATGGTGGTTCTTAAAAAAAGCTTGCCACAATTGCTAAAGGTCTCAAACGATGGAGTGCCTGTTCGGTGGGTAACATTTTCGAGCAGCTTATGCTGGACAACGAGATTGTGCTAAGGCTAGACTAGAGACAAGATGAGAGGGATCTCAGTGCCCAGGAAAGATGGTCCAGGGCTGATCTCAAGCGGAAGTGCCTGGGCTTGGCATCGTTGCATCACACAATCGCCAGTCAAATTTTTTGCTTACAAACTAGAATGAGGGGGTGCTAATGCGGAATTCTTCCATGCGCATGTGGCCAAGAGGCGTCGTCGAAAGATCATGTTGAAGCTGCAAAGGGCATGGTTCTTTGCACAGATCAGGAGGGTATGGAACAAATGCCATATGACCACTTCATGCAGATCCTTGGGATCGTGGAGGAGAGGGGCTACTCAATCAGCTTTGTCGAGCTAGATCTAGCCACATACGATCTTTCGGACTAGGAATAGGTAGTGGTGGGGGACGAGGTGTGGGAGGTTGTCAAATCCTTGCCGGCGGATAGGGCCGTGGGTCCAGATGGGTTCACGACGCAATTTTACAAAGTGACTGTGATATCATCAAGGTGGATGTAGTGGAGGCTATACAACAATTCTTCTATGGAGACAATCAAAGATTCGAGCTTCTAAACAAGGTGCTCATCATCTTATTACAAAAGAAAGAAGGAGTGGTAGACATTGGCGACTATCACCCAATTAGCCTCTCGCATACATTGCAAAGAAATTATGTGGGTTGGTGGGTCACAACCATAGTGCATTCATAGCCGAAATAAGTATACATGACAATTTCGCATTGGTCCATCAGATGGTCGGGACTTTGCACATAAAAACGTGTTGTCGTTAGTTCTCAAGTTGGATGTGGCAAAGGCCTTTGATTCTTTCGCATGGCCGTTCCTTCTGGAGGTGCTTGCCCATAATGGGTTAGGTCCCAGGTGGAGGCACTGGATTGCATTGCTACTATTTGATAGGACAACAACAACAAATTTCCCTCGAGTGAACAAATCCTAGGGTTCATACTTTCACTAGTGCAATATCTCAACAATACTGATATGTCTCCAACGTATATATAATTTTTTATTTTTCCATTCCATTATAGTATCAATATTGGATGTTTTATATACAATTATATGCTATTTTATATCACTTTCTGGGACTAACCTATTAACCCAGTACCTAGTGCCAATTGCTGTTTTTTGCCTGTTTTTGGTTTTCCAGGAAATCAGTACTAAATGGAGTCCAAACACTACAAAATTTTTTAATGATTTTTTTCTAGACAAGAGAGACCCTAGAAGCTTCGGGAGGAGACCAGAAGGCAAACAAGGGGACGCCAAGGCAACAGGGGATTCCCTGGGGGGTAGGCGCGCCCTGATGCCTTGTGTGCCCCTCGTTGCTCCGTCTGACCTACTTCCACTTCTATAAATTCTCAAATATTGGGAAATCAACAATGAGCCACCCGAAACACTTTTTCCACCGTCGGAAGCTTCAATTCTTCCGTGATCCCATATGGAGGCCTTTTAGGTACTCTGCCGGAGGGGGATCGATCAAGAAGGGCTTCTACATCATCCTTGTTGCCCTTCCGATGATGCGCGAGTAGTTAACCACAGACCTACGGGTCCATAGCTAGTAGCTAGATGGGTTCTTCTCTCTCTTTGATCTTCAATACAATGTTCTCCTCGATCTTCTTGGAGTTCTATTCGATGTAATCTTCTTTTGCGGTGCGCTTATTGGGATCCGATTAATTGTGGGTTTATGATCAGATTATTCATGAATATTAATTGAGTCTTCTCTGAACTTTATTATGCATGATTTTTATAGCTTCATATGTATCTCCGATTTATCCATTTGGTTTGGCCAACTAGATTGCTTGCAATGGGAGCGGTGCTTTATGATGTGTTCAATCTTGCGGTGCTCTATGCTATTTCTTGAGCTTGCGTTAGTTTTTCACTTGAAGAGCAAAGGGTGATGCAGCAAAGTAGAGACAAGTATTTCCCTTAGATGAGAACTAGGGTATCAATCTAGTAGGAGGAACGCACAAGTCTCCAATAATTGCACCTACACAAACAAATACTTGCACCCAACGCGATAAAGGTGTTGGTGGTATATGATAATGCAAAACAATATGACAATGATGATATGTTTCATAATAAAACGGAACGGTGGAAGTTGCATGGCAATATATCTCGGAATGGGTATTGAAATGCCATAATAGGTAGGTATGGTGGCTGTTTTGAGGAAGTTATAAAGAGGCTTATGTGTAATAGAGCGTATCATATCACGGGGTTTGGATGCACTGGCAAAGTTTGTACCACAACTCGAGGTGAGAAGGGGCAATGCACGGTACCGAAGAGGCTAGCAAAATGCGGAAATGTAAGAGTGTGTATAATACATGACTCAACATTAGTCATAAGGAACTCACATACTTATTGCAAGAATTTATTAGCCGTCGAAGCAAAGTACTACTATCCATGCTCCTAGGGGGGTATATTGGTAGGAAAAGACCATCGCTCGTCCCCGACCGCCACTCATAAGGAATATAATCAATAATAAATCATGCTCCAATTTCATATCATAACGAGAGACCATACGTGCATGCTTTGGGAATCACAAACCTTAACACAAATGTTTTTTACTATTCCACAATTTACTACTAGCATGACTCCAATATTACCATATTTATATCTCAAAACAAATGCAAAGAATCAAACTTCTCATATATTCAATGGTCTTCATGAAAGTTTTTATCATATCCCTCTTGAATACCCATCATATTAGGACTAAATTCATAACCCAAGAAAATTGACATACTATTTATAAAACTCTCAAAATAATATAAGTGAAGCATGAGAGTTCATAATTTTTTTTAAAATATAGCCACCGCCGTGCTCTAAAAGATATAAGTGAAGCACTAGAGCAACTACCTAGCTCAAAAGATATAAGTGAAGCTCAAAGAGTATTTTAATTAATTCACGATTAATGTGTGTCCCTCTCAAAAGGTGTGTCCAGCAAGGATGATTGTATAAAACTAAAAAGCAAATAAAGCAGAGACTCATATAATACAAGACGCTCCAAGCAAAACACATATCATGTAGTGAATAAAAATATAGCCTCAAGAAATTTACCGATGGATTATAGACAAAAGAGGGGATGTCATCCGGGGCATCCCCAAGCTTAGACGCTTGGTTGGTCTTGAATATTACCTTGGGGTGCCATGGGCATCCCCAAGCTTAAGCTCTTGCCACTCCTATTCCTTAGCCCATCGAAACTTCACTCAAAATTTGAAAACTTCACAACACAAAACTCAACAGAAAACTCGTGAGATCCATTAGTATAATAAAACAAATCACCACTTTAAGGTACTATTGTAAACTCATTCCAATTTTATATTTGCATTATATCTACTGTATTCTAACTTCACCATGGCTCATACCCCCTGATACAACCCATAGATTCATCAAAACAAGTGAACAACACAACGAAAACAAAATCTATCAAAAATAGAACACCGTGTAGTAATCTGGACATTAGCCAAATTTCTGTACATCTGTAAAATCTTAAAAATTAGGACAACGTAGGCTATTTTTGTATAAATCTTGTGTAAAAAATCAGAATTTTATTACTCTCCAGCAAATTTTAACAATTGTGCTGCTGGACGCAAAAGTTTATGTTTTTTCACAAAATCAAATCAACAATCTTCCAAATCATCCCAAAGGTCTTACTTGGCACAAACACTAATTAAAACACTAAAACCCCATCATATCAAAAGTATAATGGTATTTTTTTATTGGAAAACAGAAAATAAAAATATTAGGTTGTCTCCCAATAAGCGCTTTTCTTTATAGCCATTAAGCTAGGCTTTGAGATTTCAATGATGCTCACAGGAAAGATAATAACTGAACGCAAAGAGATCATCATAAAACATGTGACAAGCAAATTTATGTCTACCATGCTTCCTATGCATAGGCATCTAATAAGCAAACAAATTATGAAGTCAAGCAAAAACTAGCATATGCAAGGGAGAAGAATGAAACATTGACAATCTCAACACAATGAGAGGTAATTTAGTAACATGAAAATTTCTACAACCATATTTCCCTCTCTCATAATAATTACATGTGGGACCATATTCAAATTCAACAATATAGCTATAGCATAACATATTCTCTACATGATCCACATGCATGCAAAGTTGACACTCTTCCAAAATAGTGGGATTATCATCATATAAAGTCATGACCTCTCCAAGCCCACTTTTATCAAAAATTTCATAAGATTGATCATTCTCCAAAGTAGTGGGATCATTATTAACTAAAGTTGGAACTCTTCCAAACCCACCATCAATATTATCACAAACATATTCATCATGAGGCTTAAATAAAATTTCAAGTTCATAAGAAGAATCACCCAAATCATGATCATTGCAATAAGTAGTGGACATAGCAAAAGCAATGGATTCTGATGAAGAAGAATCATCATGTTCTGAAGAAGAAGAAAAATCCGATGAAGGTTCCGACTCTGGCATGGCAGGCATAGCATGTGCCTCCTCTCCTACAAAAAACTTCTTCGGGAATCGTTCAAGCGACGATGAATCTCCTGCTTACTGCTTCATGGCCAAGGCTTCGGACTATGTCTCTGGGTGCACTGAATGGATTATGGATAGTGGATGCACTAGTCATATGACCGGAGACAAGTCGTTGTTTGTCGACCCCAACTTAACTGCTTCCCCTCTGAAGTATATCACTTTTGGCGACAACAACAAAGGAAAGGTAATTTGGCTAGGTAAAATTGCTATATCCAAGGACAAATCTATTGATGATGTGCTACTTGTTCAATCCCTTGGATTCAATCTTATGTCACTTGGAAAGTTATGTGATTTAGGCATGCTAGTCTTATTCTCTATCACCAATTCCTTCGTCTTTGAGGGAATTAGAAAGGGTGATCTTTATATTGAGGATTTCTCTAAGGGTCCCTCAGTCCAAACTTGTTTGCTTCTAAAAGCAACCGAAGGTTGGCTATGGCACCATAGACTTGGTCATGCAGGCATGAGGAATTTGCAGACTCTGGTGAAGAAAAATCATCTCCATGGGATTCCTGATGTAAAATTCGACAAGAATCGTCTCTGTGCTGCCTACGAGGGTGGTAAATTAGCTAAGAAGCATCACTCCTCAAAGACAGTTATGACCACAACAAGATCTCTAGAAATTCTTCATATGGATTAATTCGGTCCTCAAAACTATGCAAGCTTTGGTGGCAATCACTATGGTTTGGTTATTGTTGATGATTTCTCTCGATACACTTGGGTATTCTTTCTCGAAGACAAGACTTGTACTCAAGATATCTTTAAAAGCTTTGCTAAGAAGGCCCAGAATGAATACGATGTGCAAATTAAGCATGCCAGAAGTGATAATGGAACTGAGTTAAAAAATACTCATATTGCTGAATTCCTCGATGAACATGGTATCAATCGTGTTTATGTTCACAAGCTCCTTAAGAAAACTTCATATGATCTTCTCACTAGCAAGAAACAGAACGTTTCTTATCTACGTGTTTTTGGTGCACCTTGATACATTCTTGATATGAATCATTCCTCCAAGTTTGCACCTAAGGCACATGAATATTTTCTTCTCGGTTATGGCTCAAACTCGCATACATAACGAGTCTATAACTCTCACCACATGAAAGTTATGGAAACGGTAAATGTGTGGTTTGATGAATCTAACGGCTCTCAAAAGGAGCACCTGTCAAATGTGATAGATGAACCGCTGATATTGGATGCTATCCGGAAAATGGCCATTGGAAGCGTCAAGCCTGTAGAAGGAAAAGCGCCTGAGTCATCTGATGATGACACTCCTATGACTCGAAGCAGAACTCGTCAAGCTGAAGCAAATTCTCCTCACAATGGAAATGGAAATCAAGATCCAAATGCCTATCAAAATGGCAATCCTGAAGGAAATGATGACACAAATGCTGATGCTGATGATAATGACAATCATGAAGAAAATGCTCATCTTCGTGTGGAAAATCGAGTTGATCCCTCATTAATTCTCGACGAAATTGAGAATCCAGGTTATTGACCCACAACTCGTTCACGCACTCGTTTGGCTAACTACTGTGAAGTTTCTCCTTTGTTTCATTGGCAGAACCTACCAAGTATGAAGAAGCCATGAATGATACAGACTGGATGAATGACATGCAAGAGGAGTTGGTGCAATTCAAATTGAATGATGTATGGGAATTGGTTGACAAACCGAATCCCAAGAAGCACAATATCATCGGCACAAAAATGTATTTTTCACCATAAGCAAGATGAAAATGGTATTCTGGTGAGAAACAAAGCATGTCTTGTCGGTCAAGGGTACACACAGGTAGAAGGAATTGATTTCGATGAAACTTATGCTTCCGTTGCATGCCTTGAGGCAATTTGCATTCTTCTCGCTTATGCAAATTACAATGATATCTTGCTGTATCAAATGGATGTGAAAAGTGCTTTCCTCAATGGTGAAATTGATGAGGAAGTTTATGTTAGATAGCCACCTGGCTTTGAACACCATGAGTTTCCTAACAAAGTTTCCAGGTTGAAGAAAGCTTTATATGGGCTAAAGCAAGCCCCTCGAGCTTGGTATGACACCCTAAAGAAGTTTTTGCTCGACAAAGGGTTCAAGCCAGGATCCACAGATCCCACACTTTTCACTCGTGTTGTTGACAATGATTTATTCATTTGTCAAATCTATATGGATGACATTATCTTCGGCTGTACTAACAATGCTTGCAGCTTAGAATTCAGGAAAATGATGTCCGATAAATATCAAATGTCCATGATGGGTGAACTCAAATTCTTTCTCGGACTTCAAATTCGTCAACAAGCAAATGCCATTTTCATTTCTCAGGAGAAATATCTGAAAGTGTGCCTGAAGAAGTTCAAAATGCAAGATTCCAAAATGAAGGGCTATATGACTCCAATGCCCATGAATGGTATGCTAGATACAGATGTGTATGGTAAGGATTACGATTAGAAAGCCTGTCGTTCGATGATTGGATCTCTTCTTTACCTATGTGCATCCAGACCTGACATCATGTTGAGTGTTTGAATCTGTGCCTGCTATCAAGCTGCACCAAAAGAATTGCAACTCCAAGCGGTCAAGCGCATTCTGAGATATTTGGCTCACACCCCCACCTTAGGTTTATGGTATCCTAAGGGAGCATAGTTTGATCTTTTTGGATATTCATACTCAGATTGGGCTGGTGACTTGGTTGATAGGAAATCTACTTTGGGGACATGCTATTTCCTCGGTAGATCATTGGTCTATTGGTCTTCAAGGAAGCAAAATTGTGTATCTCTTTCCATGGCTAAGGCCGGATATATTTCTGCTGGTGCATGTTGCACTCAGTTATTGTGGATGAAGCAAACACTGAAGGATTATGGCATCAAGGTCAATCATATCCCTCTATATTGTGATAATGAGAGTGCCATCAAAATTGCACACAATCCTGTGCAGCATTCTCGCACAAAGCTTATTGCCATTAGAAATCATTTTATCCACGACCATGTTGCTCGGGAGGATATTATCATCAATCATTTCAAGACCGAAGACAATCTCGCTGATATTATCACCAAGCCTCTCAACAAGAAAAAAATTCCGTGCGTTACAATGTGAGCTAAATATCCTAGATTTCGCAAACATGCGGTAAGCTGGGCTCGGCACCTGTGCTAACACTGCCACGTCTTTGAAGGAATGGGTGCATAACACTCGAAGAGTTTGAAACTTTTGACAAAGTGAAAGTTTCTTTCTGAGAGTGAATACATTAACGAAGAACTAGACTAACCGGGTGCCACGATAATTGTGCGATGCTCGGGGTCATATTGTTCTTATATGGTGGGTTACACCACCATAATTTTCTTTTGTTGATTTTCTCTTTGTTTGATGGATTTGGTTTTTATCTGAATGCATTTCATTCATAGCTCTTTTTCGAGTATTCGTGTTCTCTGACTGAGTGAAATGCGTAGGACCCTTTTTCCCCTTTGATATATCTGTTGTAGTCTATGCTGATCTGTCGCAAATGCTCAATTTCATCTGGAACGAAGCTTATCTGGTGTCCTTGACCACGATTAAAATCGGTCCGAACATTTATCTTCTTTGCAAAAGCTGTTCAAAATTTGGGATTTCTCGCCCAAGTCAGGACCATGATCTTTGACGGTTTCCATGTGAAACACATCAACTACCTATCTATCCTATCCATTGAATCACAATCGTCTCTGTTTATAGACCGTCCGATCAAAAACCTCAGCGTACGGTTATTTTCTTTCGCCTATATAAACCGTGCCGCTCCTTTCTTCCTCCTTTACTCTCTTTCGCGCTCTCTCTCCACTAAAACCCTCGTCGCAGTGCTCCACCTTGAGCTCGACGCTGATGACCCCTTTGCAGCTTAGCTGCCGGAAAGAGGTCACCGGAGTCATTCCACGCCGTCGCGAGACATCTTCTTCCTCGCGCCGCCATAGTTGCCGCACGTCACCGAGCTAGGGTGCGTGTAGTTCATACTCGGACTTCCATCCTTCTTGATTCAAGTTCGTCCGCGGTTAATATTCCCTGATTTTATTGCATATCTTAGATCTAAGTTTTATCTTCCTAGTGCCGTTATGGTTTGTAGTTATTCCTTGTGTCCGGATCTGTCAGATCTAGGGTTTGTGTTATGCTTCGTTCGAATGATATGCCTAGCTTGCTGTCTAGTATTATTCTTCGGACCTACTAGATCGATCTATATGTCTCATTCGTTCGAAACATCTCTCAAAGTCTGTATCTGGTTTCTCCACAAAAATGTTTCTGTTCAAGAAAACTTTCACCGTGATCATTTGTGACCTTGTCCCATTTTCCCTCATACCAATTCTCTTTCACACACTGCAGGAATCGGCTACTTTGCCATCAGCCACGGCGGACGGCAAAGGCATGGATGGCGGACGGAAAAGGTCTTTGCCGTCCGCCGCGGACGGCAAAAGTGGACGGCAACGTACGGTATGGCAAAGAGCTACATTGCCGTCCGCTTCGGGCGGCTGACGGCAAAGGGTCCTTTGCCATCAGCTGCCGACGGCAAAGAATACTGACGGCAATAATTGCACTGTTACTCTGTTAGGTGGTTAACGGCAAGCCTTTGCCGTCGGCCGCTGACGGCAAACATCGGAAGGCCTTTGCCGTCCGCCGCTGTAGGCAAAGTTTTTTTCTCTTTGCCGTCAGCCACTGTTGGCAAACTTACCAAATAGGTCAGCCTCCCAGGAAGCGCAGTTGCCTGCCACGTGGCCTCTTTGCCGTCCGCTGCTGATGGCAAAGAGACCTTTGCCATCGGTGGCTGACGGCAAAGAGCCTGCATATTGGCTCTTTTTTTCTGTTTTTTTAAATCCAACAATTTTCACAGCAAATATATATGACATATATAGATATATTTCACCGAGCTATTTAATAGCACATAAGTTTCATCGTACATACATATATAGTTCCATCCACTCATACATAGCAAGTTCCATCAAGATAGTAAAGTTGCACATACATATTACAATGCAAAGTTTCATCAAGATAGCAAGTTCCATCGTAGCAAGCTAGAAGAATACTAGAAGAGAATGAAATTAAAAACAAGCACTCCATCATAGCAAGCTAGCTTCTGAGAAGTGAATGAAATCTGCAAAATGGCAAATAAGAAAGTTAGGAAAAGGTGACTAGAAGAAGAAGACTAGAAGAAGAAGCACGCCATCGTTTGTGAGGTAACTTAGGTGAAATGGATCGTTTATGAGCTAACTTAGGTAAAATGCATCATTTTAGAGCTAATGTAGGTAAAATGGATCGTTTATGAGCTAACTAAGCTAATTATGCCATTTTTTTTACATAAGTAAGGTAAGTACATGTCATTATGGAGCAAACCTAGTTAACTAAGCATATTATAACTAACTTAGGTCATTTTGGAGGAAACAAAGCTAAGTATAGATCGTTTTAGAGCTAACTTAGGTAAAATGGCTGGTTTTGGAGGTTAGTAAGCTTATTAAGTCATTTTGCAGGAAAAGAAGCTATGTCTAGGTCATTAAGGTAAGCATATTGGATGAAATAAAGCTAAGTCTAGGTCTTTATGCATTTGTTAAGCAAAAAACTAGAGAAACTTACCTTGATCATGGAGGTGTGGGAGCGGGCTGGCTCAGGCCAGTAGCTGGAGAAGGATCATGTGATGCTTGTGTGGAGTAACGCTGCACCAAAGATCATTTCCAATGTTTCGTTAGCATGATGACACTCAAATGTTAAGACTAGCAAGTAACGTCCATTCAAATTAAACTCACCGTGGTCTCAGGAGCAATCTGTGGATCAATGGCTATGGAGCCACGGGACCTCCCGCCACTAGATATCATCACCTGCTCTGGATTGTATGGGATCTGGATCGGTTAAACTCCCCCCTTTCCTCGCCTTCCCCTTGACTTGCTTGTAAGAGGCCTCTGGCACCTTATCCGTCTTATTGTAGCATGCCTGAAAGAGAGAAACAAAGTAAATTAGTAATTAAAGGGCTCAAGCTGGCATGATGAATGAATTGCATTAATAATGAAGCAAACCACATTACCCAATTCCTCCCGAACTGATATAAGCTAGAGCTACCTTGATGGTGTGGCACACCTTCAATTTGGGCACGTTTGTCCTTGGCCTCAGTCGGCTCCCCTTCCATCTTTCAACACCTGCCATGACAAAGAGTAAACGAAATTAGTACAACATAAAAAAATACCGACATGAATAATAATATGTATATCACTTTAGTGTATCATCATCAAGTACAACATAAAAAAAATTGAATACCTGACACTACTAATAATCTCGATTAGTATCATCAATAAATGCATAATCATCATCAGCACTATAATCAATGACGGGCTCATAGGGTTCAGTGGCAGCAACATGTGGAAGGCCACCTTTACGTAATCGGTCAAGCATTGAGAGGTCGTCTACAACAGTAACCTCTTCTTGTTCCGGCTCTTCTTGTTCCTCCTCTGGTACAGGTTTGCAGGCATTACATGGCCTTTGGGTAGAAAGCATGCAAATACTGTCATAATTGCGTCATAGCATTCTCTGCCCAAGTTGAACTGAGCCTTCAAAGCCATTACTTGTGAGATGGCATCCAACTGACAAAGCTCAGTGTGCTCGTGGAGCGGACGTTTTGAAGACTCCAACATTTCATTGAAGGCCTTTGCAGATTCATCCATCTCCTCGCCCGAATCCCGAGCATCATCATAGTCTTGCACCATGTTTTCCATCCCGGTACCATGCTCGTCTTTGCGACGATGATCCACCTCAGCTCGGTCACGTTGGGCAGACTCACCATGAAATGTGCACACCGTATAATCGGGCGTAAAACCATTCTTCTGCAGGTGTTTACCCATTTCAGCCTCTGTCCTCTTTTCCCAATTGCCGCATCAGAAACAGGGGCACCAAGTTTTCCTCTGGCCATTTGCAAATGCGGCTTGCACAAACCCCTTGGTTTTTGTGAACCATTCAGCGCTCCATTTGTTCTGACCAGTGTGACCGGTATACATCCATGCACGATCACTCATCTTGACTTTCAGAGCTACTGGACACACAACAATTATATATATAATTCACCATGTATATATTCATCAGTTGATCTACTTTGTCAATTTTATTACGTCCATGCAACCTACACTCTAATAGGTAATGATAGGTCCTAATCCCACCCGAGTATGTGTAGATTGGGTTCATTTTCCCAAGCTATGCTCCGGATCCGATGCAAAATTTCGGCAGCACCTCCCCGCTGTTCTCCTGATACACGTCTCTGCAATAAACAGAGAGGATGTGTACCCGGAGAACAACAGGGGAGGCACTGACGAAATTTATGCGTCGGATCCGGAGCAAAGCATATGGGAAAACAAACCCAATCTACACATACTAGGGCTGTCCATGGATAGCGTTGGACAATTCGAAAGAGTCAAGGTTATAAATATGCAAATGCATGCATATTTATAACTATGACGCTTTCGAACGGGAGACACATATTGGTTACGCATACTGATGATTCAAGACACATATATAGCTAGCTACCAAATTTCATGTCATTTGTGCAAATAATTAATGGGGGAGAAGGACATGTCATTTGTGCTCACCCACGAACGAAGGGGCAGAGCTCGTCAAACGCACGGCGAGGTCGTCGAACACCAAACCTCGCAGCGATGAAACAACTGCACATTTAAATCTACCCGATCAACACAATTATATATGATGTTTTTCATAACAAAATCGAAAAATATATGACCTAACTAATAATTCACAAATATATAACCCCGTCGGCCTCTGGAAGGCCAAAGAGCACCTTTTCGGGAGGTTTAGGGGGTCGGGGTGTCATGTCGGTGT
>NC_041389.1:313084386-313084939 GCF_002162155.2 Triticum dicoccoides | reverse complement strand
GTCGTGGTCTGTGTGTCGGGGTGTGGTGTCGGGGCCGGGGTGTCGGGGCCAGGTGTCGGGGCCAGGTGTCGGGGTGTGGTGTCGGGGTCGGGGTGTCGGGGTCAGTGGTCGGGGTGTTTCCTTCTATCCTTCTTCTTCTTTCCTTCTCTTCTTCTTCTTCTTTTTTCTTCTTCTTTCCTTTCTTCTTCTTCTTCTTCTATCCTTCTTCTTCTTTCCTTTCTTCTTATTCTTCTTCTTTCCTTTCTTCTTCTTTCCTTTCTTCTTCTTCTTCTTCTTTTTTCATCTTTTTTCTACTTCTTTTACTTCTTTTCTTTTCTTCTATTCTTCTTCTTCTACTTCTTCTACTTCTTTTCTTCTTCTTCTTTTTCATCTTTTTTCTACTTCTTTTCTTTTCTTCTTTTCCATCTTTTTTCCACTTCTTCTTCTTTTCTTCTACATATTCTTTTTTCTAACACTAACACTAAATTTTCTTCTTTTCTAACACTAAGTCTAGCACTAACACTAATACTAACAATTAAACAAGAATTAAACAGCAAAAAAAGAAAAATAGAAA
>NC_041389.1:313031234-313083954 GCF_002162155.2 Triticum dicoccoides | reverse complement strand
GAGGAGGTCGAGGGGAGAGAGATGAGTAACGGGTGGGGGAGGGGGCTCGGCCGTTAGTTAGGTTAGTTAGGGTAGCCTTTGCCGTCCGCCCTCCTTTGCCGTCCGCTTTTGTTCATATTTGCCGTCTGCGGCGGACGGCAAAGCGGGGGGACGTTAAGTATTTTTTAACCAGCTCCTTAGTGGGACCCCCTCCCTCTTTGCCGTCAGCTAGCGGACGGCAAAGAACAGGCTGATGGCAAAGGCTTTCTTTGCCATCAGCCAGTTCTTTGCCGTCTGCTTTCGGGTAGCTGATGGCAAAGAGCTTCTTTGCCGTCTGCTAGCTGATGGCAAAGAGGTGGCAGATGGCAAAGTAGCTGATTCCAGTAGTGACAGGTAAATGCAGTCTATTGAGGATTCTGCTAAGGTACACAATATGGATGATGCTGAAGAGGCTTTCATGGGAATAACTAATGAATCAAAAGCGCCAACTGCCAAGGGCCCAGCGGTAGGCCCGTCCACTAGCGAAAAAAAGCCCAACAAAATGTGAATGAGCAAGAAGAAGATGCTCCGAAGAAAAGGAAAGGTGGCAGACAACCACTCAAAAATACAGCTGAGCTTGTCTCTCATGATGAGTACAACACAGTTCCAGGAGAAGACTCAACTCAGAAAAGGACGTGTGCAAATGATTCAACGTCACTGGGTAAGGAAGTGGTTTAACTACAAGATGGTTCATCCTCGGTATGCTAAGAACTTGCTTTCCACCCCCCATGGGGTGACTGTCGCGAGATTGGGCTCATACGGGCAGGTGAACCTCAGCAAAGGCCTCCACTACCTCCTGACGCTCATGAGTCGTCCACCAAAACTCCAGATTCTTATCTTGAAGAAAAGGCCAAGTGCCTTAAGAATGCTGAAAAATGAGCCAAGAAGGCTGGAAAAGATCAGGCCAAGGAAGGAGAAAATCATCGTCTCATCAAATCAGACATCGAGAAGAAAAAGACTGAAGGAAAAGAAGAACGGCGCACGAAGAACATACATGATCCAAAATCTGCTGCTCTGAAGAAAAAGAGCGCCCTGAGGAAAAGGCCTGCTAAGCCAGCTAAACCTGAAAGTGATTCTTCTGATCAAGATGATCCTCCATTCACCCGAGAAGAAAATGATGCAACTCTCTCCGAACAAGTGAATGTCACCACATCCACTGTTCTGCCTGATCTTTGAGCGAGTGCAGTCCCAGTTGCACCTCTGAAGAAGAACCCGCTGAAGAGAATGACCCCTGCAACCACCGTCACAATGCTTGACAAAGTGAATATTGATCCTCATCCTGATGGAATAAATTTGAAAGATTTGGTCATTGAAGCTCCTGTTGGAACAACTCAGCTAGGAGAAAAGCTTCCAAAAGGAAAGGTGAGGCAAATCAAAGGCCCTGCTGCTAAGCAAAAGGTTCCAAGTACTGATGCTGTGAAAGAAAAGGCCACACAATTTGCTCCAAAACTGACTCAACCTTTGGTATTGTTGCCTCCGACTAAGCAAAGTGTGGCACAAACTACTCCTTATGCTCAGAACGCTGCACAGCCTCAAGATGTCTCTGCTGCACCACATTCTTTTGATCATACATTCACCATGGAGCAGCTGGACAAATTTGTCGAAGACTTGTTTGATGGAGAAGTGGCATATTTGCCAATTCCCTCTGAAGTTATTTCTCAAGCATCTGTTTTGATCCAAGATATGAGAAATGATTTAGTTGAGATCAATGACCACATTGGCCAACTCAAGCAGCTTGACAATCGTATGAAAAATACGAACTCCAAGTTTGTCATCAAGCAACTTGAAGAATCTAATGCAGATGTTAATAAGGAGCTGAAAGTCCTTCGACACAAGAGGTTGGGATTTCATTCAGATATGGATCCAATCGTTCGCAAGATTTGCCTTGATCACCAAGCTAAAGTGACTGGTTACAATGATCTGGTCAAAGGGCACATTGATCCGTCGAAGCAAAAGAAGAAGAAGATTGCAAAGAACAATGCTCCTCCTCCTCTAGAAGCTGATACATAGAGAGAAAACTGTAGCGACCACGATCCCAAATGATCGAAGTCTCTATGCTTAAGTGTCATCCCTGGATTGGTATGCTGACATATACAGTACTCGAGGAATTATAACAGAGTTCAACCACACACTTATTACATCGAGGTCCTCATAAAGAGTATTTATTACAAAAATAATATGGCTGAAGGCCATCTAAATAAAGTATCTGTGGAAGCTTCAAAGATAAATGAGTCCATCAAACTCCAACGGCACAGCTGAGTGCATGACAACGACCTAGCGCACCTTATTCTTCATCGGTAAAGTCTGCAACATGAGACGTTGCAGCCGTGTAGGTCAGCACATGGAATATGCTGGCAGAGTTACACTGTAAAGCAAATGAATGAAACTATATCTACATGCATATTTGGCTGGTGGAGGCTCTAAGTTTAATTTTGCATAAAGCTAATTTTTTCCCTAAAACAAAGGAATAAATCTTTTTACTACAAAATTTATACCAATATTGAGAAGGTTCCTCCAACTCAATTCCCAAAATTTATCAAGTACCATCATTAAACCCAATACATTAATTAAATAGAGTGATGAGATCAACATAAATATCCAGTTCTCGATACTCAAATTGTCCATAACCATGGACACGGCTAACCATGATTAGTTTGTACACTCTGCAGAGGTTGCACACTTTTCCCCACAAGACTCGACCGCATCCATGATCGGAAGATCAAGACATAGTCTTTCTGAAGCATTAACTCTCTACTCTGGGTAGACGATACACCTACTTTCCCCTACATCTGCTAGTCCACCTCTTCAAGAACTCACACAACATACTCAACTATGCCAGAGCCCATAATGGCTTGTGGCTGCACATGGAAATTTCTAGGCATGAAATATCATATGATCCCTTTGAGCCTGGGTGGCGAACCGAGGGAAAATCACATGGATACTCCAGGATTCCCATGGGCAAGCATTGGTTTCTCCAGGTGCCCTAGCCAATCCACCCAGATGTGTATTAAAGTTGCACCTTAATGTTGTCCAAAATTATTATCTCTGATAACTTTCATGAATATCACGAACCAATCCCCGTCTACGAGCATGGCTAAGCAATATATGAGCATAACATATATTCCCGGGGTGATCAAAGGTAATAGGTTATTGATACGTCTCCATCATATCTACTTTTCCAAACACTTTTGCCCTTGTTTTGGACTCTAACTTGTATGATTTGAATGGAACTAACCCGGACTGACGCTGTTTTCAGCAGAATTGCCATGGTGTTGTTTTATGTGCAGAAAATAAAACTTCTCAGAATGACCTGAAACTCCACGAAACACCTTAGAAAAAACAATAAAAAATCCTCGCCAAAGATGAAGACCAGGGGGCCCACACCCTGTCCACGAGGGTGGGGGCGCGTCCCCTACCTCGTGGGCCCCCTGGTGGCCCTCCGACGCCAACTCCAACTCCATATATTGGCTTTCGGGGAGAAAAAAAATCAGAGAGAAGAAATCATCATGTTTTACGATACGGAGCCGCCGCCAAGCCCTAATCTCTCTCGGGAGGGCTGATCTGGAGTCCGTTCGGGGCTCCGGAGAGGGGGATTCATCGCCGTCGTCATCATCAACCATCCTCCATAACCAATTTCATGATGCTCACCGCCGTGCGTGAGTAATTCCATCGTAGGCTTGCTGGACGGTGATGGGTTGGATGAGATTTATCTTTTAATCGAGTTAGTTTTGTTAGGGTTTGATCCCTAGTATCCATTATGTTCTGAGATTGATGTTGCTATGACTTTGCTATGCTTAATGCTTGTCACTAGGGCCCGAGTGCCATGATTTCAGAACTGAACCTATTATTTTTTTATGAATATATGTGTGTTCTTGATCTTATGTTGCAAGTCTATAGTCACCTACTATGTGTTATGATCCGGCAACCCCGAAGTGACAATAATCGGAACCACTCCCGGTGATGACCATAGTTTGAGGAGTTCATGTATTCACTATGTGCTAATGCTTTGTTCCGGTTCTCTATTAAAAGGAGGCCTTAATATCCCTTATTTTCCAATAGGACCCCGCTGCCACAGGAGGGTAGGACAAAAGATGTCATGCAAGTTCTTTTCCATAAGCATGTATGACTATATACGGAATACATGCCTACATTACATTGATGAACTGGAGCTAGTTCTGTGTCACCCTATGTTATGACTGTTACATGACAAACCGCATCCGGCATAATTATCCATCGCTAATTCGGTGCCTACGAGTTTTCCATATACTGGTTCTCGCTTATTTACTTTGCCGTTGCTACTGTTACAATCACTACAAAAATACCAAAAACATTACTTTTGCTGTCTTTACTTTTGTTATGGTTACCACCACTATCATATTACTTTGCTACTAAACACTTTGCTGCAGATACTAAGTTTCCAGGTGTGGTTGAATTGACAACTCAGCTGCTAATACTTGAGAATATTCTTTGGCTCCCCTTGTGTCGAATCAATAAATTTGGGTTGATACTCTACCCTTGAAAACTGTTGCGATCCCCTATACTTGTGGGTTATCAAGACCTTTTTCTGGCGCCGTTGCCGGGGAGCATAGCTCTATTCTTTGAGTCACTTGGGATTTATATCTGCTGGACACTATGAAGAACTTGAAAGATGATCGAACTACTATTTTGCCCTCAACTACGAGGGGAGGTAAGGAACTTCCATCTAGCTCTGCACTTGATTCACCTTCTGTTATGAGTAAGCTTGCGACACCTAAACCTGCTACTGCTATGAATTCTCATATGTCGCATGTTATTGATGATGCCACTTTTGCTATGCATGATACTTATGATGAAACTACTTCTATGCTTGATACTACTGTGCCCCTTGGTGAATTTCTTGATGAGAAAATTGCTAGGTCTAGAGAAAGAGAAATTATTGAACCTGAATACGATGATGATACTGATGATGAGAATATGCCTGCTATTCCTGAGGGTTATCTTTTTGATGCAGAATCTTCTGCAGCTTTTTTTGCTTGCCAGGATAGATATGAACTTAAGAGGTTGCTAGTTAAATGGAGTAAAGAATCTCTTAGAGATAGAATGAGGCCCGACCCTGCTTTTGCTACTTCACCTATCTATGTCTCCGATAAGCATTATTATGATTTTTCTGTTGATCCAGATATAATTATTTTGGTTGAATCTGATCCTTTCTATGGTTATGAATCTGAAACTGTTGTGGCACATCTTACTAAGTAGAATGATATAGCTGCCCTATTTACTAATAATGAGATATCGCACTACCTTTATTTACTCAAAATATTTTCTTTCTCATTATAGGGTGATGCTAAGATATGGTTTAATTCTCTTGATCCTGGTTGTGTGCAAAGTCCCCAGGATATGATCTATTACTTTTCTGCTAAATATTTCCCTGCTCATAAGAAACAAGCTACCTTGAGGGAAATATATAACTTTGTGCAAATTGAAGAAGAGAGTCTCCCACAAGCTCGGGGGAGGCTTCTCAAGTTACTTAATGCTTTGCCTGATCATCCTCTTAAGAAACCTGAAATACTTGATATCTTTTATAATGGACTAACCGATGCTTCCAGAGATTACCTGGATAGTTGTGCTGGTTCTCTTTTCAGGGAAAGAACACCAGATGAAGCTGAAATTCTATTGAACAATATGTTGACAAATGAAAATAATTGGGCACCTCCTGAGCCACCTTCTGAGCCAGCTCCAGAGCCAACTACTGAGCCTATTCCTAAACCAACTCCGAAGAAGAGAGGTGTTCTATTTCTCAGTCCCGAAGATATGCAAGAGGCAAAGAAATCTATGAAAGAAAAAGGTATTAAAGCTGAAGATGTTAAGAATTTACCTCCTATTAAAGAAATACATGGTCTTAATTTACCGCCTGTTGAAGAAGTATATGATCTCAATTACTTATTTACTGAAGAACCTCCCGATATCCCGACACAGGTAGTAAAGGTAAATTCTCTCTATAGATATGATAAAGCTGAAGTTCCTCCTACTAAAATTGCTAGTCAGTGCTTGGATGAGTTTGATGACTTTATGTTTAAGCAAGATGACTTTAATGCTTATTTTGGTAGACAATTAAAACAAGATGCTTATATGATTAAACGCTTGGGTGATTGTATGGCTAATATTAGAAGTGAACTTAAACTTGTTAGCAAACATGCTTCTATGGTTACCACTCAAGTAGAACAAGTACTTAAAGCTCAAAAAGAAGTGCTTGATGAAATGAATAGTAAGAAAAATGATTATGCTGTTAGAGTGGCTACTAGAACTGGTAGAATGACTCAGGAACCTTTGTATCCTGAAGGCCACCCTAAGAGAATCGAGAAAGATTCTTAGAGAAATGATATTGATATACCCAGTTCTTCTAAAAGGAAGAAAAAGAAGAATGATAGGACTCTGCAAACTTCTAGTGAACCTATTGCTGAACCACCTGAGAATCCAAATGATGTCTCTATTTCTGATGCTGAAACACAATCAGGTGATGAACATGAACCTAGTAATAATGTTAATGATAATGTTCATGTTGATGCTCAACCTAGTAATGATAATGATGTAGAGATTGAACCTGCTGTTGATCTTGATAACCCACAATCAAGGAATCAACGTTATGATAAAAGAGACTTCGTTGCTAGGAAACATGGTAAAGAAAGGGAACCATGGGTTCAGAAACCCATGCCTTTTCCTCCGAAACCATCCAAGAAAAAGGATGATGAAGATTTTGAGCGCTTTGCTGAAATGGATTAGACCCATCTTTTTGCGTATGCGATTAACTGATGTGCTCAAAACAAATCCTTATGCTAAGTATATGAAGGATATTATTACTAATAAAATAAAGATACCTGAAGCTGAAATTTCCACCATGCTTGCTAATTATACTTTTAAGGGTGGAATACCAAAGAAACTTGGAGATCCCGGAGTACCTACTATACCATGCTCCATTAAGAGAAATTATGTTAAAACTGCTTTATGTGATCTTGGAGCCGGTGTTAGTGTTATGCCTCTCTCTTTATATCGTAGACTTGACTTGAATAAGTTGACACCTACTGAAATATCTTTGCAAATGGCTGATAAATCAACTGCTATACCTGTCGGTATTTGTGAGGATGTGCCTATTGTGGTTGCAAACGTTACTATTTTAACGGACTTTGTTATTCTTGATATTCCCGAGGATGATAGTATGTCTATTATTCTTGGAAGACCTTTCCTTAATACTGCAGGGGCTGTTATTAATTGCAACAAAGGCAATGTCACTTTTCATGTTAATGGTAACGAGCACACGGTACACTTTACGAGGAAACAACCTCAAGTTTATAGTATCAACTCTATTGGGAAAATTCCATCAATTATATTTGGAGGTTTTGAATTTCCTCTCCCTACTGTCAAGAAAAAGTATGATATTCTTATTGTTGGGGACTTTCATATCCCCATTGAGGTAACTTAGTGCTATTCGTAATTTCTCCGGTTCCATGTTAATCGGAATGAGTTTATTAACAAGACTTGATCAACCTTGTTAGTGGATTCTTTTTGATGAACATGAGTTGGATGAAGCTAGAAGCACAACCTTCTGTACCCTCTTTATATTTTCTTTTATTTAGTAGAAATAAAGTAAAATAGTATTTTTTTGTCTGTTTCCTGACTTATCCGTGCAATATAAAAATACCCCAAAAATAAAAGTCCTGAGAATGCCATGCCAATTTAATATGATTTTTTCGGGAATATTTGAGGATTTACTGTGCAAAAATTACCGCGGGGGGAGCTGCCACCAGACCACGAGGGGGGAGGGCGCGCCCTACCCCCCTGGGCGCGCCCCCTGCCTCGTGGGCCCACGATGGCCCTCCTCCACTTATTCCTGCACCCATATTCTTCCTCCGCCTCACACAAACACGAAAAACCAACTCAAGCACGAGTTCTAGCCCCCGTTGCTGTGATTTTCGATCTCCTTGCTCAAAGCACCTCTCGCAAAACTGCTTGGGGAGATTGTTCCTTGGTATGTGACTCCTCCATTGGTCCAATTAGTTTTTGTTCTAGTGCTTTATTCATTGCAAATTTGTGCTGCATAGGTGACCATGTTTTTGAGCTTGCATGTCAAATTTATATGGTTCCAAGTTCCAATGCTTTATACTGGCTCTATGCACTTGTAGGAGTTGTTGCTATCAATTTTATTGAAGTTGGTTCACTTTTATTTGAAGTTACTAAAAATTTCAGATTGTTTCAGAAATAATGAAGAGACTTTTGAGGGGCTCGTCGAGCCGAAGCTCGAAGGAAAAACAAAAGGAAGAAGAGCAGAAGCCCAAATTTAATTTGCCTCACACCGCGGAGGTCCGGCCGTGTGAATGGCCTTCCGATGACTTTTTGAGGAGAGCCGGGATTTATGAGGATTTCTATTTATTGATTGAGAACGCCGTCCTCAACGACTTCCTCCGCGACCAACGTCATCAGTATCTCTTACTCACAAATACTTTTGTGCAAAACTTCTACTTTTTCCCTAAGAAATCACCTCCAATAGTAGAATTTCATTTATATGACGTTGTTAAAGAGATGACATTAGCTGAATTCTGCGAGGTTTGCAGAATACCCTTTGAGGGCACCGTAGATGAACCCCACCGTAACGAAGTAGAAGCTTTTATTAACACTATCACTGTGGGAGAAACCAGGAAGGTTTCTGATGCAAGGATCACTAGCATACACTTTCCTGCTATACACTATTTTGCTCTCTTCATAGGTAGATGCATAAATGCTAAGGATGAAGCATGTGACATGTGTGTCCCTGATCTCAGCATTCTCAGGAGTGCTGTGTTAGGAGACCAATCTTATCATATGGGAGCCATTGTAGCTCGTAGGTTGCATCAGAATAGACATAACGGAGATTTCTTTGGAGGAATTTATGCAACCCGCTTAGCTAATTTTCTTGAGATAGAAATTCGTGAGGGTGATATGGAGTTACCCCCTTCTTATTTAGATTCTGATTCTATGGTTTCCCACCAGTTTGTTGAGAGGACAGAACCACCTCTCCAATATCGACTAATCTTTAACAAACGTCATGTAGTCCATATTGCTCTTCCTGCTCCTGCCTTCTTTGATTTTTAGACAAAAGGAAGATATATTATTACCAGAGAGGAGGCAGATGAGTACGAGAGGAGAGCGGAGGCTGCTCTACGCCACGCTACAGCTCAGGCGGCGATAGCCGCTGCGTCACAGTATGACCCCAGCTTCACCTATGGATATCCGCCAGGTTATCCCTGGCAATAGACCAACTTAGGTCAAAAGCCTAAGATTGGGGGAGTACGTATTTCCCACCGGCATTACATTTATGTTCACACACACTCATTGCTAGATGTCCGTGTTCATACTCTTTCACTGTAATATCCATGCTAGTTTATTTTCTTTTTCCTGCTTTCTTCTTGTGTGTTTGATAAACCTTAAGAAAAAACCAAAAAAAGATTAGTAGTAGTTTATTTCTTTGCTGTAGTAGTTAAAAAGAAAACCCAAAAATATTTCCCGTTCTTCTTTTTCTTGTTGGGAGCTTTCCCGTGTAAATAGTTTTTATTTTCTTTTCCTTCTTTGGGGGTCGAGAAGACTATATTGAAAATGCTTAGTGGCTCTTATATGCATGAATGATTATTTAACTTAGAGCCCATATTACTTGTCTTCTCCTGTTTATTGAATGCTTGCAGATTCTAGCTTAGTCGAATGCACGTGCACTCTTATTATTATTCACATCGTTCGGTCGTGCAAGTGAAAGGCAATAATGATGATATATGATGGACTTATTGGGATGAGAAAAGCTGGTATGAACTCGACCTCTCTTGTTTTTGTAAATATGATGATTCATCGTTCCTGAGTTAGCTATTATGAAGTAAGCATATTTGCAATGACATTTAGTGATTATAGTTGCTTGTGCCATGCTTGATTAGCTATGAGTTATAATGGTTTACCTTGCGTGCCAACATGCTATCAGAATGATTATGATGTGGTATGATGGGATGGTATCCTCCTTTAAATGAATTGAGTGACTTGACTTGGCACATGTTCACGCATGTAGTTTAATCAAATCAACATAGCCTTCATGATATTTATGTTCATGGTAGATTATATCCTACTCATGCTTGTATTTGGTGTAAATTAGTTTTAATGCATGTTTACGACTGTTGTCGCTCTCCCAGTTGGTCGCTTCCCAGTCTTTTGCTAGCCTTCACCTGTACTAAGCGGGAATACTGCTTGTGCATCCAAATTCCTTAAACCCCAAAGTTGTTCCATATTAGTCCACTATACCTTTCTATATGCAATATCTACCTGCCGTTCCAAGTAAATTTGTATGTGCCAAACTCCAAACCTTCAAATGAAATTCTGTTTTGTATGCTCGAGCAGCTCATGTTTCAACTAGGGCTGCCCTTATCTTCCATGTTAGGCGGTTATTCTCAAGAGGAGTGGACTCCGCTCCTCATTCACGAGAAAAATGGCTGGTCGCCGGGATACCCAGTCCCATGCTTTATGCAAACTAAATCAAAATAATCGCAAACAAAACTCCCCCTGGGACCCGTTGAATGTTGGAGGCACTCGTTGTTTCGAGCAAGCCATGGATTGATGCATGTGGAGGAGGGGGAGTATAAACTTTACCATTCTGTTTGGGAACTGCCTATAATTTGTTTAGCATGGAAGATATCGTCATCTCATAGTTGTTGCGTTGACAGCAAAAGTATGCCGCTCAAAATGTTATTCAATCTCTATTTTAAAACCGAGCTCTAGCACCTCTACAAATCCCTGCTTCCCTCTGCGAAGGGCCTATCTATTTACTTTTATGTTGAGTCATCATCCTTCTTATTAAAAAGCACCCACTGGAGAGCACACTGTCGTTTGCATTCATTATTATTGGTTTATATTGGGTATGACTTGACTGGATCTCTTTTACCATGAATTACAATGTCTAGTGAGTCCTTGATATTTAAAGGTGCTCTGCATTTATGTTTTGCGGTCTCAGAAAGGGCTAGCGAGATACCATTTTGTTATATCATATTATGATTATTTTGAGAAAGTGTTGTCATCTGAGTTTTGCTATTATGGCTCGCTAGCTGATTATGCTATTGATATGAGTAATTGTGAGACCTACGTGTTATTGTGAGTATGGTTAGTTCATAATATTGCTGAAACTCGAATGCTGGCTTTTCATGTTTACAACGACAAGAGCAAACAGAGTTTGTAAAAGTTTTTCTTTTTCTCTTTCAGTTTGTCAACTGAATTGCTTGAGGACAAGCAAGGGTTTAAGCTTGGGGGAGTTGATACGTCTCCGTCGTATCTACTTTTCCAAACACTTTTGCCCTTGTTTTGGACTCTAACTTGTATGATTTGAATGGAACTAACCCGGACTGACGCTGTTTTCAGCAGAATTGCCATGGTGTTGTTTTATGTGCAGAAAATAAAAGTTATCGGAATGACCTGAAACTCCACGGAACACCTTAGAAAAAACAATAAAAAATCCTCGCCAACGATGAAGACCAGGGGGCCCACACCCTGTCCACGAGGGTGGGGGGCGCACCCCCTGGGCGCGCCCCCTACCTCGTGGGCCCCCTGGTGGCCCTCCGATGCCAACTCCAACTCCATATATTGGCTTTCGGGGAGAAAAAAATCAGAGAGAAGAAATCATCGCGTTTTACGATACGGATCCGCCACCAAGCCCTACTCTCTCTCGGGAGGGCTGATCTGGACTCCGTTCGGGGCTCCGGAGAGGGGGATTCGTCGCCGTCGTCATCATCAACCATCCTCCATCACCAATTTCATGATGCTCACCGCCGTGCGTGAGTAATTCCATCGTAGGCTTGCTGGACGGTGATGGGTTGGATGAGATTTATCATGTAATCGAGTTAGTTTTGTTAGGGTTTGATCCCTAGTATCCATTATGTTCTGAGATTGATGTTGCTATGACTTTGCTATGCTTAATGCTTGTCACTAGGGCCCGAGTGCCATGATTTCAGAACTGAACCTATTATTTTTTTATGAATATATGTGTGTTCTTGATCTTATGTTGCAAGTCTATAGTCACCTACTATGTGTTATGATCCGGCAACCCCGAAGTGACAATAATCGGAACCACTCCCGGTGATGACCATAGTTTGAGGAGTTCATGTATTCACTATGTGCTAATGCTTTGTTCCGATTCTCTATTAAAAGGAGGCCTTAATATCCCTTATTTTCCAATAGGACCCCGCTGCCACAGGAGGGTAGGACAAAAGATGTCATGCAAGTTCTTTTCCATAAGCATGTATGACTATATACGGAATACATGCCTACATTACATTGATGAACTGGAGCTAGTTCTGTGTCACCCTATGTTATGACGGTTACATGACGAACCACATCCGGCATAATTATCCATGGCTAATCCGGTGCCTACAAGTTTTCCATATACTGGTTCTCGCTTATTTACTTTTCCGTTGCTACTGTTACAATCACTACAAAAATACCAAAAACATTACTTTTGCTGTCTTTACTTTTGTTACCGTTACCACCACTATCATATTACTTTGCTACTAAACACTTTGCTGTAGATACTAAGTTTCCAGGTGTGGTTGAATTGACAACTCAGCTACTAATACTTGAGAATATTCTTTGACTCCCCTTATGTCGAATCAATAAATTTGGGTTGAATACTCTACCCTCGAAAACTGTTGCGATCCCCTATACTTGTGGGTTATCAGTTACTACCTCAAGTACTACAACCAAACCACATGTTCCCAAACCTACTCATGCAAATCTTTGAGGGGCAAAGCTAATGCATAGTAAAAACTGGGTATTGAAAAGTATGATCAAAGTGTAACTTGCCTTGCTGACGATCGGAAAACTCTAGGGATTCGTAGTAACAAGCTTTGCACTCCGGGAAATCTAGCGTAAACAAACAATAGCATACATAAGCACTCAAACAAATGATGCAAAGAGAAAATAAAGAAAATATGCAGAAAGCTCAAAAACAAGCAAATAACTAATCTAAACAAAAAACAAAATTTAACAGTGTTATATTTATGTGGATTATATCTTAACAGTAGGTAAATGTGATTAGCTAAGATTTGCAAAAAAAAATCAAATCAAACGGAGCTTGGAAACTCAAGATACGAACAAAACAAGATCAAAATTCAAATCTGAACTAAACTCAAATTTTAAATTTTCAAAAACATGTTCAAGTTGGTTTGCTGGATAGATGAGATCGCTCTGAAGATTTTGGCATTGGTTTCGTCGAATTTGGACAAACGAGCAAAAAGTTGTGCTAGTTTGAAGCGTACGGACTAATCTGTAAAAATAAAACTACGAATAGGTCCCTGGCAGAAAACTAAAATAAAAAGAAAAAGCTATCGAACGGACGTTCGCTAGAGAACCCTACAAACGAAAGCATTCGCTAACAGAGGCTAACGAGCGAACGCTCGTAAACTAGTTCGTTCGAATAAAAAACAGAAGGGCCAATCTAACTCGTCGGATTTTGATCCGGCGGTAGGGATTAGATCGGGGGCTATCGGCGGTCGACGCGGCAGCGGGACTCCGGCGACAGCGACAGACGGCGGTGACGATCGGCGGCGGGGTGCGGCGCGACTTGCGGCGGCGCAGGCGGTGTGCAGTGGTGGCGGCGGCTTCGAGATGAGGAGGAGGGGGTCAGGCGGCTTGGTATTTAAGGAGGTCGGGGGGTCGGCGGCTTGGGCAAGGGGCAAACAGAGGAAGCGGCGGGGTCGTGTCCGACCCGGACACGGCGGGCGGCGGCGGCTCTCGGGACTCTGTCCCGGAGCGGACGGGCGAGGCGGTGGCGGCTGGGCCGGCCCAATTCGGCTGCGAACTTTTTTTAAATTTTTTTCCAGAGACAAAAACATGCGAAAAAAATATAAATAAAATCCTAAAAATACCAAAAAAATTCATGTAGTAATATGGCCTTATTAGTGACCTGGTGAACATTTTTCTGGGCCTAAATGCCTAAACGAAAAAAAACATTACAATACTAATTACTTTGCTAGCAAATAATTAAACTAGCGAATAAAATCAAATCAACTCTCCAAAAATTCATAATTCAATTTCCAATATTTCTTTCCTAATTTTGAAGAAGTCATTTTATCTTCTCTTTATTTTAAAATAATTGGAAAAGAATAAAAGAAAACAATTCGATCCAATTTACCAAATTTTGATAAATCAAAAATGGATTTTGGTGAAACCTCCAACTCTCTCAAATTGGTCCTTGAGTTGCTTAAGGTCTCTTGGATCAAAATGCAACTAAAACAAAGCAACAAAAATGCATAAATCATGATGCATATGAATGATCTATAAATAACATACAAATTGAAAATTGGGATGTTACAAAAACTCTCATGACCAAGCAATTCCTTCAACTCTTCGGCAAGGACAACTGAACTAGTGCCTGTGGCCTCCCCAGCTCATGAAGCAAATCTTTCTTAGCACCAAGTGTCAGAAGAAGGTGAAATTCCTTGTCCGAACGACAAGTTTCTCCTGTCCACGTTGAACCAACTGATTCGGTTCCACCCTCTGCTCCTCCAACAACATCTGAAGCAATTCCACAACAGCCCCCAATGGCTAATTAAGATTCAGCGCTGGACTCAGCTCCTGAACAAGTGACAAATCCTTATCCATTTAGAATCACACTCAACACGGCACGAAGATCTTGTGATCCTTCTGCACATAAATCAGTGTCGGCTCATCATTCCGACTCTGTTATCTATGGCGACGAAGTTATCTTTGTTGAAGATGAGCTCAAATATCCTTATCCTCGCGAGCGACTGCTGTTGTTTTCCATCGGTGTTGGCGTCAAAGGGCCTCTTTTCAGTAGGAACACTCATCCGAAATTCTTTCAAGAAAGTCCATACAACAAGCCTCGTACTTCTGAATATCCTCGATTCTAGACTCAGGATTAGGCAGTATATTATCCGCGGATCCTTTATGACAGCCTGATGATTTTTCCTCATGAGTTTCCAGATTTTGTTGCGATGAAGAACATTGGCTGCTTTACTCAAGTCCTGCAAGACATCGAAGACTATTGTCTCACGCATGTCTTTGCATATCATCATCCATGAAACGGGGAGGTTATGCTTCCATTTTATGCTACTCTATATATCTCCGGCGATGAATCTGACAACACTAAATGGATCATGGAATGGATGACTGAAGGAAAAAGGATCAATGCTCTGGCATGGACTTTATTTCTCATTTTCATTTCCCTCGATTAGAACACGACACGACTGAAATTCGAGTCCATAACAGTGATGCAATCTTTGATGAAGATTTCCAATGCACAATGGATGCAGACAAGATTCATGACTACCATGGTCCTTCTCCGCCTGAACATTTGACATTCGATAACCATACTCTGTACCATATACTGATTTATACCCTTTGTCCGCTGGCTGGGATGAATACTGACAATGCTATCTCCGATGTTCTTTAGAACACCATCCATGCCATCTCTCAAGGGTCCATATTCGATGTCGAAGACATGTGTTTGCGCATACTAATAGATTCAGCGTGATCGTCCGCCGAACACTCAGCCTCCTTCACATCTTGAAGTGAGTATGCACACTCAACAGCTGCTACTGAAGCATATGGTAGAAGATCGTCAAGAGAAATAGCACCTAGCTGCCGAACTAAATGCTATTTACAACCGAACAAAAGTTGTGCACATGATCATAGCAGAAAAACATGAAGTGTTTATGGAAATTGCTTCGGAAATTTTTCTCAAAAGCAACCGAGTCACTCTCACCTTCAAGAACTCTACAAGTATATTGATCAAGGATTCACCGCTAAAGATTTTCAAGATTGCACTAATCCGCCTTTGCCAGCTCGTGAACCAACAACGAATTTACTTCAAATTCAGCTACACAACTTACTCGACGAATCAGATGCCACATCGCCAACTAAAAACCCGCTGAAGAAAATCCTCTATCTCACAAGACTCATGAGGCTGAAGACGAAGATGTTCCAGACACCTTCGAATCAGAAACTTCTTCGGGCAGTTCCTCGGGCGATGCCTCGGAGTGAATCATATTCACATTTCATCACTCATGTTTTTGTCACCTTTTGACACTAGTTGACAAAAAGGGGGAGAATAACATCGAGAGTTTTGATAGATTTTCTCTGTTGGTTTTTCTCTATGCTTTGTTGCTCTATATCTTGAGACAATTTAAGCCTGTTTTGTTCTCTGATGTAAAACTACTAATATGGGTTGTAATATTGATAACCCCACCTTTATGCACTATTCTCTCTCGAAGTATTTGCTTTGCAGGTGGAATCATTATCAGAAGTCATGAATGATTGTGCCATATTCTCATGGATTATTTATCATCAGTGCGAATCATTACCTCGTATGATTGAAAATTCTGCACACAATCGAATGAATTGCAAGGAACCTCACTGTACATCAATTGACCCTGCATACATCTAGGGGGAGTATATTTCATCATCGAGTCAAGTATCGCAAGCTCACTCTTTTTTATTCTATTTTCAATTATCTATCTTAACTTTGATGATTATCTGTTTTGTTAACAACTGTCCAAAAAGGGGGAGATTGTTGGTGCAATGAGAGGCCCGTTATGTTTTGGAGTTTGTTGACATAAACAGTATGGGACTTATGTGTTTGCTAGTGCACACAGAATAACAGGTCCCTGAAGTATCAAGGAGTTTGTTGCAATCGACGAAGATAATCTCCCTGCGCGTCAGCAAAGGTTATCACCGAAGATAAAGCTAACAAGAGTGACCCCTTAAAATTGCTGAAGTTTAAGCAATTGGTTCAGTGGATGTTCGAAGCAAATGACTGCGCTTGATGAAGAATGAAGACGAAGTGGAGACATATCATTTGTTTCGTTCTTCTTCTTCTTTCATTGAGTCATAGGACCACCGTACTATAAAGAGGGATGTAGTGTTCGAAGCTTTGGTTCTCTGATGCTAAACCCAAATCCTACAAAAGTTGTGAGAGAAATCTCGTTGTGCTTCGAGTAAATACTTGCCAGCAAGAGACTGTGATCTTCTTCGCTACGAGAGATTTGCCTCAGATCAAGGAGTTAGCATTTCTTGTTCCTCAAGTAATGTTACCATTGCTCCAAAATCCGACCGTTGTGAACATGTCAGTTGGCCATTGGTTGGACCTCTTGTCCAAAATGGTCATTTCCCATCACGGAAGGCTGCGGCTATAAATAGCCATCCCACGTCGGCTTTCTCCGGTGGCTGCTCCATTTGATTCTGAGAAGTTTGTTGAGCAACCCACTCTCCGAGCGATTTGATTTTAAAATCCACCGCGAGGAAAACCCTAGATCCGAAGAATTAGATAGTTGTTCAGCATCACTGGAATCTAAATTTGGTACGCTCCGCCTATTACTCTTGAGCTGCAAACGCTCCAGACAGTTAGGTGTCAATTTCTTCAAAGACCAAGAGTAATTGTGGTTCTCGAAGAAGAAGTCTGTGAAGGTTTGGAGATCTCCTTCCAGTATCTACCAGAGTGACCAACTCGATTGACGAATCGATTGTCGAGGAGAATAGGGTGAAGAGAGTTTTTCTTCCATGTTAAGTCACAGCCCGTCCAACCAGACGTAGTCCTTGTGCAGAAGGACGAACTGGTCGAACAAATACCTTGTCGCCACCGAGCATCATTGGTTACCTCTACCACTCATGTTTACCTTCGATGCGTTTTCATTCGTTTGATTTACTTTGATGCATGTTCTAGTTTCCCTTCAATACCCTGTTTTAGTTCATTGTAGTTTGTTTTTACTTATTCCTTTGTTGGGTTATGAGAGATTTAAGTTTTCCGAAGAAAATCTAAAACTCCCATTCATCCCCGTCTGGTACACATACATCGTTCCTACACTTACCTGTTATACAAAACTCTATTCTATCATGGCTTCCTCTTATGGTTCTACTGCAAATGCTTTCTTGTAGACTAAAAATTGAAGTTATCATAAATGTAAATTTATACTTTAGCAAGGAATAATCCGCAGAAAAACCAAGCGATTAGCGTCAGGTCCTTTGGATGCACCAAACTTAAAATTTAGGCTTGGCAATGGAGAAAATATGACAAAGGGTACAATTCACATAAATATCTAAGTACACAACTAACCTAGCTAACTGATAAAATTCAGATTGAAGGTCAAGATGAGTGAGAGGGCTGCCTCAAGCATCGTTCATCCAGTACTCCCATTTCAAAGGAAGATGAACAATAGTGCATCCTGCATCTTATAGAAAAATAGTAATTCAAGTGGTTTTCGATATTGTAGCCAATTGCTTGCGAACGGAAAAACATTGATCGCTTCCTCCCATTAAATCCAAAGTCCTTTATTCTAGTTCATGAACAAAATGAATGGGTGGGAAGCTAGAGTCCATTGATTGGGAATTAAGAAACACATCATTATGCTAGAGGAGTGAGAGTTGCCGATAATTGAGGATGCACATGTAGCCTACTTCATAATGTTGGCAACCCCTTGGTATGCATCATGTCATTACACATCAATATTATTATTGAAAAAATCATGATAAAATTAGACATATATCAGCAATGAAACACTTTTCCAAGACAGGTGAAAGAAAATGAAAATTATCCATGTAATAAAAAATGACATTCACATGCAAGAACTAAGCAATACTCATAGAAGGTGTATTTTGACACACTTTTAGTTAATCGTCTGATTTTATTTTGAAGCAAGGGTAGATAGCACAACAAAAATGGAATCCTACAGAATATTCATGAAAAGAACAGACTAATTCATGCAAAATGATAAAAGTATTTTTATTTGGCAATGATTCTGAGCGTCAAGGGGGTAGTCTTGGTTGCCTTTGCCGAACTTAATTAGTTTTCTGCTTCAGACTTTGTTTCCTCTTTAATTAACAAAGTATTGGGAGATCGATAAATAATAGATGCGAAGAGATCGCCCAGTGGACTGCTCCGATCCAAACTTCTCTGAACAAAACCAATGCATAGATATGTATAAAATGCAGCAGAACAGATCATTCAATCCTAATATGTGATGGTTAATTGGTTACTAATTCTATATCAAGCTGACCTTTAGATTCGGTAATAAAAAAGAATTATAGAAAGAGTCATGCATTACCCAATTAGCTTGCACACGAGAACATTGACGCCAATGATAGGGAGCAGTAAGCTTGCACACTGCAATCAAATTCCATGCGCTTAGGGTGGCCCTAGTGATGTTGAGAAGACAGAAGAGACAATAAGGAAAGTAGTTTGTTACACGTGAGCAGATCCCAACTACACATCCTCTTCTTCCTCTCCCACCTCACACCATGCCGATCGGCTCGCCGGGTTCCAGGCGAGAGGAAAAGGATGTATAGAGGGATGCTCTGCGGGCGGCGGCAAAATCTTGGTGGCGCCGCAATGGTGCTGGGTGGTGGGCAGCCGCGAGTGAGAGAACCCCATGCAGACGTTTGGTGTTGCTCGGCCAAGTGAAGCACATGTGGGAGCCAACAACACACTATGGGCATGTGACGGTTCCGTCCAGGCACGATGTGGTGGCGTGCTACTTCTTGCGCTTGCGTTGGTTTTTCCTTTGAAGAGGAAATGGTGATGTAGCAAAGTAGAGATAAGTATTTCCCTTAGTTTGAGAACCAAGGTATCAATCCAGTACGAGATAACACACAAATCACCAAATACCTGCACAAACAATCAAACAACTTGTACCCAATGCCATAAACGGGTTGTCAATCCCCTCACGGTTACTTGCAAAAGTGAGATCTGATAGAGATAGATAAATGATAAAGTAAATATTTTTGGTATTTTTGGTTTATAGATCGGAAAGTAAAAGATTGCAAAATAGTAGATCGGAAACTAATATGATGGAAAATAGACCCGAGGCCATAAGTTTCACTAGAGGCTTCTCTCAAGATAGCAAATAATACGGTGGGTGAACAAATTACTGCCGAGCAATTGATAGAAAATCACAAAGTTATGACGATATCTAAGGCAATGATCATGAATATAGGCATCATGTCCGTGTCAAGTAGACCAAAACGATTATGCGTCTACTACTGTTATTCCACACATCGACCGACTCCTTCCTTCATCTAGAGTATTAAGTTCATGAAGAACAGAGTAACGCACTAAGTAAGATGACATGATGTAGATGAATTAACTCAAGCAATATGATGAAAACCCCATCTTTTTATCCTCAATGACAACAATACAATACGTGCCTTGTTGTCCCTACTGTCATTGGGAAAGGACACCACAAGATTGAACCCAGAGCTAAGAACTTCTCCCATTTCAATAAAAACCAATCTAGTTGGCCAAACCAAACCGATAGTTCGAAAAGAATTACAAAGATATCAAATCATGCATATAAGAATCAGAAAAGATTCAACTAATATTCATAGATAAGCTCATCGTAAATCCACAATTCATCGGATCTCGGCAAACACACTACAAAAAAGTATTACATCGAATAGATTTCCGAGAACATCGAGGAGAACATGGTATTGAGAATCAAAGAGAGAGAATAATCCATCTAGCTACTAGCTATGGACCCGTAGGTCTGTGGTAAACTACCCACGCTTCATCGGAAGGGCAATAGTGTTGATGCAGAAGCCCTTCGCGATCGAATCCCCCTATGACAGAGTGCCGGAAAAGGCCCCTAGATGGGATCTCACGGGTACATAAGGTTGCGGCAGCAGAAAAGTGTTTTCGTGCATGCCTCTGGTGGTTTGGGGATACATGGGAATATATAGGCGAAAGAATTTGGTGCATGTCGCGCGCCCTCCGTCCTTGTGGCCGCCTCGTGGCTCCTCTAACTTCATCTCCTAGTCTCCTGGTTGTCTTCTAGTCCAAGAAAAATCATCGCGAATGTTTCATTCCGTTTGGACTCCGTTTGGTATTCCTTTTCTATGAAACTTAAAAACAAGGAAAAAACAGGAACTGGCACTAGGCTCTAGGTTAATAGGTCAGTCCCAAAAATAATATAAAATAGCATATTAATGCATATAAAACATCCAAAACAGATAATATAATAGCATGGAACAATCAAAAATTATAGATACGTTGGAGACATATCAAGCATCCCCAAGCTTAATTCCTACTCGTCCTCGAGTAGGTAAATGATAAAAATAGAAATTTTGATGTGGAATGCTACCTAACATATTTATCCATGTAATTTTTTCTTTATTGTGGCATGAATGTTCAGATCCATCAGATACAAAACAAAAGTTTAATATTGACATAAAAACAATAATACTTCAAGCATACTAACAAGGCAATTATGTCTTGTCAAAATAACATGGCCAAAGAAAGATATCCCTACAAAATCATATAGTCTCACTATGCTCCATCTTCATCACACAAAATATTCAAATCATGCACAACCCTGGTTTCAGCCAAGGAATTGTTTCATACTTTAGTATTCTCAAACTTTTACAACTTTCACGGAATACATGAGCATGAGCCATGGACATAGCACTATATGTGGAATAGAATATGGTGGTTGTGGAGAAGACAAAAAGAGGGAGATAGTCTCACATCAACTAGGCGTATCAACGGGCTATAGAGATGCCCATCAAAAGATATCAATGTGAGTGAGTAGGGATTGCTATGCAACAAATGCACTAGAGGTATAAGTTTATGAAAGCTCAAAAATAAAAACTAAGTGGGTGTGCATCCAACTTGCTTGCTCATGAAGACCTAGGGCGATTTGAGGAAGCCCATCATTGGAATATACAAGCCAAGTTCTATAATGAAAAATTCCCACTAGTATATGAAAGTGACAAAATAGGAGACTCTCTATCATGAAGATCATGGTGTTACTTTGAAGCACAAGTGTGGAAAAAGGATAGTAACATTGCCCCTTCTCTCTTTTTCTCTCTCTCTCTCTCTCTCTCTCTCTCTTTTGGCTTCTTTGGCCTCCTCTTTTTTTATGTCCTCACATGGGACAATGTTCTAATAATGATGATCATCGCACTTTTATTTACTTACTACTCAAAAAATTACAACTCGATACTTAAAACAAAAATATGACTCTATGTGAATGCCTCCGGCAGTGTACCGGGATGTGCAACGACTCAAGAGTGACATGTATGAAAGAATAATGAAAGGTGGCTTTGCCACAAATAAAATGTAAACTACATGATCATGCAAAACAATATGACAATGATGAAGTGTGTCATAATAAACAGAATGGTGGAAAGTTGCATGGCAATATATCTTAGAATGGCTATGAAAATGCCATAATAGGTAGGTATGGTGGCTGTTTTGAGGAAGGTATATGGTGGGTGTATGGTACCGGCGAAAGTTGCGCGACACAAGAGAGGCTAGCAATGGTGGAAGGGTGAGAGTGCGTATAATCCATGGACTCAACATTAGTCATAAAGAACTCATATACTTATTGCAAAAATCTGTTAGTCATCGAAACCAAGCACTGCACGCTAATAATGGCAATCAATAAATACCGCCACATGATAATAATGACAATCCTAGGGGAAGGGTTGGTAGGAGTTAACCATGACGCGATCCCGACCTCCACACAAAGGATGACAATCAATAAATACCTCATGCTCCAACTTCGTTACATAACGGTTCACCATACGTGCATGCTACGGGAATCACAAACCTCAACATAAGTATTTCTCAAATTCACAGTTACTCCACTAGCATGACTCGGATATCATCATCCTCATATCTCAAAACAATCATAAGGAATCAAACTTGTCATAGTATTCAATGCACTTTATATGAAAGTTTTTATTACATCCCGCTTGGATGACTATCATATTAGGACTAATTTTATAACCAAAGAAAATTACCATGCTATTTGAAAATACTCTCAAAATAATATAAGTGAAGCATTAGAGTTCAACAATTTCTATAAAATAAAACCACCGCCGTGCTCTAAAAAGATATAAGTGAAGCACAAGAGCAAAATTGCCCATCTCAAAAGATATAAGTGAAGCACATAGAGTATTCTAATAAATCACGATTCATGCATGTCCCTATCAAAAGGTGTGTATAGCAAGGATGATTGTGGAAAACTAAAAAGCAAAGACTCATATCATACAAGACGCTCCTAGCAAAACACATATCATGTGCTGAATAAAAAGATAGCCTCAAGTAAAGTTACCGATAGACAAAGACGAAAGCAAGGATGCCTTCTGAGGCATCCCCTAGCTTAGGCTCTTGGTTTTCCTTGAATATTACCTTGGGGTTCCTTGGGCATCCCCAATCTTAGGCTCTTGCCGCTCCTTATTCCATAGTCCATCAAATCCTTACCCAAAACTTGAAAACTTCACAACACAAAACTCAATAGAAAATCTCATAAGCTCCATTAGTATAAGAAAATAAATCACCACTTTAGGGTACTGTTGTGAACTCATTCTTTATTTATATTGGTGTAATATCTAATGTATTCCAACTTTTCCATGGTTCATAGCCCCCGATACTACCCATAGATTCATCAAAATAAGCAAACAAAACATAGAAAACATAATCTATCAAAAACAGAACAGTCTGTAGCAATCTGTAACTCTAGAATATTTCTGTAACACCAAAAATTCTAAAACATTAGGATGTCCTGAGCAATTTGTGTACCAATCCAGTGCAAAAAGAATCAGATCAAAATCTCCCTTCTGTGAATTAAGAAAATTATTTTCCTGGGCGCAAAAGTTTCTGTATCTCAGCAAGATTAAAACAACTATCACTGTAAGCTATCCCAAAGGGCTTACTTGGCACAAACACTAATTAAAACAAAAACCACATCCAACCAGAGGCTAGGTGAATTATTTATTGCAAAATAGGAACAAAAATCAAGAACAAAAATGAAATTGGGTTGCCTCCCAACTAGCGCTATTGTTTAACGCCCTTAGTTAGGCATAAAACATGAATAGATATAGGTATTATCATCTTTGGTATGCAATCCATAATTGACTCTCCTAATAGATTCATATGGCAATTTAATTTTCTTTCTAGGAAAGTGTTCCATGCCCTTCCCTAATGGAAATTGAAATCTAATGTTTCCTTCTTTCATATCAATAATTGCACCAATCGTTCTAAGGAAAGGTCTACCAAGAATAATAGGACATGTAGGATTGCAATCTATCTATATCTAGAACTATGAAATCTATGGGCACATAATTCCTATTTTCAATGATAAGAACATCATTAATCCTTCCATAGGTTTCTTAATAGTGGAATCCGCAAGATGCAAATTTAAAGAACACTCATCAAATTCAAAGAAACCTAACACATCACATAAAGTTTTTGGAATTGTGGAAACGCTAGCACCCAAATCACACAAAGCATGACACTCATAATCTTTAATCTTAAATCTTAATAATAGGTTCCCACTCATCATAAAGTTTTCTACAGATAAAACTTCCAATTCAAGCTTCTCTTCAAAAGATTGCATCATAGCATCAACAATATGTTTGGTAAAAGCTTTGTTTTGATTATAAGCATGAGGAGAATTTAACATGGATTGCAACAAGGAAATACAATCTATTAAAGAACAATTATTATGATTAAATTCCTTGGAATCCAAAAGAGTGGGTTCATTGCTACTTAAAGTTTTGACCTCTCCAATCCCACTTTTATCAATTTTTGCATCAAGATCTAAAAACTCCGAATCATTGGGACGCGTTTTAACTAAAGTAGACTCAACTCCAGTCCCATCTTTGTCAAGATTTATATTAGAAAACAAAGATTCAATAGGAGTCACATCAATCAATTTAAGATCTTCATCATTATTTTCACGGAAACTAGAAGAACACACTTTTACAAACCAATCTCGTTTAGCACGCATCTTAGCGGTTCTTTCTTTGCACTCATCAATGGAAATTCTCATGGCTTTGAGAGACTCATTAAAATCATGCTTGGGTGGAATAGCTCTAAGTTTTTGTAACATCCCAATTTTCAATTTGGATGTTATTCATAGATCATTCATATGCATCCATGATTTATGCATTTTGTTGCTTTGTTTTAATTGCATTTTGATCCAAGAGACCTGAAGCAACTATAGGACCATTTGAGAGAGTTGTAGGTTTCCCTAAAATCCATTTTTGATTTATCAAAATTTGGCATAGTGGATCAAAATTGTTTTTCAAAAATATTTTCCAATTATTTTAAAATAAAGGGAGATGATAAAATGACTTTTTAAAATCAGCAAAGAAATATTGGAAATTGAATTTTGAATTTTTGGAGAGTTTATTTGATTTTATTCGCTAGTTTATTTATTTGTTAGCAGAGTAATTAGTATTATAATGTTTGTTTTTAGTCTAGGCATTTAGGCCTAGAAAATTGTTCACTAGGTCACTAATAAGGCCATATTACTACGTGAATTTTTCCGGTATTTTTAGGATTTTATTCATATTTATTTTAGTGTGTTTTGTCTCTCTGAAAATTGTTTAAAAAAACTAGTTCGGGCCGACCGAACTGGGCCGCCGACGCAAGTCGTCCCCGAGCCCGACTTCGGCCGGAGTCCGCCGCTGCCACGAGTCCGCCGCCGGCTCGCTTCGCCTCGCACCCTCATGCAAGCCGCGACCCCCTGGCCCTTTAAATACCGCCACACTCGGCCGCTCTCTCCACCGCAGCCCCCCGCGCCACCGCCGTGGCCAGTCACCGCCGCCGCCGTAGGAGCTGCCGTCCCTGCCATCCGCCGCCGCGCCGGAGCCCTGCCCCCACCCGAAGCCGGCTCCGCTGTTGAGTTCTCCGCCGCCGCCGCTCGAACCGCCGTGAACTGGTATTAAACCATCACCCCATTCCGATCTGTTTTTTTAGTTTCCATTTTTTAAATCCGGTTTATTGTTTAGTTTGGTTATTTAGTGAACGTTCGTTCGTTGTTCTGTAGCGAACAGATTCATTAGATTAGTTTCGGTAGCGAACGTTCGTTCGGTAGATTTTTCTTTTTACTATAGTTTTCGGCCAGGGACCCATCCGCAAATATTTTCTTCGTAGATTAGCCCCTGATCTTTAAACCCTCACCATTTTTGCTTGTTTGTCCAAATTCAACGAAACCAATGCGAAAATCTCCAGAGCGATCTCATCTATCCAGGAAACCAACTTGAAATGATTTTGACAATTTAAAATTTGAGTTTAGTTCGATTTGAATTTGATCTTGTTTTGTTCGTATCTTGAGATTCGTAGCTCCGTTTGAGTTGATTCTTTTTGCAAATCATAGATAATCACTTGTACCGTATGTTAAGATCTAATCCACATAAATATAATGCTGTTAAAATTTTGTTTTCTTTTTAGATTAGTTATTCGTTTGTTTTTTAGTTCTTTGGATCTCTTTGCATCATTTGCGTGAGTGCTTATGTATGCTATTGTTTGTCTACGCTAGATTTTTTGGAGTGCGAAGCTTGTTACTATGAATATATAGAGTTTTCCGATCGTCAGCAAGGCAAGTTACACTTTGATCATACTTTTCAATACCTAGTTTTTACTATGCATTAGTTTTACCCTCAAAGATTTGCATTACTAGGATTGGGAACATGTAGTTTGGTTGTAGTTCATGAGGTAGGAACCTATTACCTTTGATCACCCCGGGAATATACGTTATGCTTATATATTTCTTAGCCATGCTCATAGACGGGGATTGGTTCGTGTGATTCATGGAAAGTTGTGAGAGATAATAATTTTGGATTACATTAAGGTGGAAACTTTAATACACATCTGGGTGGATTGGTTGGGAAACCTAGAGAAACCAATGCTTGCCCATGGGAATCCCGGAGTACCCGTGTGATTTTCCCTTGGTTCGCCACCCAGGCTCAAAGGGATCATATGATATTTCATGTCTAGAAACTTCCGTGTGTAGCCACAAGCCATTATGGGCTCTGGCATAGTTGAGTAAGTTGTGTGAGCTCTTGAAGAGGTGGACTAGCAGATGTAAGGGAAAATAGGTGTACCGGTCTACCCAGAATAGAGAGTTAGTGCTTCAGAAAGACTATGTCTCAATCTTCCGATCATGGATATGGTCGAGTCTTGTGGGGAAAAGTGCGTAACCTCTGCAGAGAGTATAAACTAATCATGTTTAGCCATGTCCCCGGTTATGGACAATTTGAGTATCTAGAAGTGGATATTTATGTTGATCTCATCACTCCTTAATTAATGTATTGGGTTTAATGATGATACTTGGTTTATTTTGGGATTTGAGTTGGAGGAACCTTCTCAATCATTGGTATAAACTTTGTAGTAAATAAAAATTTATTCCTTTGTTGTAGGAAAAAAATTAGCTTTATGCAAAAATTTAAACTTAGAGCCTCCACCAGCCAAATATGCATGCAGATATAGTTGCTTTCATTCATTTGCTCTACAGTGTAACTCTGCTAGCATATTCCATGCGCTGACCTACACGCCTGCAATGTCTCATGTTGTAGACTTTATCGACGAAAAATAAGGTGCGCTAGGTCGTTGTCATGCACTCAGTTATGCTGTTGGAGTTTGATGGACTCATTTATCTCCGAAGCTTCCACGGTTATTTTATTTAAATGGCCTCCAGCCATATTATTTTTGTAATAAATACTCTTTATGAGGACCTCAATGTAATAAGTGTGTGATTGAACTTTGTTATAATTCCTCAAGTACTGTGTGTGTCAGCATACCGATCTAGGGATGACACTTAAGCACAGAGACTTCGGTCCATTGGGATCGTGGTCGCTACAAGATGGTATCAGAGCACACGCTGACTGTAGGACGCCACCACTAGGAAAAACCACAAGATACTCTTCTCTACTCATTTCTAATCCTCTTCTATTTCTACTCTATAGATGTCGGACCCTAGGAACAAGTTCACTCAGCCGGATGACGACACCCCTTTCGGACGCCACTTGAAGGAAGTCACGAAGTACCTGAACATCGGGCTACCATGCTTCACTAGAACCTTCGCTGCAACCCTACCAGAAGAGGAGCGCTGGAGGATGAAAGTTCATGTACCTGGGAGGACATTTGCACCAACAACCAAGCCCATTGAGTTTACCTTGGATGCACCAACTTCGAACTTGGGAAAGAGCATGGCAGCCACATCACTTTTGGACGCATTTGTGAGGTGTACCACAAGTGTCTTGAAGACACCGTCTATCAGATATGTGGACGCTGAGACGAGCAATGGGAGATGATTCGTACCAGGAAGGATGGATCTATCGCAGTGTACATTCAGGAGATAGATCAACACATTCGCTGATATGAGAACCATATGTGTGCTATCATGAAGAAGACCAAGAAGGTGATGAAGAGGAATAATGAGATAGAAGAGGAACTCAAGTCAACCCGCGATGGATATGAAGAAGAAATTGCTGTGCTACTTGAGAAGCATGAAGACCTGAAGAAGAAACTAGGAATACCCGTGGTGAAACCAAAACCAGAACCTGAAGTGGATATTCGTTCGGAGGACTACATCATATTAGATGACACAGACATAGACAGTGATGCTAATTATGATAGTGATGATGATTATGAAGACGAAGTTGGAGCTGACATTATGGAATCCTCCACCAATCAAAACTTCTAGACGACCACCCTGTTACTAGTAGAATTCCTCCAAGTAGTTAGAATCGATCACTTTGTAATAGCATTTTAGATCATTTGTGTGAATCTTGTTTGATATTGAGTGGTGTGAATTGAATGTATTTGCCTCATATGCATATGGGTAGTGAAATCTCTCATAGACCTTATTCTATTCTGTCTTCTCACCCCTCTAACCCATCAGATGCCTCTGAGACGTGAGCCCGGATTCACTTTCCCGCCGGAGCTCACCTAGTTGGCCCAACAACAGAATACCTTGATGCAAACGATGATCAAGAACCAAGGCAACAACAACAACAACGCACCGCCACCACCCCCTATTGACAACCTAGCCCGTTTTCTGAGATTGAATCTGCCGGTGTTTTCTAGTAGCACCGAGCCGATTGTTGCAGATGATTGGCTCTGCTAGATAGGGAGGGACCTGACCACTACTGGATGCATGGATGCGGAGAGAGTGAGCTTTGCTGCACATCAGCTTGATGGACCCGCAGCCTATTGGTGGGAGAATTTCACCACCACTTACCCCATTGCTACAGTTACATGGGATCAGTTTCAGCAGGCCTTCCGCACCGCACATGTCTCAGCTGGATCCATGAGTTTGAAGAAGCGTGAGTTCTGCAACTTAGCCAGGGGAGTCGTACAGTGGGGCAGTATGTGGATGAGTTCAGCAAGCTAGCACTCTATGCCCCGGATGATGTGGCCACAGATGCCGCGAAGCAGGAGAAATTTCTTGAGGGACTCAATGATGAGTTGAGTATGTAGCTGATGGTGGCAACCTTCAACAACTACCAGGATATGGTACACAGGGCCCTCATGATTGAAGGCGAGCAGCAGCAGATAGATAACCGCAAGAGAAGCATGGACAAGGGAAGTATAATTCTGGAGCTTAGTAGAAGCCTTGCCATTCCCCGTACTCGGGAGTACATACTCATCATAACCATGGAGGCTATTTGCACAATGGAGGAAGTTCACACAACCACAATGGCCCTAAGAATGGTAATGGGAATGGAGGAAGCAACAGTCAGAGCCGTTCTGAAGCAAAGAATGGAAATGGCAATGGAAGTTCTGGAAATAAGCCCAACCCTTTCACCAGAGGTCAGGTGAACCACGTCAGTGTGGAGGAGATTAAGGAGCAGCCCAACGCAGTTGTCGGTATGTTTTTGATTAATGCATTTACAACCCTTGTTCTTTTTGACATCGGTGCATCTCATTCATTCATATCAAGGGGATTTGTGGACAAGTTTAAGTTGCCAACAGTAGCCCTTAAGTCACATATGTTAGTGAGTTCCCCAGGAGTAGAGTATATGGCTAGTTGGGGATGTTATCAATTGCCAATAACCATAGGTAGACATGTTTTCCCCACCGGCCTTATTATCCTGGAGTCACAAGGATTAGATGTGATCCTAGGTATGGATTGCTTATATAAGTTTGAGGGAAACATCGATTGTGCCAGTAAATAATTCTTCTTACCACCCCAGAGGGAAAAAGAATAAAGTATGTGTCTAGGCATCCGCTGAGTAGAACCCAGGTGAATTCCCTTTCTGGAGTTGTTCAGGAGGAAGTACGAGTTGTGAAGGATTACCCCGATGTATTTCCGGAGGAGTTACCAGGCATGCCACCAGACTGAGACATAGAGTTTCTGATCGAGTTGTTGCCAAGAACCAGACCAATATCCAAGAGACCGTACCATATGCCCGCTAATGATCTGGAGGAAATTAAGAAGCAGATTAAGGATTTACTAGAGAAAGGTTATATTGGACCAAGCTCGTCACCTTGGGGAGCCCGAGTGCTTCTAGTTGAGAAGAAGGATGGATCTTTGAGGATGGTTGTTGATTATCATGCGTTGAATGAAGTGACGACCAAGAACAAATACCCTCTGTCGACGATCAATGATTTGTTTGACCAACTGCAGGGAGCTAGAGTTTTCTCCAAGATCGATCTTCGATCAGGTTATCACCAACTGAAGATCCGAGACAAGGATATACCTAAGACAACTTTTACCACGAGGTATGTGATATATGAGTATACAGTTATGTCATTTGGTTTGACTAATGCCCCTGCCTATTTTATGAGTATGATGAACAAGGTGTTCATGGAGTTCTTGGACAAGTTCGTTGTGGTGTTCATTGACGATATATTGGTCTACTCGAAGAATGAAGAAGAGCATAAGGAACATTTGCTCTTGGTTCTCGAGAAGCTCAGGGAACATCAGTTGTATGCCAAGTTCAACAAATGTGAGTTTTGGTTGAAGGAAGCTGGATTTCTCGGACATGTTATATCAGGAGAAGGGATAGCAGTTGACCCTACCAAGGTTGCATCTATCACTGAGTGGTTGGCACCCACCTTAGTTGGAGAGATCTGAAGTTTTCTTGGACTCGCAGGTTATTATCGGAGATTTATTGAGAATTTTTCCACCAGTTTAAATGGATCGAGGATTGTGAGGCCAGTTTTCAGGAGTTGAAGAAACGTTTGGTTAGAGCCCCAGTGTTGATTCTGCCGAACATACACAAGGATTTCCAAGTATATTGCGACGCTTCTCATCAGGGACTTGGAGGCGTTCTTATGCAAGAAGGAAGAGTTTTTTCATAGCCTCACGACAACTTTGACCTCATGAGTTGAATTATGCTACACATGATTTGGAGTTAGCAGCCATAGTGCATGCGCTGAAGACATGGAGACATTTTCTCATCAGTAACTATTGCGATGTTTACATGGATCATAAGAGTTTGAAGTACATCTTCACGCAGAAGGAGTTGAACCTCAAGCAGAGGAGATGGTTGGAGCTCATAAAGGATTATGACATGAGATTACATTATCATCCAGGAAAGGCCAATGTCGTAGCAGATGTGTTGAGCCGCAAGAGTTATGTTAACACACTCATAATCGGAGGATTACCTCAGGAGTAGCCGATGATCTCCGAGAACTTCGCTTGGAGATAGTTCTGAGAGGTCATGTTGCGGCACTGGAAATTCAGTCCACTTTGCTGGGAAAGATCCGAGAATCCCAGAAGATGGACAAGGAGATCGCAGAAATAAAGGAAAGGATGTGTAAAAGCAAGGCTAAAGGTTTTCGTGAGGATGAGCATGAAACTTTATGGTTTGAGGATCGTATGTGCCTAATATCCCTGGGATCAGGAAGTTAATTCTTCAGGAGGCTCATGATTCGCCTTATTCGATTCACCCAGGCAACACCAAGATGTATCTTGATTTGAAGGAGAGTTTCTGGTGGATAGGAATGAAGAAGGATATTGCAGAGTATGTAGCAGTATGTGACGTATGTCCGAGAGTTAAGGCAGAGCATCAGAAACCAGCAGGGTTACTTCAGCCTCTGTCGATACCTGAATGGAAGTGGGATAAACTTGGCTTGTATTTCATCACCGGATTACCCAAGACACGTTCAGGCTATGATTTTATCTTGGTTGTAGTTGATCGCTTAACCAAGGTAGCCCATTTCATCCCCGTGAAAACCACCTATACGAGTGCTAAGTTGGCCAAGATATACATGACCAGGATCATATGTCTGCATGGAGTTCCAAGGACCATCATATTAGATAGAGGAACATAGTTTACTTCAAAGTTTTGGAACTAGTTGCACGAAACCTTGGGTACCAGGCTAGAGTTCAGTACACCAATTCATCCACAGACAGATGGACAGACCGAGAGAGTCAATCAGATTCTGGAGGACATGCTCAGAGCTTGTGCGCTAGATTATGGATCTAGTTGGGATGATAATTTGCCCTATGCAGAGTTCTCCTATAACAACAGTTATCAAGCCAGTTTGAAGATGGACCCTTTCGAAGCTTTGTATAGAAGGAGGTACAGGACACCATTGTCGTGGGATGAAGTTGGAGATCGACAATTGTTCGGACCAGATTTAATCAGAGATTCTGAGGAGAAGGTTAAGTTGATTCGATATAGACTCAAGATAGCTTAGTCCAGGCAGAAGAGTTATGCCGATACTAAACACAAGGAGGTAGCCTATGAAGTCGAAGACAGATCATATCTTCGTGTATCCCCACTTCGAGGAGTTCAACGATTTAGAGTTAAAGGAAAGCTAGCACCATGATTTGTGGGACCATACAGAGTTTTGGAACGTATGGGAGAAGTTGCCTACAAGTTGGAATTTCCCAAAGGTTTGACAGGAGTTCATGATGTGTTTCACGTTTCCCAGTTGAAGAAGTGCCATGCAGAGATGGCTGATATTCCTCTGAGAGAAACAGTGCCACTGGAAGCGATTCGGTTGGATAGTGATCTGATCTATGAAGAGAAACCCGTTAAGATTCTCGAGTTTTCCAGCCGAGTTACTCGCAGCAAAGTCGTCAAGTTTTGCAAAGTTTAGTGGAGCCACCATACCGAGGAGGAAGCAACCTGGGAGCAAGAAGAAGACCTCCGCAAGGAGCACCCACACCTTTTTGCTGACCAACCTGAATTTCGAGGGCGAGATTCATCTAAAGGGGGGTAGGTTTGTAACATCCCAATTTTCAATTTGGATGTTATTCAAAGATCATTCATATGCATCCATGATTTATGCATTTTGTTGCTTTGTTTTAGTTGCATTTTGATCCAAGAGACCTTAAGCTACTCAAGGACCAATTTGAGAGAGTTGGAGGTTTCCCTAATATCCATTTTTGATTTATCAAAATTTGGTATATTGGATCAAAATTCTTTTTCAAAATTCTTTTCCAATTATTTTAAAATAAAGAGAGAAGATAAAATGACTTCTTCAAAATCAGCAAAGAAATATTGGAAATTTAATTTTGAATTTTTGGAGAATTTATTTGATTTTATTGCTAGTTTATTTATTTGTTAGCGGAGTAATTAGTACTATAATGTTTGTTTTTAGTTTAGGCATTTAGGCCTAGAAAAATGTTCACTAGGTCACTAATAAGGCCATATTACTACACGAATTTTTCTGGTATTTTTAGGATTTTATTTATATTTATTTTAGCGTGTTTTATCTTTTTGAAAATTGTTAAAAAAAACTAGTACGGGCCGATCGAACTGGGCCGAGCCCAGCCCATCCAGCCCAGGCCGCTAACGCAAGTCGTACCTGAGCCAGACTCTGGCCGGAGTCCGCCGCCACCACGAGTCCGCCGCCGCCTCGCCTCGCCTCGCCCCTCCCGCAAGCCGCGACCCCCAGGCCCTTTAAATACCGCCGCACCCGGCCCCTCTCTCCATTGTAGGACGACGCTGCACTTTCCGCCGCTGCCATCTCCATAGCCGCGCTGCTGCCCGCAGCCGCTCGTGCCGCTGCAAGCCACCTCCGCCGCCAGCAGCCGGCGCCACCGGAGCCGAAGCCACCATCCCCGCCGTCCGCCGCCGTGCCGGAGCCTCGCCCCCACCCGAAGCCGCCACCGTCGTTGATTTCGCCGCCGCTGCCGCCCGAACTGCCATGAACAAGTATAAAACCAACACCCCGGTCCGATCCCGTTTTTTTAGTTTTCGGTTTTTTAAACCTGGTTTCTTGTTTAGTTCGGTTATTTAGTGCATGTTCGTTCGTTAAGGTTCTGTAGCGAACAGATTCATTAGATTAGTTTGAGTAGCGAACGTTCGTTCAGTAGATTTTTCTTTTTATTATAGTTTTCGGCCAGGGACCCATCTGCGAATATTTTCTTCGCAGATTAGCCCCTGATATTTAAACCCTCACACCTTTTTGCTCATTTGTCCAAATTCAACGAAACCAACGCCAAAATATCCAGAGCGATCTCATATATCCAATAAACCAACTGGAACATGATTTTTACAATTTAAAATTTTGAGTTTAGTTCAGATTTGAATTTGATCTTGTTTTGTTTGTATCTTGAGTTTCGTAGCTCCGTTTGAGTTGATTCTTTCTGCAAATCGTAGCTAATCACTTGTACCTTCTGTTAAGATCTAATCCACATAAATATAGTGCTATTAATATTTGTTTTATGTTTAGATTAGTTATTTGATTGTTTTTGAGTTCTTTGGATCTTTTCTTTGTTTTCTCTTTGCATCATTTGCGTGAGTGCTTATGTATGCTATTGTTTGTCTACGCTAGATTTTCTGGAGTGCGAAGCTTGTTACTACAAATCTATAGAGTTTTTCGATCGTCAGCAAGGCAAGTTACACTTTGATCATACTTTTTAATACTCAGTTTTTACTATGCATTAGTTTTACCCTCAAAGATTTGCATTAGTAGGATTGGGAACATGTGGTTTGGTTGTAGTTCATGAGGTAGGAACCTATTACTTTTGATCACCCCGGGAATATACGTTATGCTCATATATTGCTTAGCCATGCTCGTAGACGGGGATTAGTTCGTGTGATTCATGGAAAGTTGTGAGAGATAATAATTTTGGACAACATTAAGGTGGCAACTTTAATACACATCTAGGTGGATTGGTTGGGGCACCTGGAGAAACCAGTGCTTGCCCATGGGAATCCTGGAGTACCCGTGTGATTTTTCCTCGGTTCGCCACCCAGGCTCAAAGGGATCATATGATATTTCATGTCTAGAAACATCGATGTGAAGCCACAAGCCATTATGGGCTCTAGCATAGTTGAGTAAGTTGTGTGAGCTCTTGAAGAGGCGGACTAGCAGATGTAGGAGAAAGTAGGTGTACCGGTCTACCTAGAGTAGCGAGTTAATGCTTCAGAAAGACTATGTCTCAATCCTCCGATCATGGATGCGGTCGAGTCTTGTGGGGAAAAGTGCGCAACCTCTGCAGAGTGTATAAACTAATCATGGTTAGCCATGTCCCGGGTTATGAACAAATTGAGTATCTAGAAGTGGATATTTATGTTGATCTCATCACTCCTTAATTAATGTATTGGGTTTAATGATGATACTTGGTTAATTTTGGGATTTGAGTTGGAGGAACCTTCTCAATCATTGGTATAAACTTTGTAGTAAATAAAGATGTATTCCTTTGATGTAGGAAAAAAATTAGCTTTATGCAAAAAATTAAACTTAGAGCCTCCACCAGCCAAATATGCATGTAGATATAGTTGCTTTCATTCATTTTCTCTACTATGTAACTTTGCTAGCATATTCCATCTGCTGACCTACACGGCTGCAACGTCTCATGTTGCAGACTTTACCGATGAAGAATAAGGTGCGCTAGGTCGTTGTCATGCACTCAGCTATGCCGTTGGAGTTTGATGGACTCATTTATCTTTGAAGCTTGCGTAGTTATTTTATTTAGATGGCCTTCAACCATATTATTTTTGTAATAAATACTCTTTATGAGGACCTCAATGTAATAAGTGCGTGATTGAACTCTGTTATAACTCCTTGAGTACTGTGTGTGTCAGCATACCGATCCAGTGATGACACTTAAGCATAGAGACTTTGGTCCATTGGGATCGTGGTCGCTACAGTTTCAAAGGATCAACATCAAGAGAAATTCTATCCAGGTTCCCAGCCAAATCATCAATCTTTGAGAAATTTTTCTTCAATCAAAGCATTGAAATTCTTTTGCGAAATCATAAATTATTTAACACTAATCACAAAATCAGAAGGGCATCTTATTAAATTTCCATAAGAATTGTTGTAGGAATTACCCTAATTATTAGAGGGATTACTAGGAAACAGCATAGGATTAAAATTACCTCCATACGCGTTATTACCAAAATTGTTCCTACAAACAAAATTCACATCCATAGATTCATTATTATTCTGAATCAAAGTAGACAAAGGCATATCATTAGGATAAATAGAAGCACTCTTGCTAGAAAATAATTTCATAGGTTCATCCATCTTTCTACTCAAAACATTAATCTCTTCAATCGCTTGCACTTTTCTACTAGTGGAACATATTTCGGTGTGCCATTGAGAATAATTAACCACAATATTATTTAGGATTTTAGTAGCTTCTCCTAAAGTAATTTCTATAAAAGTACCTTCCGCGGCCGAATCTAAAATATTTCTAGAAGCAAAATTCAATCCGACATAAATTTTTTGTGTAATCATCCACAAATTCAAACCATGAGTAAGGCAATTTTGTATCATCAATTTCATCCTCTCCCAAGATTGTGCAACATGTTCATGATCAAGTTGCTTAAAAAATCATAATATCATTCCTAAGGGAGATGATCTTAGCGGGTGGAAAATACTTGGAAATAAAAGCATCTTTACACTTATTCCATGAATCAATACTATTTTTAGGCAAATATGAAAACCAAGTTTTAGCACTATCTTGAAGTGAGAACAGAAATAGCTTCAATTTAATAATATCATTATCCACATCTTTTTTATTTTGCATATCACATAACTTAGCGAAACTATTAAGATGGGATGTGGCATCTTCACTCGGAAGGCTAGAAAATTGATCTTTCATAACAAGATTCAGCAAAGCAACATTAATTTCATAAGATTCTGCACTAGTGGCGGGAGCAATTGGGGTACTAATAAAATCATTATTATTGGTTTTGGAAAAGTCACACAATTGGTATTCTCTTGAGCCATCGTGACAAATCAAGCAATCCAACACACGAGCACACAAAAAGCAAGCAAAGAAGATGAACGGAAGAGGGGCCAAGAAAAGGCAAATCTTTTCGAAAATCTTTTTAGAAGTGCGGGAGAGGAAAAAGAGAGGCGAATGGAGAATATTGTAATGCAAGAGATCAGAATCTATGATGGGTACTTGGTATGTCTTGACTTGGTGTAGATCTCCCCGGCAATGGCGCCAGAAATTCTTCCTACTACTTCTTGAGTATGTGTTGGTTTTTCCCTTGAAGAGGAAAGGGTGATGCAGCAAAGTAGAGATAAGTATTTCCCTCAGTATGAGAACCAAGGTATCAATCCAGTAGGAGATAATGCACAAATCAACGAATACCTGCACAAACAATCAAACAACTTGCACCCAACGCGATAAAGGGGTTGTCAATCCCTTCACGTTCTTGCAAAAGTAAGATGTGATAGAGATAGATAAACGATAAAGTAAATATTTTTGGTATTTTTGGCTGAGAGATTGGAAAGTAAAAGATTGCAAAATGGTAGATCGGGAACTAATATGATGGAAAATAGACCCGAGAGCCATAGGTTTTACTAGAGGCTTCTTCAAGATAGCAAATAATATGGTGGGTGACCAAATTACTACCGAGCAATTGAAAGAAAAGCGCAAAGTTATGACGAAGGCAATGATTATGAATATAGGCATCACGTCCGTGTCAAGTAGACCAAAATGATTTTGCATCTACTACTATTACTCCACACATCGACCGAGTCCTTCCTGCATCTAGAGTATTAAGTTCATGAAGAACAGAGTAACGCATTAAGTAAGATGACTTGATGTGGAGGAATTAACTCAAGCAATATGATGAAAACCCCATCATTTTATCCTTGATGGCAACAATACAATACGTGCCTTGTTGTCCCTACTGTCACTGGGAAAGGACACCGCAAGATTGAACCCAAAGCTAAGCACTTCTCCCATTGCAAGAAAAACCAATCTAGTTGGCCAAAACAAACCGATAGTTCGAAGAGAATTACAAAGATATCAAATCATGCATATAAGAATTCAGAAAAGATTCAAATAATATGCATATATAAGCTGATCATATATCCACAATCCATCGGATCTCGGCAAACACACCGCAAGAAAGTATTACATCGAATAAATCTCCAAGAACATCAAGGAGAACATGGTATTGAGAATCAAAGAGAGAGAAGAAGCCATCTAGCTACTAGCTATGGACCCATAGGTATGTGGTAAACTACTCACGCTTCATCGGAAAGGCAATAGAGTTGATGTAGAAGCCCTCCATTATCCAATCCCCCTCCGGTAGGGTGCCGAAAAAGGCCCCTATATGAGATCTCACAGATACAGAAGGTAGCGGCGGCGGAAAAGTGTTTTCGTGGATGCCTCTGGTGGTTTGGGGATACATGGGAATATATAGGCGAAAGAGATCACGGGAGGCCCACAAAGGGTGGGGGAGCACGCCCTACCCCCCTGGGCGCGCCCTACGTCCTTGTGGCCACCTCGTGGTTCCTTCGACTTCATATCCAAGTCTCCTGACTGTCTTCTGGTCCAAGAATAATCATCGCGAAGGTTTCATTCCATTTGGACTCCGTTTGGTATTCTTTTTCTGCGAAACTTAAAAACAAGGAAAAAACAAGAACTGGCACTGGGCTCTAGGTTAATAGGTTAGTCCCCAAAATAATAGAAAATAGCATAGTAATGCATACAAAACATCCAAAACAGATAATATAATAGCATGGAACAATCAAAAATTATAGATACGTTGGAGATGTATCATGATGCAACATCCAACCCATCTTGGCATCGAGATTGCTCGCGCCGTAGCGAGTAGATGGAAAGATTAGATGTGTCAAGAAGTGATAGACGATGACGCACCTGGGCTCTTCTTCCGGTTATAAAAGGGATGCACCATCCGGTACGAATAGGACGAGATGGGTTGCTTCGGTGACCAGGGCTGCAACACATCAAGTACAAAATGAATGAATCATAAGGAATGACGCATCAGTTCAATGACCAGGATGGTTACGTAATATGAATAATTGAATCTTGTGGAAACGCCAGGTCACTCAGGTGAATAGGATCATTGTGTATGAAGGAAAACTTTAAGTCCCATGATTTATTAATGGAATTGTGTGGATGCCAGCTACAAGAATAGTGATGATGTGGCTGCAAATGGAATTAGTTTTTGCTTAGATGGTGTGGTCGGTGATGTGGACAGCTTGCATGTTGAGATAAAAAAGGTAGTGGGGGTGAATTTCTTAGGTATATATGATAGGTTAGTCCCAAAAATGATATAAAATAGCATAATAATGCATATACAACATTCAAGGTTGATAATATAATAGCATGAAATAATAAAAAATTATAGATACGTTGAAGACGTATCACTCTATATCCTAGTGACAGAAAGGGACAAGACACATAACTATATTGTTGGCATTAAGGATAAAACGACGGGGTTTATTCATATTGATTGGGTTTACTTTGTCTACATCATGTCATCTTGCTTAAGACGTTACTCTATTTTATACATAATACTATAGATGCATGCTGGATAGCGGTCGATTGGTGGAGTAATAGTAGTAGATGCAGACAGGAGTCGGTCTATTTGTCTCGGACATGAAGTCTATATACATGATCATTGCCTTGAATATCGTCGTAACTTTGCGCTTTTCTATCAATTGCCCAACAGCAATTTGTTCACCCTCCGTATGCTATGTGTTGGAGAGAGAAGCCTCTAGTGAAAACTATGCCCTCAGGTCTACTTTTATCATATTTAAAAACACAAAAAATACCTTGCTGCAATTTTATTTATTTTATTTTGTTTTGCGATTTATTTATCTATCTACCACTACAAGATTTAATCCTTGAAAGTAACCGCCGAGGGGATTGATAACCCCCTAGTTCATGTTGGGTGCAAGTATTTGCTTTTGCGTGTGCAGGTGCTGTTCACGAGGTTCTGTGTTGTTCTCCTACTGGATTGATAACCTTGGTTCTTAACTGAGGGAAATACTTATCTCTACTGTACTACATCATCCTCTCCTCTTTGAGGAAATCCCAACGTAGATCACAAGTAGCAGGAAGAATTTCTGGCGCCGTTGCCGGGGAGACATCAGCAAAACCTATCAAGTATATTTGCACAAACTATCATTTACTTGCTCTTATTTTTATTTGCCTTTTCCTCTTGATTTTACCACCCCCGCTTCTAAAACAATTTTACAAAAACACAATTTTTTGTTTTGCTTGCTTTTATTGCCTTCTTGTCAACACTCAAAAACAGAAAATGAAAACAAAAATTTAAGATAAGTATGGATCCTCATCCACTTGCTAATCTTTTCAAAAGGCGCAATTATGATGAACCAATTGCTAGTGAGTTGAGTGCACTTGATTACCTCTATGAAGTTTTGCTTGAAAATCATGATCTGATAATTGTGATGAAATATTAAAAGAAAAAAATTATAAAGTGATTCATGATAGATCCTTGAATGAAAAGCATGGTTGCAATGATGTCACCATAAATTCTATTAATATCAATTGTGCTATTGATATGAAAAGCTACAAGCTTGGGGGTGATAATTTTGTTACTACTGTCGGATTCCGGGTACCGCAGACTCAAGAGAAGGTTCGAACTCTGGGGCTTGTGCGAAGAACTCAACCTCTCTAGCCAATCACTTCGTCACCCCAATGGCCTAGCTGGATGAACAAACAGGAAGATGGACACAGTAGTTTACCCAGGTTCGGGCCGCCTTGCGGGGTAAGACCCTACTCCTGCTTTTGGGTGGATTAGCCTCACGAGGGGCTGAGGACAAACTAGTACAAGGGAAGAACAACCTCACGAGGTATGCTCTAGTGTGGATGTGAGCTGAGGGGATTCGATTGTTCGGTCCCCTACTATGGTGGTGGCTAGCCTATATTTATAGTGGCCTTGGTACTCTTCCACCAAAATGTAGGCGGGAAGGGATCCCATAGTGGCCAATTTGAATGGGGACAAGTAGTACATCTTATCCTGAAAAAAGGTGGTCTTCTCCTGCAAAGCTCCTAGTCGTGACGCTGCGGGTGGCTCGGCAATGACATCCGTCCTGATGTCCTGGCGGTCTTGGTCTTGTTGCACGGGAATGGAAATCTTTGACTCATTCCTCGGGACCCCGCACCTACGCTTGCCTCCCTAGCGCCAAAGAGGAAACCTGCTACTCTGTGCCCGCTGGTGCCCGCCTGGCCTTGGTCGTCATAGCTTGCGTCACCGCAACCTCTTGAGGCTGAGCACCTGCATAGATATCTTTGCTCCTCAGGAGGCAGCCTAGGGAGGCCGCTCCGTCCGGAGGTGTTGATATCGCCCGCCTCGCGTGGCTTGGCCCCTCACGAGGTTCTTATCTTGTTGGTGTTGTAGATGGGTTGTACCAGGCCGTTGATGGAGCCACGCCGTGGGCCGCAGGTAGGCAAGTCTGGGTACCCTGGTTCCCAGAATGCCGACAGTAGCCCTCGGGCCCAAGGCGCGCTCGGACTTGGCTTGGAGGCGAAGCCAAATGGCAAGGGTGAAGCGCCGCGGGCCCCAATCGCCTGTGGACCGGGTCGATTCGTGGCGCTGGATGGGATGTGGGCATTTCCACTTCTCCACGCTGCCTCAGCAACTCCCTAGGCTAACAAAAAGACTGCCGCCTGCCTCTGATCCTTCATTAACTTCTCCTCGCCTGGCTCTAGATCCCCTTTCTTCCTACCGAGAGCGCCTCAACATCTACCGAACTTCACTCCCCAGGTCCTTCACGGATGGCGTTTGGGAAGGCGAAATCAGCCGCGCAGGCCGCAAGCTCCTCCTCTTCTCCTGCGCTGGCCCTCGATACATCCTCCATCACCGAGAGGAAGCACTTTGCCGCCGCGTCCCGCTGACAGCGAGCAACGACAATGAGGTGAGGGAGATGGTGCTCCTGGCCGGCTCCACCAACCCAAGGACCCTGGCGGGATGTTCTATCCCTTCTTCCTCCATAGTGTCTTCGCGGGTCTCGTCCTGCCTTTTTCTGAATGTCGTTCACCATATGGGGCGACGAAACCTTGTTGTCGTTTGCCATCCTTGATGTAGTGCCCACAACGCTCCCCTCCTGGTGACCAGGATGGAGACCGTGGTGAATAAGAGGAAGGAGGGGGCCGAGACCCCGGAGGCAACGCGGTGGCCCTAGCGCAGACGAAAGAGACCGCCTCATGCTTGCTCGTGATGAAGCGACCCCCTCAGGGCACGGTGGCAGAGCCTCAGGAGAAGGCTGCCTCTGTGGCCCAGCAGACTCCGGAGCCGCCCGTCCCTGTCGTACCTGCAGGAGGTTCAGGGGCTTTAGAGCCCCCTGCTGCCCTTGCTGCTGCGGTGCCAATCCAGGCGCCAGTGCCATCTCCTCCCCATGCCCTCGCGTTGGTGGACTGCGGCCCACTCGTTAGGCCCGGGGCGCTGGAGGAAGCCTACACCACGCTGGACTAGGTCTGAACCGATCTCCAGGGCACCAAAAGGCGCATGGCGATGAGGCACATGGGGTTGATCTCGGTGTGGCTCCAGGGCGACGTGTCTGTCAAGACTGCCTGGGGCGGGGCCGAGGCTACCGCCATAGAGAGCCGGCGAGGCCACGTCAGCTTGTGACGCGGCGCTGGCCGATGCAGCGCCCGACAAGGAGCGTTGCAACACGGCCGAAGTTGAGCTGAAGGCTCTCCACAGTGAGTGGGCCAGCCACACCCATCGGTTCCAAGAACGAGAGGAGGAGCTCAAGGCCCGAGAGATGGTGCTTGCTGACCACGACGCCAAGCTGGCCCAGGCGACCAAGGACCAAGCTACGGAGGGGGACCACCTGGGCAAGCTGAAGGAGGAGGCGGACAGGGCCCAGGCATCCCACGCCCAACTTATCTCTAAGAAGACGACCTGGCTGGAGGCTAGGAAGAAGACCTTCGCCATTGCCAAGAAGGCGGTAGACACGGGGCACGAAGCCTTCGTCGCCCTCGAGCCAAGGTCCTGCACAGTGCTGCACTCCTTGTACGGAGAAGGGTACGAGAAGCCGCTGGTGACTTTGGAGGATGGCCTTGCTGGGCTTCTCCCCAAACTCGCTGAGGCGCTTGAAGGCGTTGACGCTAGAGTGGACTCCATGGTGGAGCGGGAGTGCCGCACGCTTTTCACTACGACTGCGATGCTTGTCTTCAGCCACCTCCACCTTCGGGAGACAAGCTTCGACCTTAGTGCCCTGATCGAATCAGTGGCTCCTGAATCCCGCGACGCTACTGCTGAGGCCGTGAAGAAGCTGGTGGAGGCCCTCCTGGAGAAATTCCTCTATGTCCCCGAGCCCGCGGCTGGAGCGACCGGAGCCGACAACGAAGATGGTGGCGGTGCCATTGTCGACAGGCTCCGTAAGGCAAGAGACAGCGGCGGTCAGAGCGATGGCAGCGCTCCTAGTTCATCCTTGCAACAGCTTTCGTGCCTCATGGAGGCGTGAGAACTTCAGTTTAAATTTGTGGAACATTATGCTTTGTAATAATTAGCTGTAACTCCGCGATTTCCTTTTTTTGCCTTAGTGTTCAGAGTCGGCAGGGCCCAGCCCTGCACGTACCTCAGCCGCCATTGGGGTGTCCTGATCACCAGGACGAGACCAAGGGGTGAGGGCTAAGTGACCAGTGAGGCCCCTGTGTCGCGATGCTCAAGGGCCCCCCTTGCGTGCGAACAACTTCAATGTTCCACGAGTCAGACTGCCATGAGGGCGCTGGTGCTGTGCATCGGCAGGGCCAGACCCCGCGCATACCTGAACCATCGTTGGGGCATCCGGTTCACCAGGATGAGACCAAGGGGTGAGGGGCTATGTGGCTAGTGAGGCCCCTGAGTCATGATGCCCAGGGGTCCTGAGGGAGTCCTGGACTAGGGGGTGTCCGGATAGCCGAACTATCATCATCAGCCGGACTCCAAGACTATGAAGATACAAGATTGAAGACTTCGTCCCGTGTCCGGATGGGGCTTTCCTTGGCGTGGAAGGCAAGCTTGGCGATACGGATATGTAGATCTCTTACCATTGTAACCGACTCTGTGTAACCCTAGCCCTCTCCGGTGTCTATATAAACCGGATGGCTTTAGTCCATAGGACGAACAACAATCATACCATAGGCTAGCTTCTAGGGTTTAGCCTCCTTGATCTCGTGGTAGATCTACTCTTGTAATACCCACATCATCAATATCAATCAAGCAGGACGTAGGGTTTTACCTCCATCAAGAGGGCCTGAACCTGGGTAAAACATCGTGTCCCTTGTCTCCTGTTACCATCCGCCTAGACGCACAGTTCGGGGCCCCCTACCCGAGACCCGCCGGTTTTGACACCGACATTGGTGCTTTCATTGAGAGTTCCTCTGTGTCCTCACTGATAGGCTCGATGGCTTCTTCAATCATCAACAACGACGCAGTCCAGGGTGAGACTTTTCTCCCCGGACAGATCTTCGTATTCGGCGGCTTTGCACTGCGGGCCAATTCGCTTGGCCATCTGGAGCAGATCGAAAGCTACGCCCCTGGCCGTCAGGTCAGATTTGGAAGTTTGAACTTCACAGCTAACATCCGCGGGGACTTGGTCTTCGATGGATTCGAGCCACAGCCGAGCGCGCCGCACTATCACGATGGGCATGATTGAGCTCTGCAGCCGGACAGTGCCCTGGAGGCCGCACACGAGTTCGCTCCGACCCTCAATTCGGAGCCGGCTGCGCAGATCGAGGATGGGTGGCTAGACACCGCCTCGGGGGCTGCAACCTCTACGGCGATGGAGCCGAATACTGACCTTGTCCCTCGTGAAGCTCGTGACTCCGAGGTGCCGGACTCCTCGCCGGACTCCGAACCTCCCGCGCCCCCTTCGATCGAATCCGATTGGGCGCCGATCATGGAGTTCACCGCTGTGGACATCTTTTCACACTGACCTTTCGGCGACATCCTGAGTTCGCTAAAGTATCTCTCGTTATCAGGAGAGACCTGGCCGGATTGCGGCCAGGACAGTTGGGATGCGGACGACGAAGAAATTCAAGGCCCACCCACCACCCACTTAGTAGCCAATGTCGACGATCTAACTGACATGCTAGACTTCGACTCCGAAGACATCGACAGTATGGACGACGATGCCAGAGACGACCAAGAACCAGCGCCTATTGGGTACTGGAAAGCCACCTCAACTCACGACATATACATGGTGGATACACCAAAGGGAAGCGATAACGAGGAACAACGGGACGTGGCGAAGGACAACTCCCCCGACAAACAACCAAAACGGCGACGCAAGCGCCGCCCGAAGTCCCGCCTCGATAACAAAAGCACCCATACTGACCCAGCCTTAGAGCAGGGCGAAGCAGTGGACGACGAACATGCCACTAAGCAACCATCCGAACATGATGAATTGGACAAGCAACCCATCCCCGGCGAAAACGACAGTCCAGACGATCTGACGCCGGACACATCACCTGAGCATAAGAACCTTCATAAAAGGCTCATCGCCACTGCAAGAAGTTTGAAGAAGCAAAAGCAGAAGCTCAAAACAGCGGAGGACGCACTCAGAATGAGATGGAGCAAAGTACTCAATGCCGCAGATAAATACGGCGATAGTCACCAGGCAAAGAGCTACCCGAAACGCAAGCTGTTGCCCGAATTTGACGAGGAGGCCGTAGAGCCCCCACAGTCAAAAAAGAAAGAGGCCGCCTGGACGGATAGACGACCAGATGACAGGCTAAGAGCGGCAAGCGGCGCCGCACACAATCCGGCAAATGATCCACATAAGGATCCTCGCAAAAAGGATGGCCCGGTCAGGTCCATCTATGGGCCAAAAAAGAAGACTCCAGGGAGCAACACAACCCGCCGAGTGTTTGAAGACGACGGCACACCTAAATACAGGGGCGCCGCACACCCACTATGTATCACCAATGAGGTACTGGATCATGAATTTCCAGTGGGATTCAAACCCGTAAACATAGAGGCATATGACGGAACAACAGACCCCGGAGTCTGGATTGAGGATTATATCCTACACATACATATGGCCAGAGGAGACGATCTCCATGCCATAAAATATCTACCCCTCAAGCTCAAAGGGCCAGCTCGGCATTGGCTCAAAAGCCTCCCAAAAAATACCATTGGAAGTTGGGAAGAGCTCGAGGACGCGTTTCGAGCAAATTTTTAGGGGACTTATGTCCGCCCTCCGGATGCAGACGATTTAAGTCACATAACTCAACAGCCCGGAGAGTCAGCATGCAAATTCTGGAACAGGTTCCTCACCAAAAAGAACCAAATAGTCGACTGTCCGGACGCCGAAGCCTTAGCAGCCTTTAAGCATAACGTCCGAGACGAGTGGCTTGCCAAACACCTCGGCCAGGAAAAACCAAGAACAATGGCCGCGCTAACAAGCCTCATGACCCGCTTTTGCACGGGGGAAGATAGCTGGCTGGCAAGATGCAGCACCAGCGACCCGAGTACATCCGAGGTCAGGGATGGAAATGGAAAATCACAACACAGAAAAGATCAGCGCTGGAATAAGGAAAATGGCCAAAATAGCACGGCGGTCAACACCGGGTTCAAAAGCTCTCGGCCGAATAATAAAACACTGCCTCTTAAGGGCAACAGTGATGAGCTATCCAACCTAAACAAAATCTTGGATAGGATATGTCAAATCCATAGTACCCCCGGGAAGCCTGCAAACCATACCCACAGAGATTGTTGGGTCTTCAAGCAGTTCGGCCGACTTAACGTCGAACACAAGGGGCTCGATGCACCAAGCGAAGACGATGACGAACCCCATAAGCAGCACGCCGGAAAACAGAAGACTTTCCCACTAGAAGTCAAAACAGTGAACTCACTTCATGTGATAACAAGGAAAAATATTGCGGCACCTAATAAAACACGCGCCGCACGGTCCACCCCAGCAGAGTCCCGAAATTGGATGCTTAAACCAATTACTTTCGACCATCAGGATTACTCCAGAAGTGTTTGAAACACAGGAGGGACTGCTTTGGTATTGGATCCCATAATCGACGGACTACAATTCACAAAAGTCCTAATGGATGGCGGCAGCGATATAAACCTGCTATACCAGGACACCATCCGCAGAATGGGGATAGACCCTACCAAAATTCGCCGTAGCAGCACTTCCTTCAAAGGAGTGACGCCAGACCTTTACGCCAATTGTACAGGCTCTATACTACTGGAGGTCGTGTTCGGTTTATCTGACAACCTCCATCGTGAAAAGCTCATTTTCCATATCGCCCCATTCAAAAGTATCCATCAAGCACTACTGGGACAAGAAGCTTTGGCCCGCTTTAACGCAATACCGCATTACGCGTCTCTTACGCTTAAAATGCCCGGTCCACACGGCATAATCTCATTAAAGGGTAACTCCGAGTGTTCCTCGAACCGCGGAAAACGTGAGACTGCTTTGACAGCCACACACTAATCCGACCTCGCTGGCCAAAGCCCCTAAAAATAGGTCATTTAGACCTCGGACACGGTTAGGCGAGTCCGGCATAAATAAATAGGGGGCTTCCCAGCCACATACCCCTTTACAAGGGGCTGCACGTATAAACAATGAGAGCCAATAAAGCTCAACTTCATTCATCTTCCAAATCATACTTTATTTTAAATAAATCTTTTGCACGATATTTTTTCCAAACTAAGTTCTTCTCTTTTACAGATGAAGCACGTGCTACACCCGTCCAGCATACATCACAACGGAGACACAGGCGCAGACGTGCAGCAGGGACCCGTTGCAAGGATTCTCTTCAGATTAAGACCCTGCGTAAACCTTTCTTACTGTCTCTTGTTGATACACACCCCCGGGTTTCCTACCATAACCGAGGAGGAGGCTGGCGTTTTGGCATCGGCCGCGTCAGAAGTTCTCGCCCGTACCTGGACACTAGGGGCTTAGGGCATTGTTCTGCCCGGTATCATAAAGACCGAATACCTCAGGGAGTGTTCGGCGTCTCGAGTTAGGCCTTATATGCATCAGCTCCGAATCATGTCTTTGGTCAAATGTTGGGTTTGCCCGACTCCTGTGTTTTGCTGCCTTACGTTCCGCTCCATCGGCTAACGCGGCACCAGGAGAACTACTACGATTGTGCCCCAGTTCTGCCGGGCGAGCACCTCAGTAGAGAAAGCCGAAAACTGACTGTCATGATATAGCGAGAGACTCGTCAACCACTCGATCGACTACTGGAATGTTTAGAATTCCTCTGCTTTGACGAAGGACCGCTTTCCGGTCAGGCACATATGCGCCCCGAGTTCGGAGAGCGCGGTGCCTCTAGGGGCTATATAGTAGCCCCACCAACGAGCTCCTATGGCTAAGTGAAAGTGATAAAGCATTATAGTCCGGTTGCCTAGTTTTCTATGCTATCACCTCCTTCAAAGGACCAAGACGTTGGATTAAGTGTGAAAAAGCACTTTTTTTGCAAACACCCCCGCACCATGTGCGTGGGGGCTGAAGCCAAAGACTGCCATCTTTCAGGTTATACATACATATACGGCCGCACAGGAGATAGTTCAATACTTGAACGCACAAGTATAAAAAGCCGTTACATGATAAACATGATCTCACTAATCATACATGTCATTTGAACATAACATCTTTCGAGCACTGCGCCTCTATTACACGAGCGCCCTGCAGGACTTCCTCAAAATAGTGCTCGGCGGGTAATCGGCTTTTGTGCGAACCCCGGGATGCAACATCAGTGGCATCCATCTCCGCCCAGTCTGTCTTAACACGGGTGAGAGCCATCCGTGCACCCTCTATGCATGCCGACCGCTTCATCGCCTCGATATGCGGCACCGCCCCAAGGAATCGCTGCAACAAGCCAAAATAACTCTCCGGCTTGGGCCTCTCTGGCCACAGATGAGCCACCACATCCGTCATGGCAAGTCCGGACAATCTATTCAGCTCAGCCCACTCAGCCAACCGATCGGTCAATGGAAGTGGACGCTCTGGACTATGGAATTGAGACCAGAAAAGCTCTTCCATTTCGTGATCCTTCTGGCTTCGGAAGTGCACGACTGCGTCCGCCGCACTCGCCGCCAAATCCAGATAAGGATCCTCCGCACCACACAATTGGCCCAACTGAGCATACTTCGGATCTGTGAACTTCCTACGCAGCAGAAAGGGCTTTCCCACCGCAATGTCTCCGGCCTGACGCAGTTCCTCCATAGCCCACATCGCACTACGGGCATCCTTGGCTTCGGCGGCGGCCTCCTTCAGGTCCTCTTGCTCTGCTCGGCGTTCTCTTTCAAGAACCTCATAGCGGTCGGTAGCATCTTTTAATTTCATGGCCATTCCGGCCATCTCCTCCCTGCTTCGGCAGTGAGCAGCCTTTTCGGCTTTTAGCTCTTCCGCTGCCTTCGAGGTAGCCGCATCACTTTTCCTGGCTTGCTCCTTGGCTTGAGCAAGCTCTTCTCGAAGGTCTTCCACAGCAGCAACACCATCTCCATCAAGCATACAAATTGTAAGGAACGGGAATCAGCTCCCTTACTAGGTGACCGCGGAGCAACCACTTACCTTGTGACTCGTCAATTCGTTTATTGACCAGCGCGATGTCCGCATCCGCAATGTCGAGTTACCGCTTCAGCTCGGCAACTCCATCAGTCTAGCTGACCACCGAACGTTCCGCCACCTGCATAGGAAAGGCGACATTCTATAACTGAGATTATGATCCTCGGCACGCTGTCGCTTTCGACAGCATATCAAGTCTCAGGGGCTACTATCTATACAGGGCACACTCCATGTGCAAAATTGTCAAAAGGTATGTCATTTTTTGCGTACCTCAAACTCCGTCAGCAAACTTCCGACGGCCTCATACAACCCGCTCTCGGCGGATGAGATCCTTTCAATCACCATACTCATTAATGTGCGGTGATCTTCTGAGATAGACGCCCTCTCGAGCAAATCCTGCAGCTCCACCGGCCGTACTCCAGTGGGTGCCGAACTCCCCGGCCCCGCCGGACACGGGGAGACCCTCCGTGACGACACCTCAGGGTCGTCCGCCCCGCCCGACGGGGCGGCAGATGGAGGCGTTTCACTCTCCATCATCTCCGGACGAAGGTCCCCCGAAGATGAGCTCTGCTGAGAAGGGCTGAGATCCGAACTACAAGGTGAAAACTTCGGTTAACCTTAGAAATAAAGTAGGGATGTCCCCTATTACAAAACCCCCGCTTTTTTACTTACAGCTCGCTGGAGGGCTGATTCCTTTGGGGAGACTGTGCGGCCGGGGCTCTTCCCGGCACAGGACCTTCCGGTGATTTCTTTCCCCGCTTTGAGGCCTTGGCCTCCGGGTCTTCGGAAGCGGTCCTCTTCTCCCCCTGGAGGGAGGGACTCTCGATTCCCCCCTTACTGAAAGCCTCCTTTGTAGAGGTGGTAGTTTCCCTGTGCCCCCCTTCGCCCTCCTCCGAAGGTGCAACCTCCAGCATTTTGATTAACACGGGATCCGGCGTGGTCTCAGGGAGGGGGGCCGGACACCGTATCAGTTTTGCTTGCACTATCCACTCTTGTCCAAGGGATAGCTGGTTAAAAGGCAAACCCATGATAAATAAATGGACAATGTGTCCGGACACAGGGCTACTTACTTGAGTATCCGGGCGATTGCATCTTAGGCCAGCGTCCTCGGTCAAGTCCGGATGCATCTCTTGTGATCCGAAGAACAGTTTGTACATCTCCACGCGTGTCAAACCCATGAAGTGTTGGAGAGCTCGTGGTCCCTCCGGGTTAAATTCCCACAAGCGGAGGGGGCGACGTTTGCAGGGCAGAAGGCGCCAAATCAGCATAACCTGTGCCACTACGACCAGATTGATCTCCCTTTCTTGGAGGTCTCGAATCCGGCCCTGCAACAGGGGTACGTCTTTGGACGGCCCCCAGTCAAGCCCTTTGTTGACCCATGATGTCAGCCGTTGTGGAGGGCCCGGGCAAAAGGCGGGCGGCGGCCTCTGCCTGCTGCCCCTGGGAGCGGTGATATAGAACCACTCCTGTTGCCACAAGCCGAGCTCCTCCTGAAAAGAGCCCTCGGGCCATGGAGCATCGACCCTCTTGCTTATAACCGCCCCGCCACACTCTGCCTGATGCCCCTCAATCATCTTCGGCTCCACGTTGAAGGTTTTGAGCCACAAGCCAAAGTGAGGGGTAGTGTGGAGGAAGGCTTCGCAGACGACAATGAATGATGAGATGTGGAGGATGGACTCCGGAGCCAAATCATGGAATTCCAGCCCATAGTAAAACATGAGCCCCCTCACGAAGGGATCCATCGGGAAGCCTAAACCCCGACGGAGGTGAGACACGAACACGACACTCTCACCGGGCTCGGGAGTAGGAATAACTTGCCCTTGGGCAGGCAACCTATGCGAAATCTCGTAGGTTAAGTACCTGGCGTCTCTCAGCTTTAGCACGTCCTCTTCCGTGACGGAGGAGGGCATCCACCGGCCTCGTAGGTCGGAGCCGGACATTGTCGAAGGACGGAAGTACCCGAATCTGGAGCCCTGGGAGTTGGAACTCGGGGCGAGGGGCGGATTCGATTTGAGGATTGAAGAAAAAGAATGGGTCTTGGTCTCATTATAAAGAGGGAGAATACCAAGAGCCGTCCCCGTGACCGTTTGGAACCCGCCTTCAATGGAGGGGCATGGCAACGGGCGCGGTTGGGTTACCCACGTCCGTATTGATGAGAATCCCGGAATAAGGGGAACACGGTCTCTGCTTCGACAAGATGTGCCAAGGAAACCGCTTCGCTAAACGCGCGGAGGTGGTATAATAAAAACGATTCGAGTAAAGGCTTGGTTGTGGTGTGACGTCACGCCACAAAATACGTTAGCAGATTGAACTTGTGTAAATATTATTCTCTCTACAGTGGTATGTGGAATTTATTTTGCAGAGCCGGACACTATCCTGGTGTTCACAATCTTCTATAAATTATTGGGAGGAGGAACCCGCCTTGCAATGCCGAAGACAATATGCGCGTCGGACTCGTCGTCATTGAAGCCTGGTTCAGGGGCTACTGAGGGAGTCCTAGACTAGGGGGTGTCCAGATAGCCGAACTATCATCATCAGCCGGACTCCAAGACTATGAAGATACAAGATTGAAGACTTCGTCCCGTGTCCGGATGGGACTTTCCTTGGCGTGGAAGGCAAGCTTGGCGATACGGATATGTAGATCTCCTACCATTGTAACCGACTCTGTGTAACCCTAGCCCTCTCCGGTGTCTATATAAACCAGATGGCTTTAGTCCATAGGACGAACAACAATCATACCATAGGCTAGCTTCTAGGGTTTAGCCTCCTTGATCTCATGGTAGATCTACTCTTGTAATTCCCACATCATCAATATCAATCAAGCAGGACGTAGGGTTTTACCTCCATCAAGAGGGCCCGAACCTGGGTAAAACATCGTGTCCCTGGTCTCCTGTTACCATCCGCCTAGAAACAAAGTTCGGGACCCCCTACCCGAGATCCGCCGGTTTTGACACCGACAGGTCCCCCTTGACGTACGAGTTACCCTCATGAGATCCATACCTTTTCCCGTCATCCTTTGCCTAGGAGGGGTGCGCAAGGAACAGGCAAAGACCTGCTAAGGTGGCGTGTGCTAGGTTGAGCCTGAGCGCAGCCCCCGTGTCCAGCGCCCGCACGCTCATCACAGGGAGAGGTTGATCAGTCGGCCGAGCGACCATCCTGAGGTTGGTGCAGCCCGGAGGCGCCCTCAGTTGTTTATTCACCAGCGCGGAGCATGGTGCTTCCACTCTTGCATGGGCATAGCTGCTCCTCGACTGTGTCGTC
>NC_041389.1:312997622-313030989 GCF_002162155.2 Triticum dicoccoides | reverse complement strand
AGGGCATGTACAGTCCTGTCCTGACACGTGGCTAGCATGATAGGACTGAAGGAGGTGTATATGGGCACCCGTGAGCTAGCACAGGACTCACAAGGCCCTACCTCAAGGCGGGTTGCGCCTGAATTTTTGGTTTGGAACATTTGTGAGGGCCCTGCGAGATGTTTAGGTGGCCTGCGCCGAGAGAATCTCCGGAGGACATTGCATGAGAATGCCAAACACCAACGACCTCAGGAGGTGACGTGAACGGGTACGACCCGCCAAACAGAGCTCAACCGTTGTGTTTACCGGCGCTGCAGGGATGGACCCAAGCACAGACGCCATGCCCAGTCTTCTCATGCACAATCCTAAGGAAAGACAATCGGCGCACGGCTCCCGCGGTGGCGAGGCACCGGGTCGCGCACCTTAAGTCATCCACTCTCAATTAGTTCATGCAAGAACAAGGCACCAAGGACCATGGGAGGTGATGTACATCGAAGCTGGCTCACGAGACAGAGCTCGGGCACTTGGGTTTAGTGACGCTGCAGGGACGGACCCAAGCACAAACGTTGTCCCAGTCCTTAATCATGAGGCGGTCGTGGGCCCCTCGGAGGTCTCCTGACCTAATTCTTTCACCCATATATAGTCTTATACCCCAAAACCATCAGGGAGAACCATGAAAACACTTTTCCACCACCGCAACCTTTTGTACCCGTGAGATCCCATCTAGGGGCCTTTTTTGCCATCCTGCCGGAGGGGGATTCGATCACGGAGGGCTTCTACATCAACACCATTTTGGAGATATGCCCTAGAGGCAATCATGTATGATGATATTTCCTATGTGTTTATGAATAAAGATAGTCCTTGGATATTATCAATGATGTGTATCAGCAAGTACGTGACTTGTTTGTGGGACTATGCATTGTATGATGACTCTCCTAAAAGGTCCCTAGTAGAAAGGGCTGTGTGGATGCGCAGCCGACGAGACTAGCATATGACAAGGTCGATGGCTTGGTCTCACTAGCCATGGAGCATTGGATGCTAACCGGATAATATGGACTTGGAAAGGTCTGGTCGGATTCGACGTAGTCGGATCCGAGTCGAGATAAGGTCCGAGTCAGACAGACCCAACTATGAGACGCAGCGATATGTCATCTGTGAGTCTCTAGTACAACATACGTTCTATGTCCTAAGACCTAAGCTGACACATGTACTCGGGATGGTGACAGACTTGCTTTGGGCCGACCAAACGCTACTCCAGATTTGGTAGTTACAAAGGTACGTTTCGGGTTTGTCCAGTCCCATGCTGCGAGACATGGTCGAGCAAGATGGGATTTGCCCCTCCGATCAGGAGAGATATACTCTGGGCCCCTCGTGTGATCTGATCAGGATAAGCATGGCCATGCGACAAGGATTATGAGATAATCCGGATAGTGGTCGGTATCACTGGAATGAGAAAGAGGTCGGGCTACCACAAGGATGACATACTCGCCCTGAGCCCAACAACATATATCGTGTGGCAAAGGGAACAGAAGTATGATGTACAGGTTCGCCTAATCAGCTTCATGGTCTGCTTGGTGTTCGGCATGCCTTGCTAGAGGCCGCTACCAACTGTGTAGTTCGGAGGTGATCCGAACTGCGACCAAGCCGACTTGAACCTAAAGGGTAGCACGCTTAAGGGAAGGAACCTACGAGGTCGGACCCGAGGACACTGGTCGGATGTGATCCGAGCTGTATTCGGATTGTGGCCGAGTAGACTTGTGGGCTTTAGGGTCCGTGCGAGGCCCAAGTGTTGAGCCCGCGATGGACGCCTATATAAAGTGGAGGTTCAGCACACTCAGGCGGTTGATCGCTTTGGCACTGCGACTAGGGTGTGCATGTGTTGCGAATAGCCATCTCCACTAGCCGCCGACTGTGTGATCAGACCTAGCAGTCCGTCGCACAGTGTTCCTCCTGCATGCGCGGATACCGTTAGAGGCGGTGCACTTGCGCCGCTCTGGCAAACTTGTACGTGGGATCGGACGACCGACTGTTAGATGGAGATCAGACGAGGAGGAGACGATCCACGCGGACGCGCTACCCCAACTCTTCTTTCGCTGCACAGCACTGCGCGTCTAGTGGTAACAAACTATGATCCATCTCCCATAGCATGTTCCTATTGTCCTGCAGGTAGGAAAATTTTAATTTGCAGTCGACGCACCCTACCATAGATCCCAACACACCATTACCCTTCTGATGAAGCGTGAGTAGTTTACCACAGACCTACGGGTCCATAGCTAGTAGCTAGATGGCTTCTTCTCTCTCTTTTATTCTCAATACTCTTTTGTTGTGTGTTTGCCGAGATCCGATGACTTGTGGATTTATGATCAGATATCTATGAATATTATTTGAGTCTTCTATGAATTCTTATATGCATGATTTGATATGTTTGCAAGTCTCTTCGAATTATTGGTTTAGTTTGGCCTACTAGATTGGTTTTTCTTGGAATGGGACAAGTGATTAGCTTTGGGTTCAATCTTGCTGTGTCCTTTACCAGTGACAGTAGGGGCAGCAAGGCACATATTGTATTATTGCCATCGAGGATAAAAAGAGGGGGTTTTCATCATATTGCTTGAGTTAATTACTCTACATCATGTCATCTTACTTAATGCGTTCTCTGTTCTTTATGAACTTAATACTCTAGATGTAGGCAGGAGTCGGTCGATGTGTGGAGTAATAGTAGCAGATGCAGAATCGTTTCGGTCTAGTTGACATGGACGTGATGCCTATGTTCATGATCATTGCCTTAGATATCGTCATAATTATGCACTCTTCTATCAATTGCTCGGCAGTAATTTGTTCACCCACCGTATTATTTGCTATCTTGAGAGAAGCCACTAGTGAAACTTATGGCCCCCGAGTCTCTTTTCGATCATATAGGTTCTCTTTTCCATCATATTAGTTTTCGATCTACTATTTTGCAATCTTTTACTTTCCGATCTATAACAAAAATACAAAATTATTTACTTTACCATTTACCTATCTCTATCAGATCTCACTTTTGCAAGTAACCGTGAAGGGATTGAAAACCCCTTTATCGTGTTGGTTGCAAGTTTGTTGATTGTTTGTGCAGGTATTCGGCGACTTGTTCATTGTCTCCTACTAGATTTATACCTTGGTTCTCAAATTGAGGGAAATACTTACTCTACTTTGCTGCATCACCCTTTCCTTTCAAGGGAAAAACGAACGCAAGCTCAAGAAGTAGCAGGAACAATTTCTAGCGCCGTTGCCGAGGAAATCTACGCCAAGTCAAGCCATAACAAGTACCCATCATAAACACTCATCTCTTGCATTACATTATTTGCCGTTCGCCTCTTGTTTTCCTCTCCCCCACCTCTAAAATGATTTTCAAAAAGATTTGCCATTTCTTTGCCCCTCTTCCGTTTGTCTTCTCCGCTTGCTTTTTATGTGCTCGTTTGCTAGTTTGGTTTGTCGCCACCATGTATGAATCTGAGGAGGTTATCGCTGAAAAAGATAGTAGTAACAATGAGGGAAACTTTGATGCTTTTGCTAATACTAATCCTCATGAAGAGTCTACTATTTTGCACACAAAAAAGCTTCGCATTGGTAGTGGCAATATTATTGGGAAAGGGGTTATTCAAGACTTCTTTACTTGTGCCGGTGTGTTACCTACTATGGGTGGATCTATTCTCCATAAAACTAGTAGTCTTGCAGATGCTATATCTTTGCTCATAGTTGAACTTGAAAGACAATTTGTTCACATGCATCCATCCATACAAAGGATTTTTCTAGAGTTTTTTAATATTGAGCATTCTTATGTTAAGCACGCATCTACCATCTTTCTAGCACTTGATTTCAGATTTATAATAAAAGAGGCTAGTAAATTTTTTGCGCATTATAGGGTAGACAGTGGTCGTCCTCCCATGAGGCGGTTCTCTTTAACCAAGAGGACATAATGCATTTACGATCCCTAGATCATGTTGCTTATAATGAGAATTTAAGAAAGAGGGTCCCTACCGATGTTCTAGTTGATAGGATTTCTGAGCTTAATGATGATTTGGCTATTCGGAACAACGGGTTGGGTTTCTATCTTGAACAAAAGCTCATGACTTTTTTCCAAAAGAAGTTTACAATGATGAGTTGGTTATACAATATGAAGGGCCAATGATGAGTTTGATCTTGGGGATTTTTGTCCCAATAAATTTAGCCCTTTTGATTACTTTTGCTTGCCACAAAGAAAACTTGTTGCTGAACATGGAGAGTATGAGATGATTTTTCGAGATTTTCCCTATCATTGTTATGACAATACCTATATCTATTCGTGTTTTATGCCTAGCTAAGGGCGTTAAACGGTAGCGCTTGTTGGGAGGCAACCCAATTTTATTTTTGTTCTTTACTTTTTGTTCCTGTTTAGTAACAAACAATTCATCTAGCCCATGGTTAGATGTGGTTTTATGTTTTAGTTAGTGTTTGTGCCAAGTTAAACCTTTAGGATAGCAAAGGGTGATAGTTGTGTTGATCCTGCCGAAAAACGGAAACTTTTGCGCACAGTAAATAATTTCCATAACTTAATTGAAACGTGCTTTTGATCTGATTCTTTTTGCTCTGGATTGGTGCACAAATTTTTTCTCAGGTTGTCCTATTTTTTCAGAATTTTTGGAGTTACTGAAGTATTCGAGAGTTACAGATTGCTACAGACTGTTCTGTTTTTGACAGATTCTGTTTTCTATGTGTTGTTTGCTTATTTTGATGAATCTATGGGTAGTATCGGGGGTTATGAACCATGAAAAAGTTGGAATATAGTAGATATTACACCAATATAAATAAAGAATGAGTTTGCAATAGTACCTTAAAGTGGTGATTTATTTTCTTATACTAACTGAGCTTATGCGATTTTTTGTTGTGTTTTGTGTTTTGAAGTTTTCAAGTTTTGGGTAAGGATTTGATGGACTATGGAATAAGGAGTGGCAAGGGCCTAAGCTTGGGGATGCCCAAGGCACCCCAAGGTAATATTCAAGTACAACCAAAAGCCTAAGCTAGGGGGATGCCCCGGAAGGCATCCCCTCTTTTGTCTTCGTCTACCGGTAACTTTACTTGAGGCTATATTTTTATTCACCACATGATATGTGTTTTGCTTGGAGCGTCTTGTACTCCCTCCGTTCCAAAATAGATGACTCAACTTTGTACTAACTTTAGTACAAAGTTAGTACAAAGTTAGTTCATCTATTTTGGAACGGAGGGAGTATGATTTAAGTCTTAGTTTTTTAGTTTACCACAATCATCCTTGCTGTACACACCTTTTTAGAGATACACACATGAATTGTGATTTATTAGAATACTCTACGTGCTTCACTTATATCTTTTGAGCTAGGCAATATTGCTCTAGTACTTCACTTATATCTTTTTAGAGCATGGCAGTGGCTTTATTTTATAGAAATTTATGAACTCTCATGCTTCACTTATATTATTTTGAGAGTCTTTTAGAACAACATGGTAATTTGCTTTGGTTATAAATTTATTCCTAGTATGATAGGCATCCAAGGGGGATATAATAAAAAGTTTCATATAAAGTGCATTGAATACTATGAGAAGTTTGATTCTTTATGATTGTTTTGAGATATGAAGATGGTGATATTAGAGTCATGCTAGTGGAGTAATTGTGAATTTGAGAAATACTTGTGTTGAGGTTTGTGAGCTCCGTAGTATGCACGTATGGTGAACCGTTATGTAACAAAGTCGGAGCATGAAGTATTTTTTGATTGTCATCCTTTGTGTGGAGGTCGGGATAGCGCGATGGTTAACTCCTACCAACCCACGTAGTGCTTGGTTTCGGTGACTAATAGATTTTTGCAATAAGTATATGAGTTCTTTATTACTAATGTTGAGTCCATGGATTATACACACACTCACCCTTCCACCATTGCTAGCCTCTCTTGTACCGCACAACTTTCCCTGATACCATACACCCACCATATACCTTTCTCAAAACATCCACCATACCTACCTATTATGGCATTTCCATAGCCATTCCAAGATATATTGCCATGCAACTTTCTACTGTTCTGTTTATTATGACACGTTTCGTCATTGTCATATTGCTTTACATGATCATGTAGTTGATATCGTATTTGTGGCAAAACCACCTTCCATAATTCTTTCATACATGTCACTCTTCATTCATTGCACATCCCAGTACACCGCCGGAGGCATTCACATAGAGTCATATTTTTGTTCTATGTATCGAGTTGTAATTTGTAAATAGAAGTGTGATGATCACCATTATTAGAGCATTGTCCCATGTGAGGAAATTTTAAAAAAAAGAGCCCAAAGAAGCCAAAATAAAAAAAGAGGCCAAACAAAAAAAAGAAAAAGAAAAGAAGAGAGAAAAAGAGAGAAGGGTCTATGTTACTATCCTTTTACCACACTTGTGCTTCAAAGTAGCAGCATGATCTTCATGATAGAGAGTCTCCTATTTTGTCACTTTCATAACCTAGTGGGAATTTTTCATTATAGAACTTGGCTTGTGTATTCCAATGATGGGCTTCGTTAAATTACCCTAGGTCTTCATGAGCAAGCAAGTTGGATGCACACCCACTTAGTTTTTCTTTTTGAGCTTTCATAAACTTATACCTCTAGTGCATCTGTTGCATAGCAATCCCTACTCACTCACATTGATATCTTTTGATGGGAATCTCTATTGCCCGTTGATACACCTTGTTGATGTGAGACTATCTCCCTCTTTTTGTCTTCTCACAACAACCATTCTCTTCCACCATAGTGCTATGTCCATGGCTCACACTCATGTATTGCGTGAAAGTTGAAAAAGTTTGAGAACACTAAAGTATGAAACAATTGCTTGGCTGAAACTGGGGTCGTGCATGATTTGTGTATTTTTTGTGATGAAGATGGAGCATAGCCGGACTATATGATTTTGTAGGGATAAGCTTTCTTTGGCCATGTTATTTTGAGAAGACATAATTGCCTTGTTAGTATGCTTGAAGTATTATTGTTTTTATGTCAATATTAAACTTTTGTTTTGAATCTTACAGATCTGAAAATTCATGCCACAATAAAGAGACTTACATGGATAAATATGTTAGGTAGCATTCCACATCAAAATTTCTATTTTTATCATTTACCTACTCGAGGACGACCAGGAATTAAGCTCGGGGATGCTTGATACATCTCCAACGTATCTATATTTTTTGATTGTTCCATGCTATTATACTATCTGTTTCGGATGTTTTATATGCATTTATATGCTATTTCATATTATTTTTGGGACTAACCTATTAACCTAGAGCCAGTGCCAGTTTCTGGTTTTGCCTGTTTTAGAGTTTCACAGAAAAGGAATACCAAACGGAATAAAACTTTCGCGATGATCTTTCTTGGACCAGAAGCAAACTAGGAGAAGCAACGAGGCGGCCACGAGGGTGGAGGGCGCACCCATGGGGTAGGGTGCACCCCTACCTCGTGGGCCCCTCGGAGGTCTCCTGACCTAATTGTTTCACCCGTATATACTCTTATACCCCAAAACCATCAGGGAGAGCCACGACAACACTTTTCCACCGCCGCAACCTTCTGTACCCATGAGGTCCCATCTATGGGCCTTTTCCGGCGTCCTGTCGGAGGGGATTCGATCAAGGAGCTCTTGTACATCAACACCATTGCCCTTCTGATGAAGCATGAGTAGTTTACCACAGACCTACGGGTCCATAGCTAGTAGCTAGATGGCTTCTTATCTCTCAATGATTCTCAATACCATGTTCTCCTCAATGTTCTTGGAGATCTATTCGATGTAATACTCTTTTGCGGTGTGTTTGCCGAGATCCGATGAATTGTGGATTTATTATCAGATTATCTATGAATATTATTTGAGTCTTCTCTTAATTCTTATATGCATGATTTGATATCTTTGCGAGTCTCTTCGATCTATCGGTTTATTTGGCCTACTAGATTGGTATTTCTTGCAATGGGAGAAGTGCTTAGCTTCGGGTTCAATCTTGCGGTGTCCTTTCCCAGTGACAGTAGGGGCAGCAAGACACGTATTTTATTGTTGCCATCGAGGATAAAAAGATGGAATTTTCATCATATTACTTGAGTTAATTCCTCTACATCATGTCATCTTACTTAATGCGTTACTCTGTTCTTTATGAACTTAATACTCTAGATGCAGACAGGAGTTGGTCGATGTGAGGAGTAATAGTAGTAGATGCAAAATCGTTTCGGTCTACTTGACACGGACGTGATGCCTATGTTCATGATCATTGCCTTAGATATCATCATAATTATGCGCTCTTCTATCAATTGCTCGATAGTAATTTGTTCACCCACCATATTAATTGCTATCTTGAGAGAAGCCACTAGTGAAACCTATGGCCCCCGGGTCTCTTTTCCATCATATAAGTTCTCTTTTCCATCAAATTAGTTTCCCATATACTATTTCGCAATCTTTTACTTTCCGATCTATAAACCAAAAATACCAAAAATATTTACTTTACCATTTATCTATCTCTACCAGATCCCACTTTTGCAAGTAACCATGAAGGGATTGACAACTAATGACCCACAAGTATAGGGGATCTATCATAGTCCTTTCGATAAGTAAGAGTGTCAAACCCAACAAGGAGCAAAAGCAAATGACAAGCGGTTTTCAGTGAGGTATTCTCTGCAAGCACTAAAATTATCGGTAGCAGATAGTTTTTGTGATAAGGTAATTCATAACGGGTAACATGTAACAAAAGTAAACAAGGTGCAGCAAGGTCGCCCAATCCTTTTTGTAGCAAAGGACAAGCCTGTACAAACTCTTATATAAAGCAAAGTGCTCCCGAGGACACATGGGAATTATCATCAAGCTAGTTTTCATCATGCTCATATGATTCGTGTTCGTTACTTTGATATTTGATATGTGGGTGGACCGGTGCTTGGGAGCTGTCCTTACTTGGAGAAGCCTCCCACTTATGATTAACCCCTCTCACAAGCATCCGCAACTACGAAAGAACAATTAAGGTAAAACTAACCATAGCATGAAACATATGGATCGAAATTAGCCCCTTACGAAGCAACACATAAACTAGGGTTTAAGTTTCTGTCACTCTAGCAACCCATCATCTACTTATTAGTTTCCAATGCCTTCCCCTAGGCCCAAATCATGGTGAAGTATCATGTAGTTGACGTTCACATAACACCACTAGAGGAGAGACAACATACATATCAGCAAAATATCAAACGAACACCAAATTCACCTGATTACTTATAACAAGACTTCTCCGATGTCCTTAGGAACAAGCTTAACTACTCAGGAAGCATATTCATGTTCATAATCAGAGGAGTATTAAATATCAGTAAGGATTTGAACATATGATCTTCCACCGAATAAACCAACTAGCATCATCTATAAGGAGTAATCAACACTACTAGCAACCCACATGTACCAATATGAGGTTTTGGGACAAAGATCAGATACAAGGGATGAACTAGGGTTTGATAGGAGATGGTGCTGGTGAAGATGTTGATGGAGATTGACCCCCTCTCGATTAGAGGATCGATGGTGATGACGATGGCAATGATTTTCCCCTCCCGAAGGGATGTTTCCCCGACAGAACAGCTTCGCCAGAGCCCTAGATTGGTCCTGCCCAGGTTCCGCCTCGAGACGGCGGTGCTTTGTTCTGAAAACTTCTCTCTGATTCTTCCAGGGTGAGATATACCATATAGCAGAAGATGGGAGTCGGGGGCCTGCCAGGGGACCCACGAGGCAGGGGGCGTGCCCAGAGGGTAGGGCACGCGCTCCACCCTCGTGGCTGACTGGTGGCCGCCCTCTGGTGCTTTCTTCGCCAAATATTTTTAATATATTCCAAAACTAATCTCCGTGATGTTTCAGGACTTTTGGAGTTGTGCAGAATAGGTATCTAATATTTGCTCCTTTTCTAGTCCGGAATTCCAGCTGCCGGCATTCTCCCTCTTCATGTAAACCTTATAAAATAAGAGAGAAAAGGCATAAGTATTGTGATATAAAGTGTAGTGACATCCCATAATGCAATAAATATTGATATAAAAGCATGATGCAAAATGGACGTATCAACTCCCCCAAGCTTAGACCTCGCTTGTCCTCAAGCGAAAACCGATATTGAAAAATATATCCACATGTTTAGAGATAGAGGTGTCGATAAAATGAAATACGGACATGAGGGTATCATGATCATATTTAGAACAACAACATGTATTGTCATATAATTTCTTATTCTAAAGTAACAATCCATTCACATGGTAAAGTATGAATCAAAAACTTCACTGAAAACTAACAAACTATGATCTCAGTAATTGAAGCAATTGCAATTTATCATAACATCGGAAAGAGTCAATATAAGAGCTTTTCAGCAACTTCACATACTCAACTATCATTTAGTCTTTCACAATTTCTAACACTCACACGATACTTATGGGTACAAAGTTTCAATCATACATAGAGAAAGATAGGGGCTTATAGTTTCGCCTCCCAAACTCTTTACCTCAAGGGTTATGTCAACAATAATACTTTATGAAAACCTACATCCGAGTGGATATATATATCCGGATATTTCCAACACATAGTGCTTGCCAAGGGATAAAGTGTAAAAAGGAAAGGTGAAGATCATGATGACTCTTGTATGAAGGTAGAAGGTAAAAATAAAAGATAGGCCCTTCGCAGAGGGAAGCAAAGGTTGTCATGCGCTTTTATGGTTGGTTGCACAAAATCTTAATGCAAAAGAATGTCACTTTATATTGCCACTTGCGATAGGGACCTTTATTATGTAGTCTGTCGCTTTTATTTCTTCCATATCACAAGCTCGTACAAAGGTTATTTTCTTCTAACTAATAGATCATACATATTTAGAGAGCCATTTTTATTGCTTGCACCGATGACAACTTACTTGAAGGATCTTACTCAATCCATAGGTAGATATGGTGAACTCTAGTGGCAAAACTAGGTTTAGGGATGTTTGGGAGCACAAGTAGTATCTCTACTTGGTGCAAAGAATTTGGCTAGCATGAGGGGGAAAGGCAAGCTCAACATGTTGGATGATCCAAGACAATATAACTTATTCAGATATAAGAAAACATAACCCATTACGTTGTCTTCCTAGTCCAACATCAACTTTTAGCATGTCATATTTTAATGAGTGCTCACAATCACAAAAGATGTCCAAGATAGTATATTTATATGTGAAAACCTCTCTTTCTTTATTACTTCCTATTAATTGCAATGATGACCAAAACTATGTTTGTCAACCCTCAACAACTTTTATTCATCATATTCTTTATATGTGAAGTCATTACTCTCCATATGATCAACATGTGATCTTTTATTTCTATTTATTCTTTCTTTAGTTCCCTCAAGATCATAGCAAGATAGCAAAGCCCTCAACCCAAAACTACTCTTTATTATATATAACTCATGGACTCGATTACATAGATAGAGATCAAAACAAAACTCAAAGCTAGATCATACTAAAACTTCATTCTACTAGATCAAGATATAACCAAAAGGATCGAACTAAGAAAAACAATAAAGATAGAGGTGTGATTGTGATACGATACCGGGGCACCTCCCCCAAGCTTGGAATTTGCCAAGGGGAGTGCCCATACCCATGTATTTATGTCTCTTTCTTCAGAGGTGGTGATGTGATATTCTTGGTGATGATGCCCCTTAGGATATGATTCTCTTCCTCAAGCTTATTAACTTGTTGCTTAAGATCCATTATTTTTTTACGGAGTTTACCCGTCACGGTTAAAGCTCCATTCACCCATGGATGTTTCATAGCTGCGGGAGAAAAGGCAACACTCTTTTTCACATTTTCATAAGAGAAAAATCTAGCATTAGGAGGAATGACAAAATTTGGAATTGCTGAGCTCTGAAGTTCCTCCAACATGAATCTGGCTTGGAGACGAGAGGTAACTTCTTGATCCTCCTCCATGGCATCCACCCTTTTCAAGTCGGCCTCCGTCTCTTCCTCCGTTGATGGCTCGAAGTGGTCAGCTTCGTTGTTTGCTCTTGGCCCCGGTGTCGGATTAGATACCCGACTCTCTCTGACTGACTCTTGAGAAGACATCTTGCTATAAATTTGCTGCAGAAACAACTCAAAACAAAAAGAAAGGATTTTGTCGGGAGATTATATCATGAATTTTTACCGACCAAAAGAAGTATCGTGCAAGAAAAAGGAATCCGGAGGGCACACGAGGTGGCCATGAGGTAGGGGGGCACACCCAGGGGGTAGGACATGCCCTCCACCCTCGTGGCTGCCTCGTGTCCCTTTCGGACTACTTTTAATTTTCCTAATTCTTTAAATATTCCAAAACGGAGAGAAATTGCTATTTGAACAGTTTTGGAGTCGATTTACTTACCATATCACATACCTATTCCTTTTCAGAGTCTGAAACATTCTGGAAAGTGTCCCTTATATACTCCTCCAGTGTTATAGTGTCTTTTTTGCAGGGGGGAGGGGGGAGTATAGTGTTTCAACATTTATGGGATTACCTGACATATAGTGTTTGATTCTTTGATTGTTTACCACCTTCAGATTTGTGCCTTCGGCATTGTTGATTTTGATGGCACCAGAATCATAGAACTCGTCAATAATGTAAGGACCTTCCCATTTAGAGAGAAGTTTTTCCTGCAAAAAATCTTAAACGATAGTTGTATAGCAAAACATGATCACCTAAATTAAATTCACGCTTTTGTGTCCTTTTGTCATGCCATCTTTTAAATTTTTCTTTAAACAACTTGGCATTCTCATAGGCTTGGGTTCTCCATTTATCAAGCGAGCTAATGTCAAATAACCTCTTGTCACCAGCAAGTTTGAAATCATAATTGAGCTCTTTAATAGCCCAATATGCCTTATGTTCTAGTTCAAGAGGTAAGTGACATGCTTTTCCAGAAACCATTTTATACGGAGACATACCCATTGGATTTTTATAAGCGGTTCTATAGGCCCATAATGCATCATCAAGTTTCTTGGACCAATTCTTTCTAGATCTATTAACAGTCTTTTGCAAAATCAATTTAGTCTCTCTATTACTCAATTCTACTTGACCACTAGACTGAGGATGATATGGAGATGCAATTCTATGATTAACATCATACTTAGCCAGCATTTTACGAAAAGCACCATGAATAGAATGTGAACCACCATCCGTCATCAAATATCTAGGGACACCAAACCTCGAAAAAATAACTTCTTTAAGCATCTTAATAGAAGTGTTATTATCATCACTACTAGTTGGAATAGCTTCTACCCACTTAGTAACGTAATCAAGAACAACTAAAATATGTGTATACCCATTGGAGGAAGGAAAAGGTCCTATATAATCAAAGCCCCAAACATCAAATCGTTCAATAACAAGTGAATAATTTATAGGCATTTCTTGACGTGTACTAATATTACCAATTCTTTGGCATTCATCACAAGACAAGACAAACTTACGAGCATTTTTGAAGAGAGTAGGCCAATAAAAACCAGATTGCAATACCTTATGTGCAGTTCTATCTCCAGCGTGGTGTCCTCCGTAAGCCTTGGAGTGACACTTGCATAGGATCTGTTCCTGTTCATGCTCTCACAATGTTTAATAACACCATATACTCCTTCTTTATAAATGTGTGGATCATCTAAAAAAGTAATGTCTTAAATCATAGAATTTTTTTCCTTTTGCTGGTATGTGAAACTAGGTACTATAAATTTAGCAACAATGTAATTTGCATAATCAGCATACCATGGAGCAGTACAAGAAGCATTTATGATAGCTAATTGTTCATCAAGAAAGCTATCATCAATAGGTAGTGGGTCATCAAGAACATTTTATAACCTAGACAAGTTGTCTGCAACGGGGTTCTCAGCTCCCTTTCTATCAATAATATGCAAATCAAATTCTTGTAGAAAGAGAACCCATCTAATAAGTCTAGGTTTAGCATCTTTCTTTTCCATAAGATATTTAATAGCAGCATGATCAGTGTGAACTGTTACTTTGGAATCAACTATATAAGGTCTGAACTTATCACAAGCAAATACGACTGCTAAAAATTCTTTTTCAGTAGTAGCATAATTTCTCTGGGCACTGTCTAGAGTTTTACTAGCATATTGGATAACATTTAATTTCTTATCAACTCTCTATCCTAGAACAGCACCAACTGCATAATCACTAGCATCACACATAATTTCAAAGGGTAAATTCCAATCAGGTGGCTGAACAATAGGTTCAGAAATCAAGGTTTTCTTAAGTATTTCAAATGCTTCTACACAATCATTATCAAAAACAAAAGGGACATCTTTTTGCAAGAGATTAGTGAGAGGCCTACAAATTTTAGAGAAGTTACCCTCTGACTATCAGCAATAGGATAGATTATACCTGCCCCTAGAAGCTTTAGTATTTCATTTCTTACCACTTCTTTCATCTTAGGATTTAACCGGCGTTGGTGATCAACAACTGGTTTAGCATCTTTCTCCAATTTTATTCTGTGCTGACATAGAGTGGGACTAATGCCCTTAAGATCATCAAGAGTATATCCAATAGCAGCACGGTGCTCCTTCAGAGTTTTCAACAATTTATCTTCTTCATGCTCTGAAAGGTTAGCACTAATAATAACATGATATATCTTATTTTCATCGAGATAAGCATATTTAAGAGTACCAGGTAATTGTTTAAGCTCAAACACAGGATCTCCCTTGGGTGGAGGAGGATCTCCGAGTATTTCAATAGGAAAGTTGTGTTTCAAAATAGGTCCTTGCTTAAAGAATACTTCATCTATTTCCCTTCTTTCATTCATAAACATATCATTTTCATGGTCTAGCAAATATTGTTCCAAAGGATCATTAGGAGGCACGGCAATAAAAGCAAGATCAATAATTTCATCCTTACTAGGCAATTCTTTATCATGGGGTTCTCTATGAAATTTAGAGAAATTAAAATCATGAGACATATCCCCTAACCCAACAGTAACAATATTTTCTCGTAGTCTATCTTAGCATTAACAGTATTCAAGAAGGGTCTCCCAAATATAATGGGACAAAAGTCATCTTGTGGGGAACCAAGAATAAGAAATCAGTAGGATATTTAATTTCCCCACACAAGACTTCAACATATCTAACAATCCCAACTGGTGAAATAGTATCTCTATTGGAAAGCTTAATAGTAACATCAATACCTTCTGTCTCAACAGGTGCAATATCATGCATAATTTCTTTGTATAAGGAATGAGGAATTGCACTCACACTAGCACCCATATCACATAAGCCATGATAACAATGTTCTCCTATTTTAACAGAGACAACAAGCATGCCAACAACAGGTCTATGTCTATCTTAGTATCGGGTTTAGCAATTCTAGTAGCTTCATCACAGAAATAAATGACATGCCCCTCAATATTATCGACCAAGAGATCTTTAACCATAGAAATAATAGGTTCAACTTTAATTTGCTCAGGGGTGTAGGTGTTCTAATATTACTCTTACAAACCACAGTTTAAGCTTTAGCATGATCCTTTATTCTAACAGGGAAAGGTGGTTTCTCAATATAAGTAGTAGGAACAATAGGATCAACATTATAAGATAATAGTTTCCTATTCAACTTTAATAGGTTCTACTACTTTCACTTCAATGGGAGCATGATATTTAAACCACTTCTCCTTAGGGAGATCAACATGAGTAGCAAATGATTAACAAAAAGAAGCTACTATCTCATAGTCAAGTCCATATTTAGTGCTAAATTCACGAAAAGCATCAGTATCCATAAAAGATTTAACACAATCAAACTTAGGTTTATACCCGAATCCTTACCTTCATAGAGTTCCCAATCTTCAGAGTTGCATTTAATTCTTTCCAATAAATCCCATTTGAATTCAATAGTCTTCATCATAAAAGAACATGTACACGGAGTATCGAGCATGGAGCGATGATTATGAGAAAGCCGAGCATAAAAGTTTTGAATAATAATTTCTCTTGAGAGCTCATGATCGGGGCATGAATATAACATTGACTTAAGCCTCCCCCAAGCTTGAGCGATACTTTCTCCTTCACAAGGCCAAAAATTATATATATATAATTCCGATCACGATGAACCAGATGCATAGGCTAAAACTTATGATGAAATTCCAATTTCAATCGGTTGTAGTTTCATGATCTAATATCATCGCATAGCCTATACCATGTCAATGCCTTTCCCTTCAAAGATAAAGGGAAGACCTTCTTCTTGACAACATCCTCGGGCATACCTGCAAGCTTAAATAATCCATAGACTTCATCCACATAGACTAGGTGCATATCGGGATCTAATGTTCCATCTCTTGTATAAGGATTACCTAGCAGTTTCTCTATCATACCCAAAGGAATTTCAAATAAATATTTTTAGTAGGTTCAGTAGGTTGAGGAGCAACTCTTTGCTCTTCTGGTCGAGGTGAAGATACCCCGAACAAGCCCCTCAAAGGATTATTTTTCATAGTTCCACTTACCAAAGGCGCTTCACTCCTCGGCAACGGCGCCAAAAAAGATTCTTGATGACCCATAAGTATAGGGGATCGATCATAGTCCTTTCAATAAGTATGAGTGTCGAACCCAATGAGGATCAGAAGGAAATGACAAGCGGTTTTGAGTAAGGTATTCTCTGCAAGCATTGAAATTACCGGTAACAGATAGTTTTGTGATAAGGTAATTCGTAACGGGTAACAAGTAACAAAAGTAAACAAGATGCAGCAAGGTGTCCCAATCCTTTTTGTAGCAAAGGACAAGCCTGGACAAACTCTTATATAAAGCAAAGCGCTCCCGAGGACACATGGGAATTATCGTCAAGCTAGTTTTCATCATGCTCATATGATTCACGTTCATTACTTTGATAAATAGATATGTGGGTGGACAGGTGCTTGGGTGTTGTCCTTACTTGGACAAGCCTACCACTTATGATTAACCCCTCTCGCAAGCATCCGCAAGTATGAAAGAAGAATTAAGGTAAACCTAACCATAGCATGAAACATAAGGATCCAAATCAGCCCCTTACGAAGCAACACATAAAGTAGGGTTTAAGCTTCTATCACTCTAGCAACCCATCATCCACTTATTACTTCCCAATGCATTCCCCTAGGCCCAAATTATGGTGAAGTGTCATGTAGTCGACGTTCACATAACACCACTAGAGGAGAGACAACATACATCTCATCAAAATATCAAACGGATACCAAATTCACCTGATTACTTATAACAAGACTTCTCCCATGTCCTCAGGAACAAACATAACTACTCACAAAGCATATTCATGTTCATAATCAGAGGAGTATTAAATATCATTAAGGATCTGAACATATGATCTTCCATCGAATAAACCAACTAGCATCAACTACAAGGAATAATCAAAACTACTAGCAACCCACAGTTACCAATCTGAGGTTTTGAGACAAAGATCGGATACAAGAGATGATCTAGGGTTTGAGAGGAGATGGTCCTAGTGAAGATGTTGATGGAGATTGGCACCCTCTCATTGAAAGGATTGATGGTGATGACGATGGCGAAGATTCCCCCCTCCTAGAGGGATGTTTCCCCGGCAGAACAGCTCCGCTGGAGCCCTAGATTGGTCCTGCCAAGGTTCTGCCTCGAGACGGCGACGCTTCGTCCCGAAAACTTCTCTCCGATTTTGTCCAGGGTAAAAGACACTATATAGCAGAAGATGGGAGTCGGGGGCCTACTAGGGGACCCACGAGGCAGGGTGGCGCACCCAGGGGGTAGGCGGTGCCCTCCACCCTCGTGGCTGACTGGTGGCCCTCCTCTGGTGCTTTCTTCGCCCAATATTTTAATATATTGCAAAACTGATCTCCGTGAAGTTTCAGGACTTTTGGGGTTGTGCAGAATAGGTCTCTAATATTTGCTCCTTTTCCAGTCTAGAATTCCAGCTACCGGCATTCTCCCTCTTCATGTAAACCTTGTAAAATAAGAGACAAAATGCATAAATATTGTGATATAAAGTGTAGTAACAACCCATAATGCAATAAATATTGATATAAAAGCATGATGCAAAATGGACGTATCAACAACCCCTTTATCGTGCTGGGTGCAAGTTTGTTGATTGTTTGTGCAGGTATTCGATGACTTGTGCGTCTTCTCCTACTGGATTGATACCTTGGTTCTCAAACTGAGGGAAATACTTACTCTACTTTGCTGCATCACCCTTTCCTCTTCAAGGGAAAAACCAACGCAAGCTCAAGAAGTAGCAGGGACGGACCCGTACAGCTTGAGGATAATGCAGCCCGAGGGGCGCCCTCAACTGAACATACCAAAAAGTCACCTGGCACCATCGTTGTAGAGGCATTGTAGAAGCTGAATATGCATGCTGCAGAAGTTGCTGCTCATGAGCCAGCTGACTCCTGAGTCCCGGGGTGCTCCGAAGGTCCGGGGGCTCGCGAGGTTCCAACACCTCCTGCGTCAGGATTGCCTGGCGCCTGGCCTCGTGGGCTGCCAAAATGCCCTGCATGTAGCACTTGTGCAAGCCAGCCGCGTTCGGCAGGCCAAATGGCATGCATACGTAGTTGTGGGGTGGCCCCCACACCAGCCAACGCAGAATGGCCAGAAGAGCTCCTAAGAAGCGGCCCTATTGAGGCCTGGGATGCTGACGCAGACGCACATCTCACCACCCATGTCGGGGGCGGCAGCTGCACCGGATGATGCGGGAGGGGGGATGGGAGGCGCTCGCCACGCATGGCTTGCGCCTCCTGAAGCTCCTCGATTGCCTTGGTGATGAACTCTTGAGTGCATGGCGCCTCGCACCTTGTGCCTTGCTTATGGAAGCGCGCATCAAAACACGCCTCCACATGGTGCCCGAACGCCTCCCTCATGACGCTGGCTAGGTATGTGGCCCTCCAGACGAGAGCCCCTAAGCCCGTCCTGAGAGGGACGCCGGGCTCACCTTCCTATGCAAGAGAGGAAGGCGCCCCAGTAGTGGGCGCAGGGCTTGAGGCACGATCATCGGATGCCGTGTCCTCCTGACGGCCACTGAGGAGGAGCTACTTCTTCTTCTTGGGGACGGCCTTAGGAGGATGGATGTCACCCTCGCCATCTGAGTTCTTGACTGTCGCAGCCTGGTAGGCGCGCTTGAGGGAGCACACCACATCCTTTTCATCGCAGGAGACCATGATGATGCTGCCGCTTCTTGGCATCTTGAGGACGTTGTAGCCGTGGTGAGTCACTGCCATGAACTTGGCGAGGGCTGGGTACCCGAGGATGGCATTGTACGGGAGGTGAATGTGGGCAACATCGAAATCGATGAGCTCGGTGTGGTAGTTGTCATGCTTGACGAAGGTGACGAGAAGGCAAACCTGTCCTATGAGGACGGTGGAGCCATCAGTCACTCCTAAGAAAGGCTTGGTGGGCAGAAGCTGGTCATATGGCACATGGAGAGTGTCAAACGTCTCGAAGGAGAGGACGTTGAGCCCCACGCCACCGTCGATGAGAGTCTTGGTGACGAGGATGTTGCTGATGGTCGGCGAGCAGAGCATCAGGAGCGCACCAGCAATGGATGAACACTTGAGCTGGTCTGTATAGTCGAAAGTGATGGCGTACTTGAACCACCTCAGGGGACGCGAAGCCTCGATCTTGGGAAGGGTCGCGTTCACCTCATGAGCGAACTGCTTGAACATGCGACGGGACGTGGGAGCCTGAGCGCCACCCAGGATGCAGGCAATGGTGCGAGGCTCCTCGATACCCCCAGCCCCGTCGTCTTGGCGGTGGTCGTCATTCTTCCTTGGCAGCAGCGGCAACCGAGGGAGGCCAGTGTTGCCCTAAGGACGGTCCTCACGAGGCTGGTCTCTCCAGGGGCCATCACGAGGCTGGCCCTGCCAGCGGTCCTCATGGGGCTGGTCGCGCCAGTCCTGGCAGGTGTCACGGTTGTCCCAGCGGCCTCCTCCATGGTGGTAGCCACGGTTATTGCGCTCGGTACAGCGGCCTAAGAACCCATCACGGATTGCCCTGAGCTCTTGGCAGTCGTTGGTGTTGTGGCTGTGGACGTTGTGGAAGACGCAGGACGGGTGGCTGCCCTTGGAGGACTCGGGGTGCTCGCAGCCGCGATTCATCTCAGGTTCAGCCGCGACCACAGCTGGACCCTTGCACTTTACGTCCTTAGCTTTGGCCTTCTTGTCTTCTGGATCAACTTCTCGGATCTTCAGGAGGGAGAGGCGACCTTCCTCTGCCCTCGCGCACATAGTGGCCATGCTAAACATCTCCAGAGCCGAGCACAAATCCTTGTGCATGGCGAGCTCTTCCTTCATCTTGACATCTCGGATGCCCTCAGAGAACACCGTAATGATGGCCTCATCTGACACCTTTGGGATTTTGAGGCAAACGTTGGTGAAGCGCTCTATGTACTTGTGCAAGGTTTTTCCTGGCTGCTGCTTGATGCATTGCAGGTCGCCTGCCCAGGGAGCGCAGTCGCGAGTGCCCTGGAAGTTGGTGATGAAGCGCTCATGGAGCTCGTCCCAAGAGGAGATCGACCCCACCGGAAGGTTCAGGAGCCAGGAGCGTGCGCCGTCCTTGAGGGCCATGGGGAACCAGTTTGCCATGACTTTGTCGTTGCCATTCACCACCTCGTTACTCAGCTCATAGAGTTGGAGGAATTCAGCAGGGTCGGGGGTACCATCATAGCACGGGGGCAGATCCAGCTCGAACTTGCCAGGCAAGATGACGCTGCGCAGCTCCGGGGTGAAAGAACGACAACCTGCTGCACTCACTGGAGCCAGCCATAGGGGGGATCCTGATCTTGATGCACACGCACCGCCACCTTCGGCAGCACGCAATCTTGACGTGGCAGCATTGGAAGCGCACGCGCTTCTCGTTGGGGTCGTTGCACCACCTCGCAGCTTGCCTCATGATGCTCCGGTGCCCTGTGCGGCGTGTCGTGCTGGGGTGCTTCATGCTGGGGCTCGGGGACGACATCGTCACCGAGGAGGCGGAGAAGGCGCGCCGTGGGCCACCTCGCCTGCCTCGGACGGGTGAGGCAGTGAGTGAGACGGCCCAGGGGCCTCTCCAGCGGCGCTTACGAGCTCCGCAATGCGGTCGAGCCAATCCTCGTAGACGTCATCAGCCGGGCGACAACGCAGAAGCCCGCACACCATGAGCAGTGCAGCCTGCGTATTAGCAGGCCCACGACGAGCATGAGAAGACGATGCAGCGTCTGGGGTAAGCGATGGAGTTGCGATGCGACCATCACGCCGCATAGAAGGTGGCATCAACAAGTCCTGCTGCTCATGGGCCGCGGGACTGGTGGCAGTGTTGGCCGCAAGAGAAGGGAAGCGGCAAGGGGCGCCGTCTGAACGACGCGGGCGGCGAGAGCTGCCCAGTGCTCGGCACAAACATGGCGAGCATCAGCCATGAGAACGACGGACCAGGAGCGGAGCGAATGGTGGAGAAGAGGCTTCGACACGCCCCTACCTAGCGCGCCAAATGTCAGATTCCAGGCTCTGCAGACCCAAGAGAAGGTTCGAACTCTAGGGCTTGTGCGAAGAACTCAACCTCTCCAGCCAATCACTTCGTCACCCCCACGGCCTAGCTCGACGAACAAACAGGAAGATGGACACAGCAGTTTACCTAGGTTTGGGCACCTTGCGTTGTAAGACCCTACTCTTGATTTTGGGTGGATTAGCCTCATGAGGGGCTGAGGACAAACTAGTACAAGGGAAGAACAACCTCGCGAGGTCTACTTTAGTGTGGATTTGAGCTGAGGGGGTTCGATTGTTCGGTCCCCTGCTATGGTGGTGGCTAGCCTATATTTATAGTGGCCTTGGTCCTCTTCCCCAAAAACGTAGGCGGGAAGGGATCCCACACTGGCCAATTTGAACGGGGACAAGTAGTACATCTTATCTTGAAAAAAGGTGGTCTTCTCCTGCAAAGCTCCTGGTCATGACGCTGCGGTGGGCTCGGCGATGAAATCCATCCCGCTGTCTTGCCGGTCTTGGTCTTGTTGCACGAGAATGGAAACCTTTGGCTGATTCCTCGGGCACTGTGCCTGCGCTTGCCTCCTTAGCACCAGAGAGGAAACCTGCTACTCTGCTCCCGCTAGCGCCCGCCTGGCCTTGGTCGTCATGGCTTGCGCCACCGCAACCTCTTGAGGTTGAGCACCTGCATAGAAATCTCCGCTCCCCAGGAGGCATCCTGGGGATGCTGCTCCCTCCGGAAGTCATGATGTTGCCCGCCTCATGAGGCTTAGCCCCTCACGTGGGTCTTGTCTTGTTGGTGCTATAGATGGGTCGTACCAGGCTGTTGATGGAGCGATGCCATGGGCCACAGGCAGGCAAGTCTGGGTGCCCTGGTTCCCAAAACGCCAACAACTACTTATTGCAATGATCATGATTGGGGTGATGCTTCTTATGATCTTGAAAATTTATTTAAGCCTCATGATGAATATGATATTGGTAATAATGTTTGCAATAATAATGGAAGTGGGTTTGGAAGAGTGTCAACTTTAGGAAAAGATAATCCCACATATTTAGAGAGTGTTCAATCTTATGAAATTATTGATAAAAGTGGGTTTGGAGAGGTCATGACTCTAGTTGATGTTAATCCCACTATCTTGGAAGACTATAATATTTGGATGCATGTAGATCACAAAGAGGATATTTTATATGATGGCTATATTGTTGAATTTGATTATGATCCTACACATAATTATTATGAGAGAGGAAAATAGGGTTGTAGAAATTCTCATGTTACTAAATTACCTCTCGTTATGTTGAGATTGTTAATGTTTTATTCTTCTTCCTTGCATGTGCTAGATATTTCTTGTCTTGTTTGCTTATAAAATGCCTATGCATAGGAATTATGTTAGACTTAAATATGTTTATCACGCATATTATGATGCTCTCTTTGTGCTTCAACTTTTGTCTTTCATGTGAGCATCATTGAAATCTGAAAGCCTATCTTAATGGCTATAAAGGAAGAGCTTGTTGGGAGATAACCCAATATTTATCATTTATATATTTTTGAGTGTTCACACAATTATGCTAATATTATGATTGTATTTTTCTGTTTTAATTAGTGTTTGTGCCAAGTATAGCTTTTGGGTTGATTTGGTTGATAGTTGACTTGATTATCTGAAAATACAGAGTTTTTTGCACCAAGTACTGGAATTTTTAAAATTCACTGGAACATGATAAAATTCTGTTTTTTACACATTATTGATATACAAACTTCCCAAGTTTTTCTTATTTTTGGGAATTTTTGGAGTTACCTAAGTATGGTAATTGTTCAGATCATTACAGACTGTTCTGTTTTTGACAGATTCTGTTTTCGTTGCATAGTTTGCTTGTTTCGATGAATCTATGGGTTATATCAAGGGGCTGGGGTATAAGTCATGGGGAAGTTAGAATACAGTAGGTATTATGCAATAATAAAATATGAATGGGTTTATAACAGTACCTAAAGTTTATGATTTTCTTGTTATACTAACGGATCTCATGAGGTTTCTGTTGAGTTTTGTCTGCTGAAGTTTTCAAGTTTTGGGTGAGATCACGAGGATGAAGGAATAAGGAATCGGCCCAAGCACCCCATGGTAATATTGGAGGAGAGATGTTCTGTCCGATGGGTTAAATTTGGTGATGAAAATACCAAGGTTTTTCAAGCAATGGCCACTGATAGATATCGTAAAAACAACATTGCTAATCTGCAAACTACGGATGGGTTAGTCGTGGAAGATCACAATGGAAAGGAGGCCCTGCTTTTCCATGCATATTCAAACAGACTATGCACCTCTAGCCCAACTCACATGCATTTTGATCTTCCGTCTCTAATCCGGCCCAATGCAAACTTGGATCACCTCACCCTTCCCTTCACGCCTGAGGAAATTGACTTGGTAGTCAAAGAGATGCCAGGTGATAGGGCACCTGGTCCGGACGGATTTAGTGTTCTCTTCCTTAAAGCTTGTTGGCCAATCATCAAAAATGACTTCTACTCGCTGTGTGATCAATTCCATGCAGGAACTCTTAATCTCCAGAGCATTAATGAGGGGTTGATTACTCTTATCCCGAAGAATGGATCCCCATCCACAGTTAATGACTACAGGCCAATCACCCTACTAAATTGCTGCCTTAAGCTCATTACCAAGCTCCTGGCTAACCGTCTCCAAAAGGTCATTCTGAAAATTATCCATCATAACCAATATGGAATCATTCGTGGGAGATCTATACAAGATTATCTTGCATGGACATTTCAATACATTCACCAATGCCAAGCCTCCAAGAGACCGATCGTTCTGCTTAAGTTGGATTTCGCCAAAGCTTTCGACATGATCGAGAATGATCCCATGATCAACATTATGAAACATATGGGCTTTAATGACAGATGGCTGTCCTGGATAAAGGCTATTTTTTCCTCGGGCCGATCTTCAGTTCTCTTAAATGGTGTTCCAGGAAGACAGTTCCATTGCAAGCGTGGGGTCAGGCAGGGCGACCCATTATCTGCACTTATCTTTGTGCTAGCGGCCGACCTCCTTCAGTCATCCATTAATGAAGCTTATAGAGAGGGCAGAATACAACTTCCTTTTCCAGCCACGGGACAAATGGATTATCCTATCGTCCAATACGCCGATGATACAATCTTACTTATGCCTGCATGCCCTCAGCAAGCCTTGATCATTAAAGACATCCTTACCAGATATGTATAGTCCATTGGCCTTAAAATCAATTTCCACAAGTCCACACTAATTCCCATAAACTTGGAAGCAAATATGGCTGCACAACTTGCTGTTATCTTTGAATGCACAATTGGTTCCATGCCGTTCACATACCTAGGACTGCCTCTGGGCACGTCTCGGCCTACCCTTCAAGACTTTATGCCCCTAGTCAGCACGGTGGAAAAAAGCTTGTCATCAACATTGTCCCTCATGTCCCATGCTGGCAAGTTGACTCTACTCAACTCCACAGTTACATCATTACTCATCTATGCCATGTGCACGTTACACTTTCCACCAAAGCTCATTGAACTCCTAGACAAAATTAGGCATCGATGCCTATGGATCAAAAAGACTGAACAAGGTGATAAGTGTAACTCTCTGGCGGCCTGGGACATGGTATGTAAACCTAAAAATAAGGGAGGACTTGGTGTGCTTAATCTTCATGCACAGAATGAAGCTTTGCTTCTGAAGTTCCTGCACAAGTTTTACAACAAGTTGGATATACCTTGGGTGCAGCTCACATGGGACTCCTATTACACCCAAAAAATTCCACATGCCTCTGATCCAGTCGGCTCATTCTGGTGGAAAGACGTACTCAAGCTCACACCTAAGTTTCATGGGATTTCTGAAGTCAATATCATGTGTGGCACCATGGATTTATTTTGGAAAGATTTGTGGTCAGGGTAAATACTTCAAGAATCCCATCCTCGGGATTTCTCTCACGCTCTGGATGAAGATATCTCGGTCAAAAACTTCCTAGGGATCACATCGCTGGGAGAAACTTTCCACCTGCCCTTGTCCCCTCAAGCCCTTCTGGAGGTTAGAGACTTGCAAACAATTGCGGCTCAGATACAACCATTCACATCACCCACGGATATTTGGCGCTATACGTGGGGTAAGACCATCTACAAATCCACGGACTACTATAAGTTCTTCTTCAAAGACGTCCAAGTGCAGCAGATATTCTGCTGGATTTGGAAATCAAAGTGCACGATGAAGTTGAAGGTCTTTGCCTGGTTGCTCTTCCATGACATGCTCAATACGAGGAACATGCTGAAAAGGAGGCACTATAACATAGGAGATGACCACAATTGCCTCTTATGTGGATTGAACATTGAGGAAACAGTGGAACACATGATCTTCACATGCTCTTTCAGTAAGCTTTGCTGGGCCAAACTTGGGATTATTTGGGAACCTTTCCTTGGCCGAATTCAATCTGTTGAAGCTCACAGAGACAATCATCCCACCCCACTTTTCTTAGAGAAATTCATTGTGGCAGCCTGGAGCATTTGGAAGGAGAGGAATAATAAACATTTCAGAGCAATAACACCTTCCCTCAACTCCTGGCTGGACAGATTCAAGAGGGACTTTGGGCTTCTTCAACATAGAGTCAAAGAGGAGCATAGGCTCCTTGTGTTGAACCTTGTACACTCCCTTTAGTTGTTTCTATCTGTTTCTTAGTCTTCTTAGTCTACTTGTCACAAAGTTGGCAAGTTGTATCTCCACCTCCCCCCCCCCACTATGTAAATATCCATTGTACAGTTTGTTTATTTATTATAATATAGTACCACAGTAGGAGCCTTTCCTACTGTTCCTGGTCAAAAAAAATATTGGAGGAGACCCAAGCGCCGAAGCTTGGGGCTGCCCCGGATAGCATCCTCTCTTTCGTCTACAAACCATCAATATATTAGTTGGAGCTGTATTTTTATTCATCACATGATATGAGTTTTCGTTGGAGCATCATGTATTATGAGAGTTTGCTTTGTTTACTTTTTAGTTTTCCACAATCATCTTTTTCTGCACACACCTTTTGAGAGGGACACACATTCATCTATGATTTGTTAGAATACTCTATATGCTTCACTTATATCTTTTGAGATAGGAAGTTGCTCTAGTGCTTCACTTATATCTTTTAGTGCACGACGGTGGTTATATTTTAAAGAAATAGTTGCACTATCATGCTTCACTTATGTCTCTCGTTATGCTAAGAAGTTGAAGCATGATTTATTATTGATTGTCTTCCTTATGAGTGGCGGTCGGGGACGAACGATGGCCTTTTCCTACCAATCTATCCCCCTAGGGGCATACGTAGTAGTACTTTGCTTCGAGGGCTAATAAACTTTCATAATAAGTATGTCAGTTCTTTATGACTAATGTGAGTCCATGGATTATACACACTCTCACCTTTCCGCAATTTGCTAGCTTCTTCGGTACCATGCATTGCCCTTTCTCACCTCGAGAGTCGGTGCAAACTTCACCGGTGCATCCAAACCCCGTGATATGATATGCTCTATCACACATAAGCCTCTCTTCCTCAAAACAACCACCATACCTACCTATTATGCAACTTCCACCGTTCCGTTATTATGTCATACATCTTCATTGTCATATTGCTTTGCATGATCATATAGCTGACATAATATTTGTGGCACGACCATCGTTCATCATTTTTTATACATGTTATGCTAGCATCCTTACACATCCTGGTACACTTCTAGAGGCATTCATATAGAGTCATATATTTCAGTTTTATGGAGTTCTAATATTGAGTTGTAAGTAAATAGAAGTGATGATCATCCTTATTAGAGCATTGTCCCGTTGAGGTAATAAAAAAGAAAAAAAGGCCAAAAGGAGCCCAACAAAAAGTGAGAGAAAAAGGGAGAAGGGGCAATGTTACTATCCTTTTCCACACTTGTGCTTCAATGTAGCACCATGTTTTTCATATAAAGAGTCTTCTATGTTGTCACTTTCATATACTAGTGGGCATTTTTTATTATAGAACTTGGCCTGCATATTCCAATGATGGGCTTCCTCAAATGCCTGAGGTCTTCATGAGCAAGCAAGTTGGATGCACACCCACTTAGTTTTCTTTTCGAGCTTTCATACACTTATAGCTCTTAGTGCATATGTTGCATGGCAATCCCTACTCCTTGCATTGACATCAATATATTGATAGGCATCTCCATAGCCCATTGATTAGCCTTGTCGATGTGAGACTTTCTCCTTTTCTGTCTTCTCCATATCAATCTCTACCACCACATTCCATTCCACCCATAGTGCTATATCCATGGCTTGTGCTCATGTATTGCATGAGGATTGAAAAAGCTAAAGCGCGTCAAAAAGGATGAACCAATTGCTTGGCTAACACCGGGGTAGTGCATGATTTGTACTTTGTGTTAAGAAGATGGAGCATGACAAGGCTATATGATTTTGTAGGGATAACATTCTATAGCATTGATATTTTGAAAGGCATGATTGTTTGTTGGTATACCCGAGTATTTATGTCTTTATGTCAAGTTACATATTATTTCTTTGAATCATTCAGATATAAATATTCATGCCATAAAAGAAAATTACATGATGAACATGTTAGGTAGCATTCCACATCAAAAAATCTGTTTTTATCATTTATCTCATCGAAGACGAGCATGAATTAAGCTTGGGGATGCTTGATTCGTCTCCAATGTATCTATTATTTTTTATTGTTCCATGCTATTATAGTATCAATCTTGGATGTTTTATATACAACTATATGCTATTTTATACCATTTTTCGGGACTAACCTATTAACCCAGTGCCTAGTGCCAGTTGTTGTTTTTCGCTTGTTTTTGGTTTTCCAGGAAATCAATACCAAACGAAGTCCAAAAGCTACGAAACCTTTTGAAGATTTTTTTATGGAGAAGAGAGTGATACGTCTCCAACGTATCTATAATTTTTGATTGTTCCGTGATGTTATATTATCATTCTGGGATGTTTTACAATTATTTTATAGCAACTTTATATCATTTTTTGGGACTAACCTATTGACATAGTGCCCAGTGCCAGTTGCTATTTTTTGCTTGTTTTTTTACTTTGCAGAATATCAGTACCATACATAGTCCAAACATAGTGAAACTTTTTGGAGAATTTTTATGGACTAGAAGACGACTATTGGGCTAAAGAAGTACCAGAGGGGGGCTCCGAGGGGATCACAACCCACCTGGACGTGCCTAGGGGAGCAGGCGCGCCCTGGTGGGTTGTGCCCACCTCGGCCGCAACGCCTCTTTGCCCCAAAAATCCAAAAACCCTAGGGGAGTCGACAAAACACAATTCCAGCCGCTGCAAGTTCAAAAACCACCAGAGCCAATCAAGACACCATCACGGAGGAGTTCATCATCCTCATTTGTGCCTCTTGGATGATGCGTGAGTAGTTCATTGTAGACCTACGGGTCGGTAGGCAGTAGATAGATGGCTTCTTCTCTCTTTTTGATTCTCAATACAATGGTCACTTGGAGATCTATTTGATGTAACTCTTTTTGTGGTGTGTTTGTTGGTTCCGATGAACATTGAGTTTATGATCAGATCTATTTATCCATGAAAGTTATTTGAGTTTCTTTGATCTATTATATGCATGATTACTTATAGCCTCGTATTTCTTTGTTGAATCTTTGGTTTAGTTAGGCCGATTAGATCAATTTTTCTTGCCATGGGAAGAGGTGCTTTGTGATGGGTTCGATCGTGCGGTGTTCTTTCCAAGTGACAGAAGGGGCAGCAAGACACATGTTGATCGTTTCTATCAAGGATAACAAGATGGGGTCTATTCCTACATGAATAGATCTTGTCTACATCATGTCATCGTTCTTATTGCATTACTCCGTTTCTCCATGAACTTAATACACTAGATGCATGCTGGATAGCGGTTGATGTGTGGACTAATAGTAGTAGATGCAGGCAGAAGTCGGTCTACTAATCTTGGATGTGAGGCATATATAATGATCATTGCCTGGATATCATCTTAATTATTTGAGGTTCTATCAATTGGACAACAGTAATTGTTTTACCCACCGTATGATATTTTCTTGAGAGAAGCCACTAGTGAAATCTACTGACCCCAAGTCTATTATCTCATCATATATTTTCAGATCTATATTGCTATTTACCTTTTTATTTATTTGCATCTTTTATTTTCATACCTATATTATCAACACCCCAAAAATACATCGCTGAGTTTTATTTGCCGTTAGTTGCATCTATCAATCTACCTCAATTTGTATCCCGTTAACTTGACAATTTCTGGCATCGTTACCCGAAAGGGATTGACCACCCCTTTTTCACATCGGGTTGCAAGTATTTGTTCTTTGTGTGCAGGTACCTTTGACATAGCGTTGCTTGGTTCTCCTACTGGTTCGATAACTTGGTTTCATAACTGAGGGGAATACCTACCGTAGCTATGCTGCATCATCCCTTCATCTTTCGGGAAATACCGACGTAGTTCAAGCGACATCAAACGGAATTTCTGGCGACGTTATCGGGGACACATCATCAACATCTGTCAGGTTCCTAATCACAAATCTCATATCCTTGCAATTTACATTATTTGCCATTTGCCTCTCATTTGCATCTCTCCCACTTCACAGAAATTTGCCCTTTTATTCGCCCTCTTTTCCTGTTCGTTGTTTTTCTCGTCAGATCTATTTTTGTGTGCAATCTTGTTGCGTAGTTATGATGACTCAAGAAAACACCAAGTTGTGTGATTTTTCCAATACCAATAACAATGATCTTATTAGCACTCCGATTGCTCCGCCAGCCACTAGTGCGGAATCTTGTGATATTAATGCTGCTTTGTTACACTACTAGGGAAAAGCCTAGCAGTAGCGCCGGTTTTAGGTATAGCAGTAGCGCGGGGCTCCGCGCTACTGCTATGGCGCTATAGCTAAAGTGTAGAAATAGCGTGGGTTTGCCCGTGCTACTGCTATACCTACTTAGCCGTAGCGCTTTTGGTAGAAAGCGCTACTGGTAGTTACTAGCAGCGCGCCTCTCTACCCGCGCTACTACTATTATTACCTGTTCTATTTATTTTTTGGTTTATGTCATATTCATACACCATTATACAAGTTTTCATACAGTAGCAATTTAGAGATTGCTTTACATCATAATGAGTTATTACATCATTGGGTGAAAGAATCGTGGATCGGTTTCAAGTGCATAATCCGCTATTCTTTGACCCAGTGACATAATAACTATAATAATAATAATAATAATAATAATAATAATAATAATATCATTAACAACTTATCATCATACTACATCATTGTCATATAACAACTCATCATCGTCATCATTTTCGTCCATGAGACATCATATAACAACATGGTCACTAGTTATAATCACAACTCCTCATCATCATCATCATAGTACTCATAATCACTACTCCTCCTCCTCATCATCATCAACTCAAGCACACTATAGCACATAATAAAAACTTCTCATCATCATCATAGTCATATATAATCAACACTAACTAATTGTTCTTAATACCCAGGACCTACTCCTCTCTCCTAGGTAAAATACCATAAAATAGATAAACCGGTCGATCTCCATAATGGAGAATGGATATAAACCTATCTCCAACTTGTGGCTTGCACACATTCATTTTGTCTCCAATTAGTCGCCTTTGCGCATTCATCACTTTGCTCCATTCTTTGATTTTGATCCTTCCATTGTTTGAAGAAACTGAGTATGCACTCTGGTAAGCCTTCGAAGGAGTTGGTCGTAAGCTAACCATATGCATATCACCTTCGATAAAGATCAAGTCAGGAACAACCTCCTTAGGGAGCCTTTGTTGAAAAACATAATAGTAACATATATAGTTAGCAATGTAGTTTACTTAAGAATAATGTATGCAATGAAGTTACCATCATTAACAAAATCTTACCAAGATTTTGGCAATGAAGTTACCATCAAGAAATTTATGTACTAGTGGCACGCATCTAGTATAATTTGGGCTGATAGAGTGATTGGTTTTAAAGGCCTCAACATCTTCTATGAATGAGACAAGATAACCTTTCTTCTCACATTAAGATCGGAGTCATAGTTGTAGTATGTGATGTATACAACCTTCCCAGTATTTCTTGAAGATAAGAAATAAGCTGGCAATTATAAATAAATAAGTTTAGTACCAACGAACACCAAATATTTTAAAAATAACAATATAAATAATTAAACTTAACAAATTAGTTTGACAAACTCACATCTAGGCAAAACTGGAGGCATATCCACATCCACCCAGATGTCGATATTATCATCATCATCATAATCTTTGGGACGAATATCAAATCTTATTTGCATTCCCTCGTCAAATCCATATGCCTTACAGAGAGCTTCACAATTAGAGCAACCAAAATGGGAGTGATTGACTGCATTGTACAGCTTAACCAGAAACTCATAAGCATGTTTAGTTCTTAAGTGAGCCCTCCTCATCTCCACATTCTCAAAGTCATCTAAACCAAAACCAAGCTTCTCCAATACATATGGTCTAGCATGGTACGAGATGTACTAATCAAATTGGAAAAAAATTCCAAAAATTACACATTGAACAAAAGAAGCACAAGTGATGATATTAATTATGATGAAATGCTTGAGATTGCGTACCGTACAAACATCAAAGGTCTCTTCCACTTCACGGTGAAAAACCTATCATTTTGCAGGTGAGGAAACCTATCGCACAAACCCCGGTCATCGTAGCAGTACCCGCACTCCGGGATCCCATCGTCATCAGATGTATCCTGTGTCCAAAATTCAAAGATTATAACTCGACGGCAAAACCCAAAATGACGTTAAATGATCTTTCCGGCATTTCCAACACACTCAATATTTCCTATATTATAGCACAAGCCATGCCAAAATTCATGGGAAAATCCGGCATGACCTTTGCTAAAAAAGGACATATCGAGCGCCTAAAATTTGCCAGAACGTAAATTAATCAACACTCCGGCAAAACATAGGCCACTCGGAGGTGTTCCCTGCAAACATGGCCACTTGGGAAAGCACATATCCTATTTGAGCAACATTAGATATGCATGCTTATATCTACATCATATGAGCATTCAAACTTGATGGTCATTGCATTTCAATGGTTGAAAATATGAACAAAAACATTTCAAAATATCTTATATATAATCCTAACACAACTAAATTTGCCAATATAGGTCTCTCTCTCTAAACTAGTTCTATTAAGCACTTACTAGATAAACTAGTTCTATTAACTACTTACTAAATAAACTAGTTCTATTAAAACATCTACATCATCATCAACATGGAGATTTGGCTGGTCTCACTCAAGGTCAGAGGGGGTCGGTGCCGGGGACGACGGCGGGGATGATGCAGCGGCTCCTTGATTTATGCAAAACCAAAATATAAACAAAAACATTATTATCCTCATCTTAGGACTTAGTGAAACCCTATAAGCTATCAACTAAACCTTATTATGCTGATTCAAAAGACCTACATTTACTAAAAAATTGTAAATCCTAGTTCTAACCCTACAAATTTGTCACTATAGTTCTAGCCCTAACATCTATCCATCCATCCATCCATCTATATATCCATCAATATAACCATCCATCCATCTATCCATCCATTTGTCTATTTATGAAATATATCAAAACATCTACATCATCATCTATTCAAAATGTTCTATACCTAAAACATCTACATCATCATCCACTATTACTATTTTTACTAAACCCTAAAAATATGCCTTAAGTTTAGAATATAACAAGTATAGGACATTTTTTCGAATTCTACCAACTAAAAATTTCCACTACTAAAATTTATAATCAGAAGACCTAAAATTTCCTATTCTATTCAAAACACCTAAAATAGTCTAAAAAGTTATTCTAATACAAAACCTACATTCTACAATGTCTACATTCTAAAATCTACATTTAAATTACCTACATTGTAC
>NC_041389.1:312982599-312997184 GCF_002162155.2 Triticum dicoccoides | reverse complement strand
GATGGAGGAGGGAGCTAGGGAGGGAGGGAGCAACGGTGGCGGGATGGAGGAGGGAGGGGATGTAGGACGGAGCTAGGGAGGAAGGGGGCGACGGCGGCAGCAGCGGGCAGTAATGCGGCGGCGGTGGACGAGGGATGCGGGGGAGAGTGAATGGAGTGGAGAGAGGAGAGTGAGGGGTGGGCGGTTGGGGAAGATAGGATGGCTTTAGCAGTAGCGCACTTTAGGATAACGCGCTTTGCTAAATGCCATAGCAGTAGCGCCTTTTAGTCAAGACGTGCTACTACTATGCCCGTAGCAGTAGCGCCTTCTACGAAAAACGCGCTACTGCTAAGTCTAAGCATGTAAAACTAAACATCAAAAATTATAGCGACCCGACCCAAATGGATCAAGTCTCTGTGCTTAAGTGTCATCCCTGGATCGGTATGCACATACAGTACTCAAGGATTTATAACAGAGTGCAGTCACATGTAAAAAGTAACGTAAATACTATTACCTCAATCCATATATCAGAAGTAACAACAAAGTTGTGGAGTCCAAACAACACCAACGGCAAAGTTGAGTGTAGACATCGTAACCCTAACGTATCACTTACTCGTCGTAAGATTCCTGCAACACGAGACGTTGCAGCCAAGTAGGTCAGTACATTGAATGTACTCACAATTTCACACCATAGAATAATAATGAAAATATCTATCTCTATATGCATATTTGGCTGGTGGAGGATCTAAGTTTAATTTTGCATAAAGCTAATTTTTCCCTACAACAAAGGAATAAATTTTATTTTTACTACCAAGTTTATGCCAATATTGAGAAGGTTCCTCCAACTCAATCCCAAAAGTTCCCAAATTATTAATAACCCAATACATTAATTAAATAGAGTGATGTGATCAACAAATAATCCACTTCTAGGTACCCAAAGTGTTCCATAACCGGGGACACAGCTAATCATGATTAGTTTGTAAACTCTGCAGAGGTTTGCGCAATTTTCCCCACAAGACTCGACCGCATCCATGATCGTAAGATCGAGACATAGTCTTTCTGAAGCATTAACTCTTTACTCTGGGTAGACCCGTACACCTACTTTCCCCTAGATCTGCTAGTCTACCACTGAAAGAGGTCACACAACTTACTCAACTATGCCAGAGCCCATAATGGCTTGTGGCTGCACACGGAAGTTTCTAGACATGAAATGTCATATGATCCCTTTGAGCCTGGGTGGCGGACCTAGGGTAATCACATGGGTACTCCGAGATTCCCATGGGCAAGCACTGGTTTCTCCAGGTGCCCCAAACAATCCACCCAGATGAATATTAAAGTTTCCATCTTATGTTGTCCCAAAATTATTATCTCTCGCAACTTGCATGGATCACACATACCAATCCCCGTCTACAAGCATGTCTAAGCAATTTATGAGCATAATGCATATTCCCGTGGTGATCAAAGGTAATAGGTTCCTACCTCATGAACTACAACCAACCCACATGTTCCCAATCCTACGCATGCAAATCTTTGAGGGGTAAAACTAATGCATAGTAAAAATTGGGTATTGAAAAGTCATCAAAGTGTGAACTTGCCTTGTATTGTTGATGAAGATTCTTGACACTCATAATTCCAGATAGTTCTACTCGTCACACTCCGATCAATCTATTGTAATTAAGCAATTTTATCCATACATAAGCAATCACTCAAAGACCCCAAAAAATGCAAAGGAAGATTGCAAAAAACTCCAAAAGAACCAAATCAAATTATTTTGCAAGATCAGATCCTAATTTCGGTGAAAAAGTGTGGTGATGGCTCAAGATGTTAGTTATGCCTAGGGATTCAATTTGAAAAAAGGAATCAATTGAAAAAGCGCTACAATTTACAAGATATGATCAAGTGAAGCTTCGAGTTCAAATTTGAATTGTTCAAACTTGAAAAGATCAAAAGTTGAAACTAATGATGCTACTGGATGTAGGAAGTCAAGATGAAAATGTAGGAAAAAGAATTACTAGATTGAAAATAACGGATCAAGTAATTCAACATAGTATTGAATCTGCTTAGAATGTTGTGTAACAACTCTTTGGTGGACTAGTAGAGTAACTGGCTAAGATCAAAATTATATGTTGGAAAGATGACACTAATTGTGCAAACGGAAAGATTACTTCAATAGGAATCCGATGCAGTTGGGTTCATCGGAAACGGAGGTACGGATAAAAAGATATGATCGAAAGAAATTTGAGTATGAATCTGAACAAATTTCGAAATTTGAAAGTTTCAAAAAGTTTATTTGATAGATTCACTAGTTAGGTGGAATCAAGACGAAAAAATTGGCGTTGGTTTCGTCTAATTTGGATGTACGAGTAAACAGTTATGGCTATTTGAAAAATCAGGGTCAAGCTGTTTTACGGAAGAGAAAGAGCTACGACTAAAAGAATTCTAGTCTTAAAATGTAAATACAGGGACTAATTTATAATCTAATTATTCTACCATACACTAGTCTAAAAATAATAAGCTATGGAAGTAAAAAAATACGAAGAAAGATACCTTTATAAGATTGAGAAAAGACGACTTCGGAGAGAGGAGACAACTTCCAGAAGTCCCGCCTGAGAGAAGAAATATATTTTTCTCTTGTGAAGCTAGTCAAACCAAAATATTGATTTAACCCGTAGTGGATGATTTTTGTGGTTCTATGTTTCTATATTTATAGGTGGAAGAGAGGCTTAGGGGTCAAAGGCTAGGAAATGTGGGACTAAAATAAGACGAAAATAAATGAAACAGAGGAGAAAAGCTAAGCACCTCGCACAGGCCTAAAGACCATTGGACGGCCGCGCGCATACGCGCTGTAGTTTTTTATTTATTTTTGCCAAAGGAAGAGGTTGGCTGGGAAGAGCCCAGAGTAGGAATTCTCCCGAGAATCTCAGAAGATTGATCCTGTCAACAATAAGGATGGAGTATATGAGTTTTGATGGAATCATAACGATGTTTCTAAGGGTGGTAGCACCCCAAACCTTCAGGACAATCGATGGATTTTGAGGAGACCCTCGAACCTAAACCATTTCTTGCTAGCCTCTCCGAATCTCGAGGGCGAGATTCATTTTTATGGGTGGTAGAACCCCACACCGTTACCAATACAAGAGCTAGTGGTTAGCTACGTCAGACGTTGGAATGGAGCACTCAATGATGAGTCTGAGTAATTATAGCTTAGTTTTGTACCAACAGAAGGAAGAGAGACAGTACAACTGGATGGATTTAAGAATGCTAGGAAGTTGAATGTTGGAATAATGATCAAGTTGTAACCCGATGATGAGTTCCAGGTTTACAAGTGATGAAATGGGTCGTAACCCACAGGCTCTAGGATCTGACAAGATGCAAGCACACTCTTGCTGAAGGAAAAACCATGTAAGAAGTTACGACTTTATCAACAGACGATCTTATAGGAGTTACGCAAAACCTGAGAGATGACAGAAATGATAGATGTTTGTTTGGCTTGTAGAGTCAATGGAGTTATCTGAACTTAATTCATTGACAAGAGAAATTCTGCAATGCTGGTGAGGATGATCGAGTGTTAGAATCCGAGATTTGCTAAACCATATACAGGGTAATGATTTGGGTGCGGGATGGATTGTTTACCATGCTGACTTACTCTTATTATTCGCCTCTGCTATATGGGATGGTAAATCTGAGTGACTTACCCATAGTAGAGAGACGACGATATCAAAACCTTGATTGAACCTTAGAATGGTATGACAATTTTCCCATGTACAAGGAAGCTGTTGCCAATCGTAGGTCATACGGTGAGAATGAAGCCCATACCCATTTCCTGCAGGAGAAACCATAAATTGATGACCACCATGAGATATCGATAGTTGTTTAGTATTGGCGCCAGACCTGTCAGCTAAGAAGACCCAGTCTCGGAAGAACCTTACCAAGATGAAAGGACACAAGAATTGAGGAAAAGGTTATGCCACTACCGGTCTACCCAGAGTAAAGAGTTAATGCTTCAGAAAGACTATGTCTTGATCTTCCGATCATGGATGCGGTCGAGTCTTGTGGGGAAGAGTGCGCAAACCTTTGCAGAGTGTACAAACTAATCATGATTAGCCGTGTCCCCGGTTATGGACAATTCGAGTATCTAGAAGTGAATTATTGGTTGATCTCATCACTTTATTTAATTAATTTATTGGGTTATTAATAATTTGGGAATTTTTGGGATTGAGTTGGAGGAACCTTCTCAATAATGGCATAAACTTGGTAGTGAATAAACATTTATTCCTTTGTTATAGGAAAAAAATTAGCTTTATGCAAGATTTAAACATAGAGCCTCCACCAGCCAAATATGCATATAGAGATAGATATTTGTTTTATTATTGTACGGTGTGAAATTGCCAGTACATTCAATGTACTGACCTACATGGCTGCAACGTCTCATGTTGGAAGAATCTTACGATGAGTAAGTGATACGTTAGGGTTACGATGTCTACACTCAACTTTGTCGTTGGTGTTGTTGGGACTCCACAACTTTGTTGTTACTTCCGCTATATGGATTGAGGTAATAGTATTTACGTTACTTTTTACATGTGATTGCACTCTGTTATAAATCCTCGAGTACTGTGTGTGTCAGCATACCAATCCAGGGATGACACTTAAGCACAGAGACTTGATCCATTTGGGCCGGGTCGCTACAAAAATACATTCGTCATCAATGATCTTTTTGTGTACAATCTGAACTGCCAATATGAGTCCTCACCGGTTTAGGAACCGGAGAAGACTCATATTGCTACCACAAATTCTACACATTGAGTTCAATGAAGGCTAAGTGGTTGTTATAGTTTGAGAACTAACATATTTAAGGTGGTAAACACCCTGTTTGCGGAGCGAGGTTGGACTAAACTTAGTTGCAAGGAGTGGACTAAACTTAGCAGGAGCGAGCTTTGTCAACATGCGCTACTGCTAAGATCAATAGCAGTAGTGCGGTTTAAAATAAGGCGCTACAGCTATAAATAGCTTTGTGGCAAGGACGTGCCAATTATAGTAGTTGCGCTGTTTACTACTGACGTGCTACTGCTATGTTGATTTCAGCAGCGCATTTTGTTGACACGCGCTACTGCTAAGTAGCAGTAGCGCCTTATTTTAAAGCATGCTGCTGGTAAGATTCTGTGTATAAGGTTTTCCCTAGTAGTGTTGATTCATGTTATGAAATATCGGTTTTCTGGTACTCCTAATGAGGATGCCACGTCCCATCTTAACACATTCGTAGAATTTTGCCATATGCAAAAGAAAAAAATGTGGACAATGATATTATGAAGTTGAAATTATTTCCGTTTTCTTTGCGAGATCGTGTGAAAATGTGTTTTCTTCTTTGCCTCGCAATAATATCGATTCTTGGGATAAATGCAAAGATGCTTTCATTACTAAGTATTTTCCGCCCACGAAAATTATTTCCCTTAGAACTCAGACCATGAATTTTAAGTAACTTGAGCACGAAAATGTTGCACAATCTTGGGAAAGAATGAAATTGATGCTAATGAATTGTCCTGCTCATGGTTTAAATCTTTGGATGGTCATACAAATTTTTTATGCGGGATTGAACTTTGTGTCTAGAAATCTTTTAGATTCCGCCGTGGGTGATACTTTTATAGAAATTACTTTGGGTGAAGCTATTAAATTACTAGATAATATCATGGCAAATTATTCACAATGGTATACCGAAGAGCACCTACTAGTAAAAAGGTTAATTCAGTTGCAGAAATTAGCACATTGAATGAAAAGGTTGATGCTCTTATGAAATTGATTGCTGATAAAAATACTCCTATGATCTTAATGATGTGCCTTTGTCTAATTTGATTGATCAAAATAGTGATTCCGTAGATGTGAATTTTGTCTCGCGAAATAATTTTAATAACAATGGTTATAGAGGTAATTTTAATCCTAGGCCTTTTCCTGGAAATTCCTCTAACAATCATGGTGGTTCCTATAGTAATCCTTCTTATAATAATAATAATAATAATAATAATAATAATAATAATAATAATAATAATAGGAACACCTCTGATCTTGAGAATAACATTAAAGGAATTATCAATGCTCAAAAGGTTTTCAATTATACGATAGAAGAAAACATGAATAGGATTGATGATATGTCTAGAAGCATTGATAGGATTTCTCACGATGTAGAAAATCTCAAGTTGAATTTTTTTTACCCAAAGTTGAGGAATAAATTAAAGCTTTATATGTTTCTATGGATGAAATTAAGAGAAGAACCGTTATGCTTAGAGCTAAAAGAGAATTTTTAGAAAGAGCGTTTTCTATTGATTGCTTTCATAAAAATGATGAAGATCTTAAAGTGACTAGTGTTTCTTCTATTGATTCCTTGTTTAGTAAGATTAAAATTCATGATAAATGGACTGAAGAAGAGTCAACTTTAGTTAGAAGGCGTCCCGAAAATTCGGAGGGTGAAAATCTTGATGAAAAAATTGATAGAACTGAGTTTAGAGAGGTCAAAACTTTAACTAGTGATGTGCCCACTCTTTTGGATTACAAAGACTTTACTTTTGATAGCTGCTCTTTGATTGAATGTATTTCTTTGTTGCAATCTATGATAAATTCACCTCATGCCTATGAACAAAATAATGCTTTTACTAAACATATCGTTGATGCCATTATGAAAGCTTTTGTAGAAAAGTTGGAATTAGAGATCTCAATTCCTAGAAAATTGCATGATGAATGGGAACCCACCATTAAAGTCAAGATTTAAAATTATGAGTGTTTTGTTTTATGCGACTTGGGTGCTAGTGTTTCCATGATTCTGAAATCATTATGCGATGTGCTTGGTCTTACCAATAATATTGAAGAGTGTTCTTTAAATTTGCACTTGGCGGATTCTACTATTAAAAAGCCTATGGGAAGAATTAATGATGTTCTTATTCCGGCAAATAGGAATTATGTGCCCATAGATTTTATTGTGCTTGATATTGATTGCAATCCGTCTTGTCCAATTATACTTGGTAGACCGTTTTTACGCACTATAGGTGCCGTGATTGATATGAAAGAAGGCAATACTAAATCCCAATTTCCACTAAGAAAGGGTATGGAACACTTCCCTCGAACAAGAATTAAGCCACCATATGAATCAATCATGTGAGCATCTTATGGATCTAGAACCAAAGATGACAACACTTAGATCTATGCATTATGCCTAGCTAGGGGCATAAAACGATAGCGCTTGTTGGGCGGCAACCCAATGAATAAAATTTATTTTTACCTTTTTATTTCTGTTCTTGAGTTTTTGCACAAATTTTCCTATGTTTTAATCATGGTTTTATGTTTTAGTTAGTGTTTGTGCCAATCTAAACCGTTGGGATCATGTTGGGTGATAGTTGATTTGATCTTGTTAAAAAACAGAAACTTTTGCACCCATTAAAATAATTTTCATAAATCACAGAAATGTGATTTTTCTCTGAATTTCTTACACAAGATTTATATACAAATTTCCCACATTGTCCTAAATTTTTCATATTTTTTGGAGGTACATAAGTATACGAAGTTTTCAGATTGCTACAAATTGTTCTATTTTTGACAGATTCTGTTTTCTTTGCTTTATGTGCTTATTTTGATGAACCTATGGACTTTATCAGGGGGGGGGGGTATAAGCCATAGCATAGTTGTAATACAGTAGACATAATGCAAAAATAAAATATGAATGGGTTTGCAACAATACTTAGAGTGGTGATTTGCTTTGTTATACTAACGGACCTCATGACGGTTTTGTTAAGTTTTGTGTGATTGAATTTTTCAAGTTTTGGGTGAGATAACGATGGATGAATGAATAAGGAGAAGCAAGAGCCTAAGCTTGGGGATTCCCCATGGCACCCCAAGATAATATTCAAGGATGAACAAGCAACTAAGCTTGGGGATGCCCCGAGTGGCATCCTCTCTTTCTTCTAACGACCATCGGTATTTTACTTGGAGCTGTATTTTTATTCGTCACATATCATGAGTTTTGCTTGGAGTGTCTTGTACTATATGAGTCTTTGCTTGTTTTGCTTTTTGTTTTGTGTCAAGTATCCTTGATGAACAAACCTATTTGAGAGATCCAAAATTATGCTATGATTTGTTAGAATCTCTCTTTATGCTTCACTTAAATTTTTTGAGCTATGGCATTGCTCTAGTGCTTCACTTATATCTTTTTTTAGCACGATGTCCTTTAATATATTTTTGAAGAAATGCTCTCATGATCCACTTAGATTTATTTGAGAGTTAGTAATTTTGAAGAAACTGTCTCATGCTTCACTTATATTATTTTGAGAGACGGAAAAAAATTATGCTCATGTTCTTCACTTAGATTTGTTTGATCTTGTCAAAAGCAATTGCAATATATGAAACTAGTCCCAAAGTGATACATATTCAAGAGGGATATAATAAAGACTTTCATGAAGATCGTTGGAAAAAAAACTTGATTCCTTGTAATAGTTTTGAGATATGATGATAGTGATATGTGAGTCATGTTGGTGAGTAATTATGCTTTAGTAAGAATATTGGTGTTAAGGTTTGTGATTACCTATGCAAGCACGAAAGTCAATAGTCATGCAACAAAATTACATCCTACTTGTGGTGCATTATTCGGTGTTAGTTAATGCTTGCTTATGTGATTTTTCATTTCTTGGTTGGTTGCTTCTCAATATTTTTGCTAGCCTCCACTTGTACTAAGTAGAAAAACTACTTCTGCATCCAAAATCCTTAAACCCAGTTTTGCCATATGAGTACACCATACCTACCTATATGTGGTATTTGCCGTTCTAAGCAAATTTGTATGTGCCATCTCTAATTTTCAAAATAAATTTCCTTTTTGTGTGCTCGTACTGCTCATGAAACAGTAGGGGTGGCTGATATTTTTCCGTGCTAGATGTGTTATTATCAAGATGAGTGTTTATTCACTTGTCATTGCATGAGAGTACGACAAAGGTATTAGGGATGCCCAGTCCCGAAATGAAAATGAATTTACTTTATGTTGTCAAATAATAAATTCCTTGGAAAGTGTTGGTATGGATGGCACCCCTGGATATGGCTAGCCGTGGAATGTGAAAGTATGGTGGAAAAGGAATAAACTTTATTTTCTATTTGGGAACCGCCTATGATATATCTAGCATGGAAAGTATTGGGAAACACTCGATCATTTTTGTTGACAGGAAAAGCATGCCACCCAAAATGTTTTATCTCTCTTTTTCGCTTTGAGCTCTAGCACCTCTACAAATCCCTACTTCCCTCTGCGAAGGGCCTTTCTATTTACTTTATGCAATTTTATTTTATTTGAGTCTCCTTCTTCTCTTATAAAGCAGCAACTAAGGGCCACTATGATCTTACTTGAACATTGGATGTAGCTAATATGTGAGTGTGTTTCATGAATGGATCAATGATTGAGCATGACGGGACAGGGATAACTTGCTTTAGTGTTGATATTTTGAAAGACATGGTTGCTTGTTGATATGCTTGAGTATTGAAATCTTCATGTCAAAACTAGACTATTGCTTTGAACCACATAAAACTCCATATGTCCATGCTACCAAAGAAAAGAGTGTGATGAACATGATAGGCAGCATTCCACATCAAAAATTCTGTTTTTATCATTTACCTACTCGAGGACGAGCATGAATTAAGCTTGGGGATGTTGATACGTCTCCAACGTATCTATAATTTTGTATTGTTCCATGCTGTTATATTATCATTTATGGATGCTTTACAATCATTTTATAGCAACTTTATATCATTTTTGGGACTAACCTATTGACATACTGCCCAGTGCCAGTTGCTGTTTTTTCCTTGTTTTTCACTTCGCAGAATATCAGTACCAAACGGAGTCCAAATGCAGCAAAACTTTTTGGAGAATTTTTTTGGACAAGAAGACACTTGTTGGGCCAAAGAAGTACCAGAGGGGGCTCCGAGGGGATCACAACCCACCTGGGTGCGCCTGGAGGCCCAGGCACAGCCTGGTGGGTTGTGCCCACCTCGGCCGCCTCCCGCACCTCCTCTTTGCTCTATAAATACCTCGAAAATCAAAAAACCCTAGGGGAGTCAACGAAACACAATTCCAACTGCCGCAACTTCCAGAACCACAAGATCCAATCTAGACACCATCACAGAGGGGTTCATCATCCTCATTGGTGCCTCTTCGATGATGCATGAGTAGTTCATTGTAGACCTACGGGTCCGTAGGCAGTAGCTAGATGGCTTCTTCTCTCTTTTTGATTCTCAATACCATGGTCTCTTGGAGATCTATTTGATGTAACTCTTTTTGCGGTGTGTTTGTTGGGATCCGATGAACATTGGGTTTATGATCAGATCTATTTATGTTATTTGAATTCCTTTGATCTCATATATGCATGATTACTTTTAGCCTCGTATTTCTTCTTCGAACCTTTGGTTTAGTTAGGCCAACTAGATCGAGTTTTCTTGCCATGGTAAGAGGTGCTTTGTGATGGGTTCGATCATGCGATGTTCTTTCCCAGTGACAGAAGGGGCAGCAAGACTCGTATTGATCATTGCTATTAAGGGTAACAAGATGAGGTCTATTCCTACATGAATAGATCTTGTCTACATCATGTCATTGTTCTTATTGCATTACTCCATTTGTCCATGAACTTAATACACTAGATGCATGCTAGATAGTGATCGATGTGTGGAGTAATAGTAGTAGATGCAGGGAGGAGTCGGTCTACTGATCTTGGACGTGATGCCTATATAATGGTCATTGCCTGGATATCGTCATAATTATTTGAGGTTCTATCAATTGGTCAACAGTAATTTGTTTACCCACCGTATGCTATTTTCTCGAGAGAATACACTAGTGAAATCTACGGCCCCCGGGTCTATTATCTCATCATATATTTTTAGATCTATATTGCTATTTGCCTTTTTATTTATTTGCATCTTTATTTTTAACTCTTATCAAAAACCCAAAAATACCTCGCTGAGTTTTATTTGCCGTTAGTTGCATCTATCAATCTACCACAATTTTCATCCCATCAACTTGATAATTTCTAGCACCGTTACCCGAAAGGGATTGACAACCCCGTTTTCACGCTGGGCTGCAAGTATTTGTTCTTTTGTGTGCTAGTACTGTTTACATAGTGTTTATTGGTTCTCCTACTGGTTCGATAACCTTGGTTTCATAACTGAGGGAAATACCTACCGTAGCTATGTTGCATCATCCCTTCCTCTTTGGGGAAATACCGACGTAGTTCAAGCGATATCAGAGAGACCCTAGAAGCTTCCGGAGGAGATCATAAGGCAAACAAGGAGACGAGAAGGCAACAGGGAGCACCAAGTGGGGTAGGTGCGCCCTAATGCCTTGTGGGACCCTTGTGGCTCCTTCTGGCCTAATTCCACTTCTATAAATTCTCAATTATTTGGAAACGAATGGTGGGCCACTGGAAACACTTTTTCCACTGCCACAAGCTTCTATTCGTCCGTGCCCCTTTCTTTAGGCCTTTTCCGGTACTTTATCGGAGGGGGAATCGATCACGGAAGGCTTCTACATCATACTTGCTGCCCTTCCGATGATGTGTGAGTAGTGCACCACAGACCTGCGAGTCCATAGCTAGTAGCTAGATGGCTTCTTCTCTCTCTCTCTTTGATCTCCAATACAATGTTCTCCTCATTCTTCTTGGAGTTCTATTCGATGTAATCTTCTTTTGCGGTATGTTTGTTGGGATTCGATGAATTATGGGTTTATGATCAGATTATTCATGAATATAAATTAAGTCTTCTCTAAACTTTATTATGCATGATTTTTATAGCTTTGTATTTATCGCCGATTTATCCATTTGGTTTGGCCAACTAGATTGATTTATCTTGCAAAGGGAGAGGTGCTTTGTTTTGGGTTCAATCTTGTAGTGCTCTATATCCCTGTGACAGAAAGGGACAAGGCACGTATTTGTATCATTGCCATTAAGGATAAAACAATGGGGTTTATACATATTAATTGGATCTATTCCTCTACATCATGTCATCTTGCTTAAGGTGTTACTCTGTTTTCTACATAATACTGTAGATGCATGTTGGATAGCGGTCGATTGGTGGAGTAATAGTAGTAGATGCTGGCAGGAGTCGATCTACTTGTCTCGGACGTGATGCCTATATACATGATGATTTCCTCGAATATCGTCCTAACTATGCGCTTTTCTAGCAATTGCCCAATAGTAATTTGTTCACCCACCTATGTGTTCGAGAGAGAAGCCTCAAGTGAAAACAATGGCCCCGCGTCTACTTTTATCATATATAAAAACACAAAAATACCTTGCTGTGATTTATTTTATTTTATTTTATTTTATTTTGCAATTTAGTTATCTATCTACCACTACAAGATTTAATCCTTGAAAGTAACCGCCGAGGGGATTGACAACCCACTTGTTCGTGTTGGGTGCAAGTATTTGCTTTTGTGTGTGCAGGTGTTGTTCACGAGGTTCTGTCTGGTTCTTGTGCTAGATTGATAACCTTGGTTCTTAACCGAGGGAAATACTTATCATCATCTCCTCTTCGAGGAAATCCCAATGCAGATCACAAGTAGCAAGTACTAACATAACTGAATCACATAACAATCCCTCAAAGTGCGGTAAAGAATCACTCCAAAGTCTCTATTCCTTTCAGAGAATATAGCGACCACGATCCGAATGGACCGAAGTCTCTATGTTTTAGTGTCATCCCTGGATCGGTAATGCTGACACACACGGTACTCGAGGAATTATAACAGAGTTCAATCACACACTTATTACATCCAGTCCTCATAAAGAGTATGATTACACAAAAGTGTCATGGCTGAAGGCCATCTAAACTAAATAACTGCGGAAGCTTCGAAGGTAAATGAGTCCATCAACTCCAACGGCATAGCTTAGTGCAAGAAAACGACCTATCACACCTTATTCGTCGTCTGAGTAGTCTGCAATGTGAGACATTGCAGCCATGTAGGTCAGCACATTGAATATGCTGGCATAGTTACTCTTCAAAGCAATGAATGCAAGAACTATATCTACATGCAGTATTTGGCTGGTGGAGGCTCTAAGTTTATCATTTTGCATAAAGCTAGTTTTTCCCTACAACAAAGGAATATATTTATTTAATTACTCCCAAGGTGTTCCAAATATTTGAGAAGGTCCCCCCCAACTCAAATCCCAATTAAACAATATCATCATTAAACCCAATTCAAATAATTAGAGAGTGATGAGTTCAACAATAATATCCAATTCCAGATACTCAAGATGTCCATAACCGGGGACATGGCTAACCATGATTAGTTTATACACTCTATAGAGGTTGCGCACTTTTCCCCACAAGACTCGACCGCATCCATGATCGGATGATTGAGACATAGTCTTTCTGAAGCATTAACTCTCTACACCGGGCAGACTGGTACACCTACTTTCCCTCTACATCCGCTACTCTGCCTCTTCGAGAGCTCATACAACTTACTCAACTATGCCAGAGCCCATAATGGCTTGTGGCTGCACACGGAGTTTCTAGTCATGAAATATCATATGATCCCTTTGAGCCTGGGTGGTGAACCGAGGAAAAATCAGACGGATACCCGGGATTTCCCTTAATGGACAACATTGTTTCCCCAGGTGCCCCAACCAATCCACCCAGATGTGTATTAAAGTTGCCACCTTAATGTTATCCAAGATTAATAACTCTCAAAGCTTCCATGTGAATCATGATCCAATCCTCGTCTATGAGCATGGCTAAGCAATAATAAAGCATATCATATATTCCCGGGGTGATCAAAAGGTATTAGGTTCCTACCTCAAGTGCTACAACCAAACCACATGTTCCCAATCCTACTCATGCAAATATTTGAGGGGCGATACTAATGCATTGTACAAACTGGGTATAGAAGAGTATGGTCAAAGTGTAACTTGCCTTGCTGATGATCTACAAACTATAGAGATTCGTAGTAACAAGCTTAGCACTCCGGGTAATCTAGCGTAGACAAGCAGTAGCATACATAAGCAACCACTCAAACAAAACAAAGAGAAATCGAGAAAAGATCCAAATCGAACATGAAACAAGCAAACGGCTAAACTAAACAGAAAGTAAAACCTAACAACATTATTATCATGTGGATTAGATTTTAGTAGGAGGTACAAGTGATTAGCTACGATTTGTAGAAAAAAAACAACTCAAACGAAGAAACGAAACTCAACATACGAACGAAACAAGATCGTTTATTAATCTGAACTAAAGTCAAATTTTAAATTGCCAAAATCATTTCAAGTTAGTTAATTGGAAAGAACAGATTGTTATGAAGAACTAGGCGCTGGTTTCATCTAATTTGGACAAACAAACAAAAAGTTACGCTAGTTTTAAGATTAGGGGCTAAATCGCGAGAAAACTATTCACGGATAGGTCCCTGGCCGAAAATAAAACTAAAAAGAAAAATCTACCGCGCGAACGTTCGTTAACAGATCTATACTAACGAAAACCGTTTGTTAAAACGAACGAACGAGCGAACATTTGCAAAATAAACTAAAATCAAAACTGAACCGATCTCATCCCTAAAACCATAAATAAAACCTGGACGGGTCGGCGGTTATACTGGTTAACCGGGGTTGACC
>NC_041389.1:312929775-312981972 GCF_002162155.2 Triticum dicoccoides | reverse complement strand
ACGGTGTCGGGGGCGGCGGCGGCGGCAGCAGCAGTAGTGCAGGGCGACGACACGGCGGCGGCGGCAGGCGGCGGCGGCGGTGGAGCTCGAGTTCGACGGCGGTGGTGCGGGCAAGGTGAGTAGGAGGCGGTGGGGCGACGATGCTATTTAAAGGGCCTGGGGGGGCTCCTGCCTTGGGAGAGGGGGCGACGGGGCGAGGCCGACCCGGACTCCAGCGAGAGTCCGGCGCCCGCACGGCTCGCGGTAGCGGAAGGCGGTGCACGCACGTTGGGCCGGCTGGGTTTCGGCCTAGTCGGTCCGGAACAGTTTTTTTAAATGATTTTTGCCACAGAGAAAAAAATCCTAAATAAAATATAAAAAAATTCTAACAATTCCAGAAACAATTTTCACCGTCCAAACCTAATACTTAGGACAAGATGAAGACTAAAATGCAATTTTCAAAAATGAAAGTTTTCTCTAATTCAAATAAAATCCAGATAAAATAAAATTTGATTTTAAAATTCTTTCTCCAATATTTCTCTTCTGTTGAAGAAGTCATATTATCTTCTCTCATTTATTTGTATTATTGGAAATAATTGGAGAGAAAAATAATAAAATCAAATTGATCCTCTTTTCAAATTTGAATAAAAATTCAAATATGAATTTTGTGAAACCTCCAACTCTCTCCTTGGGTCCTTGAGTTGCTTAAGATTTCTAGGATCACAACCAAAATGCAATAAAATATGATATGCATATGTCGATCTATGTATAACATTCAAATTGAAAATTGGAATGTTACAGAGAAAGTGGGATGAAACCGTGTAGGTAGTAACCACCTCAAAGTTGTGTTTCCAATGACTCTTATGAACCACTCCAAAGTGTCGCGAATAGTTCTAGAGAGCATACTACGACAACACCATATGATACACATCAGTTAACTCTAATATCACCTAGATACCCCAATGTCACCACAAGTATCCACGAGCGAGACATGCGTCAAGTGATCTCAAATCCAAAATATTCAATTTGATAACAAAGAAACCTCAAAGAGCAAGATTCAATTCACCACAAAATAGATAGAGGGGAAGAAGAACATATGATCCAACTATATAAACAAAGCTCATGGTACATCAGGATCGTGTCCTATCAAGATCACAAGAGAGAGAGAGAGAGAGAGATTAAACACATAGCTACTGGTACATACCATCAGCCCCAAGGGTGAACTACTCCCTCCTCGTCATGGAGCCAACAAGGATGATGAAGATGGCCTCTGGTGATGACCACCCCCCTCTAGCAGGGTGTCGGAACAGGGCTCCAAACGAGATCACTTCAGAACAGAGCCTTGTGGCAGCAGAACACTCATCTAAGTTAACTTTCAGAGGTTTCTAGATTTATAGGATTTACAACGTTGTATTCAGGCATGGGGTGTCCCGAGGGACTCACAAGCTCAGATGGTGTGTGATAACCCACAAGTATAGGGGATCGCAACAGTTTTCGAGGGTAGAGTATTCAACCCAAATTTATTGATTCGACACAAGGGGAGCCAAATAATATTCGCGAGTATTAGCAGTTGAGTTGTCAATTCAACCACACCTGAAAGACTTAATACCTGCAGTAAAGTATTTAGTAACAAAGTACTATGATAGTAATGATAATAGTGGTAACAGTAACAACAGCAGTTGTGTAGTAATTGTGACAGTAGCAGCAATGAAAGTAACTCAACGAAGATAAATATGCGAAAAGCTCGTAGGCATTGGATCAGTGATGGATAATTGTGTCACATGGCATTCATCATGCAACGGTTATAACCTAGGACGACACAGAACTAGCTCCAATTTATCAATATAATGTAGGCATGTATTCCGTATATAGTCATGCGTGCTTATGGAAAAGAACTTGCATGGCATCTTTTGTCCTACCCTCCCATGGTAGTGGGGTCCTAATGGAAACTAAGGGATATTAAGGCCTCCTTTTAATAGAGAACCGGAACAAAGCATTTGCACTTAGTGAATACATGAACTCCTCAAACTACGGTAATCACCGGAAAGAATCCCAATTATTGTCACCTTGGGGTATGCGGATCATAACTCGTAATAGGTGTCTACAACTTGCAAGATCAAATCAAGAACACACATATATTCATGGAAACATAAATGGTTCAGGTTCGAATTCATGGCACTCGGGCCCTAATGACAAGCATTAAGCATAGCAAAGTCATAGCAACATCAATCTCAGAACATAGTGGATACTAGGGATCAAACCGTAACAAAACTAACTCGATTACATGATAAATCTCATCCAACCCATCACCGACCAGTGAGCCTACGCAGGAATTACTCACTCCCGGCGATGAGCATCATGAAATTGGCGATGGAGGAAGGTTGATGGTGATGATGGCGACGGATTCCCCTCTCCGTAGCACCGAATGGACTCCAACTCAGCCCTCCCGATGAAGAACCGAAGGCGGTGGCGGCTCCGTATCGTAAAAAGCGATGAATACTTCTCTTTAAATTTTTTCTCCCTGAATAGTAATATATAGCATTGGAATTAGGGTTGGAGGCGGTCCAGGGGCCCACACGCCTGCAAGGGGCGCCCTAGGGGGTGGGTGCGCCCCCAGGGCCTGTGGCCTCTGGGTCGCCCCCATCTGGTAACTTCTTGCGGCAGTATTTTTTCTATATTCCACAAAAATTCTCCGTAAATTTTCAGGTCAATCCGCAAAATTTGATTTCTACACAGAAAAACACCATGGCAATTCTACTGAAAACAGCATCAGTCCGGGTTAGTTCCATTCAAATCATGCACATTAGACTCCAAAACAAGGGCAAAAGAGTTTGGAAAAGTAGATACGATGGAGACGTATCAGCATGCCCCTTGAGCTTGTGGCTCCCCTGGACACCTTTTGGCTCCCCCGAAAGCTTCTTCGGTCTCTTTTCTTCCATATAAAATCAACATAATTTTTTATCGCATCTAGACTTTGTTTGGTATGGGTTTTCTACGAAACAAAGAAATAGACCAAAAACCAGAACTGACATTGGGCACTAGATTAATATGTTAGTCCACAAAAATAATGTAAAAGTGCACCATAAGCATATAAAATTATTGTAAACATGGCATGAATACTTACGTTAGAGACGTATCACTATCATTTGGGTCAACACGGGTTCTCATAAATGGAAGGCTGGGAGAGAAAATTTTGCATGCAAGGTGTCTAAGGCAAAGAGATCCAATCTCTTCGATGCTTTTATACTAGCGATGGACGTTCTCAGCATAATGATCTGGAAGGTTAAACAACATATTCTGTTTGCTTCGATGGCCAATGTGGGGGTGAGACACCGGCTATCCCTTTATGCCAGTGATGTGGTACTCTTTGCTCGGCCAGCTCTGAACGATGTAGTCATGATCAAAGTGGTGTTTCAGATTTTTGGATAAGCCTCGGGATTGCAAGTGAATATGCGAAAGAGCTCCATCATTCCCATCCGGTGCATGCATTCAATGGTGGACAATATGGTGCCTAACTTGCCATGCACGATTGCTTCATTCCCATGTAAGTACTTGGGATTGCCGCTTGCACCGCGCTATCTCAACTAGTTGCATAGTTGGCAGGGCGGGCTCTTAACAACAGTTGGGAGGGAAGTCCTTATTAATTTTGTGCTAACGGCCATGTCGATATATCGTATGCTATCCCTAGATATCCCCCTTGGGTGTTACACACTATCGACAAAATTCAAAGAAGCTTCGTGTGGATAGGATTGGTGGATACGAGGGTTGGGCATTGTAAGGTAGCTTGGGACATGGTGTGCCAGCCAAAGGAAATTGGGGGGGTGGCATTCACAACCTCTTGATCCTGAACATGGCGTTGCGAGTGCTCTGGTCCTGGCTCATGGGAACAGACCCAGAGTGGCCATGATAGGGCCTACAAGTCCATATCACGTATGAGGCGGCCGATATGTTCCTGGCATCGATTGTCTGTTCTGTTGGAGATGGTACGGTGGTTGTGTTTTGGGTGGATGGCCGGATCGGGGGAGTCTTGGCTGGGGAAATTGCGTCAAACATTGTCAAAGGTGTCCCTCTGGAGATCCGGCCGGCTTGTGTGGTAAAGGGATCATGAACAAAAAGTGGATTGAGCACATCAAGGGCCCATTCAACATCACCATGATTGTCCACTTTTGAAGTCTATGGAGCAAAATTCATTGTCAGCCCTTAGAGGATTTGGACTCTTTCCGGTGGATTTGGTTGGAGATAGGTCGATATTCGGCGAGGTCGGCTTACTAGGCATTCTTCTTCTGCCTTACTGTGATGCCCGGTGCATGAGAAATCTGGAGTTTTTAGGCTACTCCGCAACTCAAGTTCTTCGCATGGCTCATTGCGAAGAAAAGATGTTGGACGTCCGATCATCTCATGGCAATAGGACTACTGCATTAGACGTGTTGCCCTTTGTGCTTGCAGGAGCAGGAATCATTGGATTACTTGCTGGTGTAGTGCTCCTTCGTGCGTGCGGTTTGGATTGATGTTTTGCAGGTTAAAGGATGGGAGAGTTTCACCATGACGTCGCATGCACAGGTGGTTGAGTGGTGGACGCAATGAGTGACGTGGCACCAAAGGGGCCGAGGAAAGAGGAACAACCTCAGCATTTTGGTCATGCACTCCATTTGGAAAGAGCGAAACCATAGACTGTTTGACAATGTTTCAAAGACAAGGAGTTGGATTTCATCTCAATTTGGGATGAATGGATGGTGTGGCAATTGACACGGCAATAGAAGAAGATTAGCCATGGTCCGGTGGGCATCCAGGGGTAGTTGTACTAGGTGTGTTTGGTGGATTGTGGTGCCTCGGGTTCCCCTTGCTTTGGGCAGTCTAGTTGTAATAGCGTGAAAGTTTGTTATTCTATTTAATGAAATGATGCACAAGTCTTATGCGCGTTTCAGAAAAATCATAGCAAGAGTATTGTTACCCACTTGTATTGTGGCGCTATTTTTTTTTCTTGGTTCCTACAAGAAACGAGTTGATTTATGATTTGTTTTTTTGTAACTTTTGTAAACAAGCCAAGGACAATATATATTTGGTATATCTATTTTTGTTAAAAAAACAATATGACTTTGCTGCTTAACTAAAAAATACACCAGATCAAATAGGAAAACATAAACACATAAAACAAATATCTATGGTAAAATGAAAGGTTGCATTGAGGTATTTCAAATTTGTCATCAATAAAATAACTTCGCCTTTTCCATTTCAGCAATCCACATAATTTTGGTACTGCATGAGTCTTGTTTCTCCAGAGTGCCTACTTCGTGGGCTTAAACAAAAGTCTCCAACCATCTTATGTTGCAACAAGCAGGGCACCCCTACGTGGTCGTTACTCACTCCTATGGAAGCCAGTGAGCTTTTGGATGCTGGGGCTGGTAGTTCCGGATATTTACAACCGGTTTGGACGACGGTCCAATAATAGGCTAGGTCTCGTTCTATTTTTACCGGTTGTGACATCTTTTGCCTTTCCTGGTTTAGCTTCGGCTGAGCTACGATTGTACTGCAGACCTATTTGGATATTTTGGTTAATAAGATGGCCGCATGCATCTTTCTGATGCAGAGGACGGGGGCATTCCTCATTTTCGAAAAACAAGCAGGGCACCAGATGTCAGATGATCCATCAGAGCTTATTTATGGAGTCGCCATGCTCCTCCAAAGGTGTGTGTTACTGCATGGCATCTTGCGACAAATTCATTACTGACTTGGGAAAATAAAGCATTGTTGAAATCTTGAGCCATATGATGTATGCCCCCTATGCATGAATGGGTGGGAGGATACCTACCACACCTTTTGCAGGTGCCCGAGGGCATTCGCGCTATGGCAGGCAACGGGGGAGCGCTGGAATCTCTCAGACATGCGGATGATGCATCCATCGTGAATTGAATGGTTGGTCCCGCTCCCTGCTGATCTCTCCGAGCAGGATCATGTCTACCTCTAATGGGGAAAATATCAGGTGATACCACCCTTTATATGCTACCATGATACCAATTTTCAAAAATCCAATTTAGATGTTTCCAAAAAATTCTAATTTTTTTTGTGGATGTTCACAAAACATATGTCTACAACCCTTAAAAAAATTAGATCCAAATTCAAAATAACTATTGAGAAACAAAATGATAAATCTAGAATGAATAGTGTCAAAATAAGACAAACATGAATAACATCAGAAATGAAACTATTCACATACAGATTTGACTTTTTTGTTTCTCAATGTATATTTGGGATTTTGACTTGAAATTTTTAGGGGTTAAGACATATGTCTTGTGAACATCCATAATTTTTTCAGAATTTTTTGAAACATCTAAATGTGACTTTTTAAAAATTATAGCATGGATGTCGTTTCAACATGTTTCTTGTATTTAGTCTATCTGTTGGGGATATAACTACCAGGTATGAACCGCCCAGGAGGGGACGAGTCATCCAACTAGTGATAACCCATGAAGGGGGCGGGTCATAAGAAGCCCGCTGGCGGCCCAAGACCCATAGGCGACTTAGGGCCTAGAAGGATGAACCGCCATGAAGATAAACTTGCATGGTAAGGCAGGCGTAGTTAGTCACCGAGCCGGACACATTTCTATGAGCCGGCCGGGACTCTGTAAGCTGTCGGGCGTTAACCTGTGTATATAAAGGGGCGACCCGGGTTAGGGTAGGAAAGAAAGAGATTGAGAACTAGGTCAAGCGTATTCGCTCCCTGGTAATCAAAGCCCAAGCAATAACCACCCTACACTGGATTAGGCTATTACCTCCACCGCGAGGGGCTGAACCAGTATAAACTCTCCGTGTCCCTTGTCCCATTTAACCCCTTCAAGCTAACTACGTTGCAATGGCTCCAGACCTAAGTCCTTACGCTAGGACATCTGACATGATAATTCCACAACAGTTGGCGCCCACCATGGGGCCAGCGCACGGTGGTTTCGAGTTCTTGAAGGGCAGCTTCGCAGGGCTCAAGGGGTACGCCGTGGGCCGGATGACCAAGTGTCGTCGCGGCAAGCTCTACATCGACGACGAGGGCTGGGGCCCCAAAGCCGACTCAATCGAGTATGGGTATCGGGTCCCCTTTGGCAGAATCCACGTCTTCATCGGCAAGATCGGTGAATTGGAAGCTAAGCTAGACATCTGCATAGACATCGTCGAGTCGGCTCGGTGCACGCAACCCGCCAGGGCTAAAGCCGCCCCAAAGCATGTTTTCATCGATTTCATTCATGGAGCGGAACTAGAAGGAGGATCTGAATCTGGTGGTGAGACGGTTATTTACTCAGGCGACGAGTCTTCCGCTGGTGAGACCAATTCAATCTACCAGATTCAGGACGGTGGGCTTGGGGGCTGTTGTGATGGCAACAGTATTCCGGACCCCTACGAGCCGCCGCACCAGGTCACAGTCTTTATGGCCGGTACACAGCCAGCGCAAGGTTCTACGACTACAACGACAATGATCTCTGGATCGGTGGCAGTGACGTCTTCTGGAGCCGGACCTGCGCGCCCGCCGGCTCAAGTTTTTTCTGATCTATAGGATGCTCTGGCAACATTGTTAACAGCGGAGGTTAACCCAGTGAATCAAGCTCAGCATAACGCAGAGGTTGCAAAATTACGTGACGAGATAGCATAGGCCAAGGAGGAGTTAAATGCAGAAAACGCACGGATGGCAACGGAGCGGGCCGCTTTACAGAGGGAAGCAGAACGACTTCGGGCGGAGAGCTTGCGCTTAAGCTTGGACATGGATGCGTCAAACGTTGTTTTCAACAGAAGGCATGTAAGCCGACTGCCCCCGACTTACGATGCGAGGAATCTTTTCAACACCTGGGGCAGGACCTAGTAACCTGCCCGGTGTAAACTGGACCGTTGAGGCGCCAGCGGTCGGAGAACCGGTTCAGCCGCGTTTGAATGTGACCCCTCCTCAGCGTGTTCCCACACCTCTGGGGCATTTTTCTAACCCCTTGGATAACATAATAGCTGCAGCAACACGACTGGCGGCTCTCCCGGCTCAGGATGAGACGCAAGTAGCAATGGAAGTACGGAGAGCCAGAGAGCTTCTTCAGATGGTTGTGGCCTAGCAGGAGGCTTATTCATACAGTCGTGACCATATCCACTCAACACCTCGTTCGAGCAAGATTTAGAGCATGCACATTGACGAACCAGCCGTGTCAAGCAGCGAGCGGCACCGCAGCCAGCCTCGCAGGCCTGACCCGCCGCGTGGCTGCACTGATGCTCAGATTTTGGCAGACCAAGGTAGAGCACAGCATGAGGCGGAGCTCGCGGCTCAGCTAACGGCTCAGTTGGCGGCTCAACGACAATCTCTGGTTTATCCTTAAGCATCCATGGAGGCAGGAGTGACCTCTAGAATGTTGGGTGTACCATGTCTAGTGCCGGCTCTATGCAATGAGCGCTTGCATAAAGATTTCAAGGGCCCCCGTAAGGTTCCCAATTACACGGCGGATCTGCCCCCAGAAGTATGGGTCAAGAGTTATGAGATGGCTATGGTGATGCTGGATGTTGGCGCTCCCGCGTGGGCTAAGTACTTCACCATGATGTTGGATGGGCCGGCTCGTACATGGTTAAAAATACTGCCCGCTAATTCTATTGACTCATGGGCAGAGTTAAAGAGGTGTTTCATTCAAAATTTCAAGGACACCTGCAAGCAGTCCATATCTATTCTGGATTTAGATTCTTTCGTTCAGGGAGAATGAGAGTCAACAACCCATTGGGTGCGGCGGATTTCGTCAATTATACACTCATCAGATAGTATCAATGCCAGTTCTGCAGTCTTGATGTTGGAGAAAAATTGTCGTTTCATCCTGCTTAAGGAGAAGTTAGGGCGGCTTAAGCGTCACTGCAATGATATGGGGGAGTTAATGGCGGCTCTCATCAAATACGCCGACTCTGACAGTACCAAGGATCCCGAGTCTGATGATGATAAGCCGGGGAAGGGAAAGAAGTGCGGTAATGCAAAAGGACAGTAGCATAGCTCAGCGATTCAGGCCGGCAATGGTAAGCTCAAGGCTGATGGCGGTTTTGATTTTGTGGCTAACACCAATGTGCAGAATAATAATCAGCGTCGCAAGGGAAAGCCACCCCAAGGGTCAAGACTCAACCTTGAAGCAATGTTGAATCAACCTTGTCCAAAGCACGGCACGTGTGATAGGCCATCTAGTCATATGTGGAGGGATTGTTACATCATGAAGGAGTTTTGGAATGCCAGTTTTTCCAATCATGGTCTGCATGGCGGTTCAGGATCCGTTTCTCACGGACCTGGCTCCGGTGGTGGCGGTTCAAGCTTCGGCTTTCAGGGTCAAGGCGGTCAAGGTGGTTTTGATCAGTAGTCCAACCAAGGAAACGAACAGCAGCAGTCTGGTTATCAGAGTAATCCGAAGCAATTGAACGGTGGTCAGTATCATGTGTTCACTACAAGTTTGTGCAAGAGGGATCAGAAAATCCATAAGCGGGCGGTGAACTCTGTTGAACCGGTGGTGCCTCGGTATTTGAGGTGGTCTGAGCAGTCTATTACGTGGAGCAGGGAAGATCACCCGCCCCGGGTTGATAATCCAGGTTAGCCGGCTTTGGTGGTTGCTTCACAGGTGGGAGGATATAAACTCATGAAGGTGCTCATGGATGGAGGTAGCAATATCAACATTCTTTATTATGAGACCTTTCGTCGTATGAACTTGACTGACAAGGATCTTAAGCCGTCCTCTACTGTCTTTCATGATGTGGTGCCTGGTAAGTCGGCATACCCGGTTGGTAGTATAACACTAGAGATGGCTTTTGGAGACGACAATGATTCCAGAGCTGAGAAGTTAAGCTTTGAGGTGGTGAAAATAAAGAGCCCATACCATGCTCTATTTGGATGGCCGGCTAACGCCAAGTTCATGGCATGGCCGTGTTACATTTATCTGCAGCTTAAGATGCCGAGTCACAAGGGCACCATCACGGTGCATGGTAATAGAAAAATCGATCTGGATTGTGAAAAGGGCGATGCTGCTTATGCTGAGTCGGCCTGCGCTTCGGAAGAATTGATGTTTTACAAGGATAATGTTGACCCGGCGGATATGACCCCTTTGAAGAAGCCGACGACAGAGAATGAGTCCTTAATTAAGTTTAAGTTGGCAGATGATACTAAGCTGGTTGATTTTGTCCTTGGCGATTCTTCAAAGCAGTTCAGCATCAATGCGAATATGGATCCGAAATAGGAAAGCGTGCTCATTGAGTTCATCCATGAGAACCGGGACATCTTTGCATGGAAACCTTCTGATATGCCAGGTGTATCGAGGGAACTCGCTGAGCACACTCTTCATGTGGATCCCAAGTTTAAACCGGTCAAACAGTTTCTTCGCCGATTCAATGAGGAAAGGCGCAAGGCGATTGGTGAAGAGGTGGCCCAGCTCTTGGCAGCGGGGTTCATCATTGAAGTTTTTCATCCTGAATGGTTGGCTTACCTGGTGCTAGTTCTTAAGAAAAATGGCACTTGGCGTATGTGTGTGGATTATACAAACCTTAACAAGGCCTGTCCGGCTGATCCCTTTGCTCTCCCTCGTACTGATCATATTATTGATGCTACAGAGGGTCGTGAGCTTTTCAGTTTTTTGGGTGCTTACTCTGGTTATCATCAGATCAAAATGGTAGTTAAGGACTAGGAGAAGACAACCTTCATTACTCCCTTTAGAGCCTTCTGCTATGTGTCTATGCCTTTTGGGCTCAAGAGTGCTCAGGCGACTTACCAGCGATGTGTCCAGAATTGCCTTCATGGTCAGATTGGGCGTAATGTTCATGCTTATGTGGATGATATTGTTATGAAATCCAGGAAGAAGGAGACATTGATTCAAGATCTGAAGGAAACCTTTGACAACCTCCGGGTCTACAAGGTGATGCTTAACCCGGCCAAGTGTGTTTTTGGTGTGCTAGCAAGGAAGTTATTGGGTTTCTTAGTATCCGAGATAGGCATCAAAGCTAACCCGGAGAAGATTAAGGTCATAACCTCTTTGGCTAAACCGGCATGTATCAATGATGTCTAGCGTCTGGCGGGTCGTATTGCGGCCCTGAGCCGGTTTATAAGTCGATTGGGAGAGAAAGCCATCCCTCTGTATCAGATGATGAAAAAGACAGATGATTTTGTCTAGAGTGATGCTGCTAATGAGGTGTTCGAGGCACTTAAGAGGCAGCTGGCTGAGCTGCCGGTTCTTGCAGCTCCTATTGAGAAGGATCCTTTGCTGTTATATGTGGCATCAAACAACCGATCAGTTAGTGTAGCTATTGTGGTTGAAAGGAAGGAACCAGGCAAGGAACATCCGGTTCAAAGGCTGGTTTATTATGCCAGTGAGGCTCTTATTGAGTCTAAGCAGAGATACCCACATTGGTAGAAGTTGGTTTATGGTGTGTTCATGGCTAGTTGTAAATTGAAGCAGTATTTCCTTGGTCATCCCATCACTGTGGTTAGCTCTGCCCCTTTGCGAGATATTATTCAAAACAGGGAGGCCACAAGTCGGGTAGCTAAGTGGGCCATTGAACTTGGTCCCCATGGTCTGAAGTATGTGCCTCGGACAACCATTAAATCTCAAGCACTGGTGGATTTCATCAATGATTGGACAGAGTTACAGATGCCTAAGGATAAGCCAGATCATACATACTAGACTACTCATTTTGATGGATCCAGGCAGTTGGAAGGCTCGGGGGCTAGAGTTATATTGACTTCCACACGAGGTGATAAATTTTTTTATGTCTTAAGGTTGATGTTCCCTTGTACTAACAATGCAGCTGAGTATCAAGCCTTACACCATGGTCTTCGGATGGCTAAAGAGACGAGTTTAAGCCGGGTAAGATGTTTTGGCGACTCGGATCTGGTGGCTCAGCAAGTATCAGGGACCTGGGACTCCAAGGATCCACTCATGGCGGCTTATCGTCGAGAGGTGGATGTTATTGCTGGTCACTTCAAGGGATATCAGGTGGTGCATGTTGACCGAAGGAAAAATGAAGCAGCCGACGCGTTAAGCCGGCTAGGTTCTCAGTGTAAGCAGGTCCCCCCTAATATTTTCCTCAATGTTTTGCATAACCCCTCAGTGAAATTGCCTACGGAGGAAGACTTGGCAGTTCCTAACACAGAGGCACAACTGGTGGCTGCTCTTCTTGCTATCCCTAATTGGGCTGTTCCATGTTTGGCTTACATGACCCGGGGCGAGTTACTTGAAGATGAAACTCTGGCTAGGTAGATAACCTGACGGTCTAAGTCAATGACTATTGTCAAAGGTGAGCTTCACAGATGCAGTGTTACGGGGGTGTTTCAATGATGCGTTTCTCCTGAAGAGGGTCGTGCAATTCTAAGGGAGATTCATGAAGGAGATTGTGGTCATCACGCCAGCTCTAAGTCTCTTGTTGCTAAAGCTTTTCGTCATGGGTTTTATTGGCTGACGGCTCATGCTAATGCAGAGGATTTGGTCAGTAAATGTGATCATTGTCAGAAATTCTAAAGACGTGCTCATGCGCCAGCTCAAGAGTTGAGGATGATTCCAATTACTTGGCCGTTTGCAGTCTGGGTGCTGGATATGGTTGGGTCTTTCAAAAGGTCCAAGGATAAAAAGACCCACCTCTTCGTGGCGGTTGACAAGTTTACAAAGTGGGTTGAGGCTGAGCTGGTCAGCATATGTGATGCAGCCACGGCGGTTCAATTCATTAAAAATGTGATTTTTCGTTTTGGGTACCCTCATAGTATCATCACTGATAATGGTACGAATCTGTTTAAGGGGGCAATGAAAGAATTCTATGAACAAGAGCATATCCGGCTTGATGTGTCATCAGTGGCTCACCCCTAGGCTAATGGCCAAGTGAACGAGCAAATCAAGAAATCTTGAGAGGTATCAAGACCCGGCTTATGGCTCCTTTGCAAAGAACACCGGGTTGTTGGGTAGAAGAGTTGCCATCAGTACTTTGGAGTATCAATACCACCCCCAATAGATCTACAGGTTACACGCCTTTCTTCATTGTTTATGGTGCTGAGGCAGTTCTCCCCGGTGACATACGTCACAATTCGCCTCGTGTGGAGGCTTATGTTGACGCTGACAATGATAAGGCACGTCAGGATGCTATTGACCTGTTAGATGAGAAGCGTGACCTTGCGGCGGCTCGTTCGGAGATTTACCAGCAAGATCTACGGCGTTATCACAGCCGCCGGGTTAAATCCAGAACCTTTCAAGAAGGCTATTTGGTGCTCCGGCTCATCCAGGATCAAACTGACTTGCACAAACTATCCCCACCTTGGGAAGGACCCTTTGTGGCCAGCAAGAATTTGAAAAACGGGTCATACTATCTTATCGATGTTCAACACCATAAGGACTCACACACGTCGGAGGAGGACACCCGTCGGCCGTGGAATATTGCTCATCTTTGGCCTTATTACACCTGAGCCACCAGCTCTTGTGATGTACATATGTTATCGGTGTATATATTATCATGAATATAATAAAGCCGACATCCCTGATAATTCAGGGCCTCTGTCATTTCATTTCCAAGAATATGACTCTTTATTGTCACTTCATATGATCATTTGGGGGCTTCCTGTTCAAACATAGGTGTATTCACCAAAGAGAACATAGCATTACTACCCTCTTGATCCGGTTTATGTGCCTTATTACAAATCACTCGGGGGCTTTCTGCCCAAATTAAAGGATTGCCAAAGAGAACTTGTTGCACTGCACAGTCCAAACATAGGCATCATGTCTCGAGGCTCATTATATATCATTTGGGAGCTTCCTGTTCAAACATTGGTGTATTCACAAAAGAGAACATAGCGTTACTATCCTCTTGATTTGGTTTATACAGCGCGATTGAAGGACACTTGGAGTCTTCCGGTTTATCAACTAGACGTAAAACTTGGGGGCTCACTAGCATAGCTATGACCCTTTAGGCTTGGACGCCTAGGTATATTCACCGAAAAAATCCGGGTTAGCTTGCCTTTGTAAGTTTGCCACTCCGCCCAGGTAATCCTAGAGTGACCCATCAAACTCTCGACAGTTATTCTTACAAAGACACTGAACTTGTCAACGTTTAAACGGTAATTGGTCATGTGAGGCCCGGCTTACAAGGTTTTGAATTAAAGTTTAACTCAGTGGTTGTGCGGCCCATGAAAGCACTCGGGTTTTAGGCTTGGCGGCCTATGAAAGCCTCGTTTTCTGGATTTTCTTTTTGACCTTTTGGTTGAAGTTTTTTGCTTCTGAGTACATATCAATACATGGTTAAAAGCCATATAGGGCCACATTGCCTGATGGTGCATGTATCTGGAGTTTTATTAACTCGGCCTGGTTGTGGACTTTAAGTTGCCACGAAACAATAATCATATGCTTCGAGCTTTCCGCTCAAGTTTCGAGATATTACCCCTTGCTACATGCGGTGTCATACACTGGCAGTGTATATATATGGAACAAGACATTATATTTCTATGGGTTATTGCCTTTACACTTGACTTATGATAAGTCGGCAGGAGGAACAAATATCAAAGGTATGATATTTCTTTTATTGCATAAGGTTTTTTATAAACCGGCCCTGATATGGGCTGATTAGTCCTCAGTGGTTATATATATATAGGGTGGGTCTATTATGATAACACCCTCTAGAGTCTTATTCTGCACACCAAAATGCTTATTCTGATAACAGTTTCGTACTAACCCGTGGCTACAAACTAACCCCGCAAAAGAAACTGACCGAACTGCACGGGCCAAAAAAAACTTCTCGCATCGCTCACTCTCCCCACCTCCCTCCCCACCCTGCCAGCCACCTCCCCGCGCCCCACTTCCCTCCCCACCTCCCTCCCCGCACCGCCCCACCTCCCTCCCCACCTTCTCCGGCGTGGCGCGCCCCTCCCCTCCCCACCTTCTCCGGTGGCACCGCCCACCAGCACCTCTAACCGCGGCGTCCCACCAGCACCTCTAACCTCCCTCCCCGCACCGCCCCTCCCCTCCCCACACCACCTTCTCCAGTGGGTCAGGGCGGGATCCGGCCGCCCACGGCCGTCGGCGCGGCCTCAGCCACCAGATCCGGCCGCCGCCAACCCTCAGCGTGGAAGCCCCCCACTCCCTCAGCCCGGCGCCGGATCCGGTGAGATCCGCACCGGGGTGCTAGGAGATGGGTCTCTACGGGGCGGCGACCTTCTACTCCACTGACAGCCACCACCAGCGCTATGCTCCACCCTCTCCATCATCTCCCTCCTCCTCCGGCAGCGGTCGCCGTCGGCCACCAATGCATCCTTCCATCTACGGTGCGACCCCTCCTATCGATGATCCCCCCTCCTCCCTGCCCCCTCCCCTCGCCGGGACCTCGACCTCAACCGCCGGGTGGTGTGTGGTGGTGGTACGGAGAGGTTCACTTAGAGCCCATCTGCAGTCCCCTGCACTAGCCTCTCCGCATCCCCCTGCACCAGCCTCGCCAGATCGTCGTTCTCTGGTGCAGCCACCCCCACGGCGGCCCGGCAACATCGCGTTGAGACGTGGGTCGGCCGCCGGCCATTCAACCACGACGGCCTCCTTCAAATTTTCTGTAGATCAGTTTTTGTTGTTGCCTGACCATAGGTACTGCATTTCACCGGCGACCAACGGCCACCCCAACCTCCCTCCCCATCTATTTCCTTCATCACCGGCGCGCCTGGTCGTGGTCGCCCAATTCGTGCAAGGTGCACTGCTCCGAGGTGCTCGCCTCCTTGCATCCACCAGATCCGTTCGCGTGGTACATCGGAGGCCTCCACAACCACCCTCATGCAGTTCGTGCAGTGCACCCATGCGGTGCGGAGAGTGTGTGCGTGCAATCCATGAAGGACATCCATGGCCACCGGGAAGTGCACAAAGGAGTGCAACGGCAGCGGAGCCCTAAACTGGGCGGTGCTGTACTATAGGCATTGAAGTCCGGCAAGGCATCTGGCCAAGTTTAGTAGCTCACTTTGTAAATAAACACATGATGTTCTCTATCTCTTGCCACAGTACGTTGTTTATGTTGTTTGCTTTGCTGTTGTTTTGCAGTGTGCTAGTCGCGTTGGTGTAGCCCGCTGGCATCCAGCAGGGGATGCAGCTCTTCGATGGGTGAAGTGCGGTCCACGTCGAGCACCAATGCAGTGTTGTGCCCCGCAGGAGGTGAGCGCCCTCCTCTCCCTCCTTTCCTTCTTCCTCCTCACCTCTCCCTCACACCTCGCTTGTGCCCCGCAGGTGGCGCCATGGCCATCTCAATCTTGTCCCTGCGCCACACCATGGATCCCATTTGATAGTGAGCTCCCCGACGACCAAGTGTTGCAGCCCACTTTTTTCTTTTTGCAATTGGCATGTTAAAGTTTCTTTTTGCAGTGTGTGTGCTGTTCGGTGTAAGCTCGAATGAAGACACAGATTAGTCCACTGTGTTCTCTAATGCAAAAAAGGAGGAAAAACCAATTATAAGAAAAGAAGCAAAAGATCCGCTCTCCTGCGTGTAGTTCGTTTAGAGTTTGATTGATGTCCTGTATTGTGGGTCGTGGAGTTCGATTGGCGCTCCCCTAGTAAAGTTCATAAAAAACTTGTCCATTGAGATTTGCAGTGCAGTGCATAGTATAGAGGAGTTTACTTTGTAAAAACTTCTACAAAGGAGTTCACTTTTTCTTATTTTTGGAAGAATTCTTTTGCAAATTTGTATGGACATAGTTTATAATTTGTGAAAAATCGGATGTTGAAAGCAAGATGTAGTTTCTCTGTTAAAACCCCCTTGGTGGTTACGTCAAAAAGCATGCAGTTTGTTTCGAATTGGGTCGCGGCTCACTTCCTCCGATGCAAAATTCAAATTGCACTTGTTCCTGCATGGCGTCGCGTGTTCAAAAAAATAAATTGCATCGGCACTTGCAGTGCATTTTGCTATCGCTTGTGGTTCACTATGCTGGCCTCGCAGTTGAGATGAAATTATAAAGAGAAAATGCTAGGAAAAAATAAAAATAATGCAACTCCCTTTGTCGCTATTGGAATGCGGTTCATTTTGTAGTGAGTCAAAGTGGTTCACTCTGTAAAGCAAAAAGATTGTCGAAAAGAAGTATGAAGTTCACTACTCTAGTTGGTGTGGTTCGCTACTCTCTTGTGTGTGGTTTGCTAGTCTCGTCTCTTGGTACAAAGCACACGAAAAAATTCCGTTCGACAAGAGAAATCATGAAGTTCACTACTCTCGTTGGTGTGGTTCGCTACTCTCTTGTGTGTGGTTTGCTAGTCTCATCTCGTGGTACAAAACACATGAAAAAAATTTACGTTTGAATAAAAGAAACCATGCACTTCTCTTACCCATGTGATGCAGTGCGGTTTTTCGTCCGTCGCAGTGCAGTTTTCAGTCGGATGAAGTACCCACGTCGATTTGGGTGTCGCGAAAAATAGAGTGTCCGCATTTCGGTAAATTCGAAATTCCTCTTAAACCGTAAAGAGTAAGAGAGAGTGTTCTACATGAAAGAGTTGCGTATCATCGATATCTTTCCAACGGCGTATCGTTTGAATCATTCCGACCAGCGGTTTGCAAAAATTTCACCAAAAACGGCCGCTGCCACTCATCGTCCGCCGCACAATTTACAAAAGTAACTTAAAACCGTAAGGAATTTTAAAAATATTTCAACATATGAAAGTTGCGCCTCGTTCGTACCTTTCCAACGGTGTATCACACGCCTCGTTTCGATAAACGGTTCAAAAAGTGGAGCGAAAACAGTACCGAAAATTTGAAAAAATTTGAAAAACAGAATTCCGCGATTTAGTAAATTTGAAACTGCTCTTAAACCGTAAGGAATTAGAGAAACATTTATATATGAAAAAGATGCGCCTCGATGATATCTATCCAACGGCGTATCAATTGCTTCATTCCGACAAGCAGTTTAGAAAAAAACGCTCGCTGCCACTCGTCATCCGCCGCACCATTTTCAAAACTGCTCTTAAACCGTGTGGAATCTCGAAAACTGTTCAACATGTCGAAGTTGCGCCTAATCCATAGCTTTTCAACGGTATATTATACACCTCGTTCCGATAAACAATCAAAAAATTAGGGCGAAAATAGTACCAGAAAAACACTGTGTGCAGTTTTTTCCGACGCGAAGTTCACTAGTCTATATTGCAGTGCTCGTCGTCAAGAAGATGCAGTGCACTTGCGTTCAGCGTGCAGTGCAGAAGTGGTGTGCAGAATAGTTATTCTGCTAATATTATATATATATATATATATATATATATATAGAGAGAGAGAGAGAGAGAGAGAGAGTAGCACTATTCTGATCCTGGGATCATAATAGTTATTTGGATCACAACGCCGTATATAGGGGCGACGCGATCCCTCCCGAACTTTGGAACCCGTGGAAAGAAAAAGAAAAAAACACTAACTGCCCATTCCTCCTCCATCCCCGATCCAATCTCGCCACCCCACCCCGGCGCTGCAGCGCCTGACCTACCGGAATCCCCGCCGCCACACCACCTCCCCGACCCCCCTCCCCGCTCGCTGCAACCTGACCTAGGTACTGTCGACGCGGCCGCACCCCGCCTCGGCCTCAACCAGGCCTCCCGACGCCGCCCCGCCCAGTCCCGACGCACCTCGCGCCATCGTCCCCTCGGCCACAACGTGCCACCTGCCGCCATCCCCGGCCGCGACGCACCTCCCGCCACCGTTCTCGGAAACGGACGCCGGATCCTCGGGCCGAGAAGCCGTCGACCTCAACGCGTCTCCTGCCGCCGTTCCCCAACCCCAACGCGTCTCCTGCCACCTACCTGTCGTCCCGAACTCACCTCCTGCTTTCTCCCATCCCCGGCGCATCTGCCCCGGCCGGACCTCCAAGTGCAGAGAAAATCCCATGCTTCTGCAGGTCGACTGCGCCGCGGCACAAAGTTCAGGGCCTACTGCTTTGGCCGGATCCAAGACGTTCACCACCTCAGTGCCTTGGATCCACATTGCTGTAGCGCCCGGGCGAAGCCCAGATCCTTCCTCCTCTTCCAGTCTTGTACTTTTGATTGCATATTGTTTATTTTGCCATCCAATTTATTCAGGGAGATGGTTAGTCATGCTTCGGGTCTTGCACGAGCAGCTGTGTTTTCTGTGTTTTTACTACTGAAAAAAGAGGAGTAGAACGGCTGGCCTATTTTGAACTTCCCAGTTTTGCTCTGTGGCAAGACCTGGTCAGCTCTCCCTCTCTGAACACCCGAAAACAAGTATATGTGATGCTAGCATGAAGATGAATTCAATCAAAAAAATAGTGTTGCATGTTTGCTAACTCTAGTCGCAATGTGAAGCTGCACATATCTAGCAAAAACATGATTGGTGTAAAATATTCAGATGCTCCCTGCCTTAACTTGTTGATTTTCCCGACTAAAATTGTATGAAATGAAGGAATAGTCTGGGTGGACAAGCAGTCCAAATTCAGAGAGGACAGCTCGACCTGCAGCTAGAGGATGGCTTGACCTGCAGCAATAGGACAGCTCGACCTGTAGCTGGGTGGCCGCATCCGGCAGAGAGGATAGAGGCGGCTGGGTGATGGATCTTGCATGCCGCCCTCCGGCCAGGAGGCTGTCGAGTTGTTGGGTCACCGTCCACCAGCAGCAGCAGGTCGTCTTTCCTACCTCCTGTACAGAACACAGACGACGCCGAGCTGCAGGTCCAGTACCATCACCAGTAGTAGGTCGTCTTTCCTCCGAGCAGTGAGCTACTATCCGCAGTGTCCTCTCCAAGAGCACTGTCGAGCTGCTATTGGTGCACTACTGCTGTAGTTCAGCTTGAGTGCGAAGGAAAAATTTCTGAGACAGATTAGTTGCTGGTGTTCTCCTTGGGATTTTTTTTCTTTAACCTGCTGTTATCCATGGTTAAAGAGGTACAAATCTGTTACTTGAACTCACAGTATGCCTGTTTGCCTAACAAGCAGTAATACAGTTTGGTGTGACTTACAATGCTGATTCAGTTTGATGTGAGTTTGATCAAGATTCAGTTTTATGTTACAAGGAAACACCAATGTCCCTATGTATGATTTTTTTAGAATGCAGAGGAAAAACAGTTGGGAAAGTTATTATTATGGTTCCAAATTTTGAATCTTGCAAGTGGTTGCTAATGGCATTTCAACTATTATGTTGTTGTTTAAATTTATTGTACAAAAAGAACACCACCTACCAAATTCGAGAAGAGTTGACAGAGGAAACGAGAAGTTGTACACCCACGCTGGCCACCTCCACCTTCTTCCACCGCTACACCCCACGGGTGTCGATGACCGTACACAGCCGAGATCGAACGATACTGACGATAACCACCAGCACACTTGCTCTCACGCATGGACTATAGCGATGGCCGAATCCGACCTTCCCCGACATGACCTTTCTTACTTCCTCCTCTTCCGTTGCGGCCTTCTTCCCTCCCGTTCCTGCCTAGACTGCCAATTTGATGCATTATCCCCTACCGGTGACCCTCCCCTGAGCTTACTTTCTTCCCCCCACCACTAGCATTGCAAACTAGATGTTTGTGTATATGCCTCAAACGAAAAAAGTGTGTTTTTTGTAAGATTTTACCTTGGCTCAATGCATCCTCTCTCTCTTTGGTTTACAGGAGACGTTCATATACAGCGACAATAACAAAGTTCATGTTGTCAGAAAAAAATGAAGTCCATGTATATGCAGGGGCGCACAAAAACACTTGTGGCTGACAAAAAATGTTCCTTCCGTTTAGCCGCAAACAGTTTTTCTTGATGCCTTCTCATTTTACAATGATTAAATGATGTTTTTTTATGGTTCGTGTTGGTTCTTGATGTTGACTGTATTTTCCGCATTTCTAAAAAAAATGTAGAAGTTCAAATCAAAATACCCTGAGCGATTCGATGTTTATATAAAACTCAGATATTTCAAGTTACTAAAGGAAAAAGTAATAAGTTCAATTTAAAATGATGGAGAAGTTCGATCTTTATAAACCAAGAAGTAAAAGAACCCTCACAGATAAAATGTTAACTCTAGACGTTCAGATTTAAGTAAAAATGGATTTCCTCCTTTCTAAAAGAAACCTAGAAGTTCGAATTAAAGTAATGGAGTGGTTCAATGTTTATTGAAAACTCGAATTCTAACCGCTAATAGAAAATAAAACCAAGGTGAGGTTCGAATTAAAATAACATGGAAGTTTGGAGTTTATTAAAACCTAAGATTTACCTGTTCAAAAAAAACAAAAACCAATGCCATTTTGGCATTTTTAAAACCAACTCATAAAAATGTAAAATATTTCTTGCTAGAAGTTCAAGTGCTCGACGAGGAAAAGTTGGAAAATGCTACCCACTTTATGCACACATAATTCTCTCTCCCGTTTGTGTATATGTTTTTACAAAAAAATCAAAATTTTAAAAAAATGTGGAGGGGGTCCAATATTTATGACAAAACTAGGATATTTTGATGCAAAAAGAAATAAACCAAGAAGTTCAACATTTATAAAAAAAACACAGATTTTCTTCTTACTAAAGAATAAAATTAAAGAAGTTCAAATTAAAATAAAAGTAGTAGTTTGATGTTTACGGAAAACTCAAATTCTTTCCATTTCTAGGAAAAATAAAATTACGAGGTTTAATTTAAAAAAAATGTTTGATGCTTATTTCAAAACACATTTTTTCTAAGAATAAGACCAAGAAGTTCAATTTGAAATAATAGAGAAGTCTGAAGTATATAAAAAACTCAGATTTGTTGCAAGAAGTTCACGTGCACCTCCGTGCACGGTTCATGATTTATATTACGGGACGTTCGGCCTCCAATTACATGTTTTAAAAATGGCAAAAAATGACGTTCGACCTTCAATTGTGTGTAATTCAAAGTATACACAAAAATGTGACAGAAGTTCATAGTGAAAACAGCGAGAAGTTCAAGTATTGCAAGGAATGCATTTCGCGTGAGAATAAAAGGATAGAAAAATAAAAGCTTAAAAGGTTTGTTGACAGAAGTTCAAGTGCATTGTCCGGGGAAGTTAGAAAATTCTTGCGAAAGAGGTTCACCTTGTATTTCCATATTCAAAAATACAAAAAATTGTTTTTTTTGCATTTTAAAATAATTCTCTCTATCCACGAAGTTCGATTATTATTTGGGAATAATTTGATTTCAAAAAAAATCAAATTATAAAAATGGAAAAAGTTAATGTACTACATGGTGTGTCTTTAATATGAGAAAAATGAATTAAAAGGCGAGATCCAATTTTGTTGTTGTTATAAGTTCAAGTACTCGGTCGGATAAAGTTAAAAAAATTATTGTGAGACACGTTTGTACAAAAGGAATATTATTTGTGTAACACTTATGAATGAATGAGAAAATTACAAACAAAAATACGTCCCAGAAGTTCAACGTGAAGACAGCAGGAAGTTCAACTACTACGCTAAATGAATTTCAGATGAAAAACTTTCAAAATCGTCGCGAGTATGAAAAAATGATCAACACGGGAAAGTTGTGTGTTTATATCAGCTTTCCATTGATATATCACCCGCTCAATTCCCGTGAGTGGGATGGAGAGCTACGAGCAGTGGATGAAGATCTACAAGCAAAAAAATCATGTGAAAAACAGAGTGAAGTTCATGTACACGCACCGAGAAGTTCAGGTTCTTCACGTGGTACATTTTCGAAAAATTTGTTTCGCGGTAGAGGCAGAACAAATGATCCCGCCGTTTTCGGAATTACTTGAAAACGGCTAGGAATCAGAGAAAACCATCAACATGAAAAAGTTATGCATTTTCCGTAACTTTTCAACGGTATATTATTTGCCCAATTCTGATAAAGTTCGTAAAAATTACGGGGGAAATACATTTTTCGCCATTTTCGAAACTGACTTAAAACCGTAAAGAATTGGGAGAAATAATACATACCAAAAAGTTTCGCATTTGTTCAAGCTTTCCAATGCCATATCATTTGCTGCATTCGAATGCACGGTTAAAAAATTAGTTCGAAAATACGAATTCGGTAGGACTTGGACCATTTTCTAAATTACTCTTAAACCATTCAACATTAGAAAAAAATTACAGATAAAAAAGTAGCGTATTTTCATAAGCTTTCCAACGCCATATCATATGCCTCCATTGGATTAGCCGTTTAGAAATGACATCGAAAAAAACGAACTCAGCTGTTCGGTTTACGAAATTTTACGTTTTTTCAAATTACTCTTTAACCATAGGGAATTAGAAAAAACTTTCAACATGTGGATGGAGCGGTTTTGCAGCAGCTTTCCAACGCCATATTATATGCCTCATTCTGATAAACGGTTTAGAAATGCGATCGAAAATACGATTCACGTTTTTTGTGTGAAGAAAAAACGGTTTTTAAAACTGCTCTTAAACCGCTTATATTTTGCCAAAAGTTTAAGTTGCGTAATGATATTGGTGTCCATAGCTTTCCAACAATATATAGCAAGCCCTATTTGGGCAATGATGCGGGAACTTCAACCTAATTCACACAGAAGGTCAGGCGCGTTACTCAGGCAGTTCAGCTTGTGATCAGAATATTATTCTGATCCCGTGATCAGAATAGTGTTTGTATATATATATATATATATATATATATATATATATATATATATATATATATATGTATATATATATGACCCGCCTTGGGGTAAACTGCCAGGGCACTTGTTGTCTGTTTGTACAGGAATAACGACTAGTCAGATTGGCATAATTGATTATATCATTAAAACATAAGGGACGGATTTCCCAATGATGGATCAGCAGTGTTATGCAAAACAAAATGTGCATGATAGCACGACATCTTAGTGTTTAACTAGCCTATTACATGGATCAGCAAGCCCAAATGGATAAATTGTTTTTCAAGTTCCAGGAAAGTGCAAATCATGAACCGCCCAGCGGATCAGTTCTCCTGGCCCTGGCAGTTTGAAGCTTCCGGGTCATCCCCAGCTGGTTCTTCTTCTTCCTCCATCGTCTGGAAGTCAGGCGATGACCAATCGATACCAGTCAAAGCTTCAAATTCAGCATCGTCATCAATAAGCTCAGACGGATCAATATCTGGGGCAAAGGTATGCTTACAGATTAAAGGAATAAGATCTGCAACTTTATAAGCCGACGCGGGCATCTTTTGATTTTCTACGGTATAAGCCGCCGAGTATTTGGACAGATCCGTTTCTTCAGCAAGTAGACTCGCCAGAGGACGCACCGCTTTTATGCTGGGAGCAAAGTCTTTCTTGTCAACAGCAGCCCCGTCTTCTTTGAAACTGGGGCAGCCAGTGGCTAGCTCAGCCGGGTCTAATTCTGACTGTCGCGCCTTAGCCTGGCTTAAAGCCGTAAGGGCACCGGTTCTAGCAGCGGACCGCTTATTCTCTTCAATCCGGGCTGGTAAAATGAAGAGGCTGTTTAACACATGGCTGAGAAGAGACGTCGCCTGCTTGCTTGGGGAGATGGCCGCGATTGTGCGTTGAGCTCCGGTATATAGTGGTTCCACCAAGGTGTAAACCGCCTTGAGCTTTGTCAAAGTTTCTTTCCCAAGGTTGCTACTCCTGGGGCCTACAGGAGAGTTATGATTGAGTTAATAGGCGGTTCATAATAAAAGAAGTAAAAATTCTTAAGATGTAACATAGTCTCACCAAATATGGCAAAGGTCATTTAATTTGATTGATATGCTGCTGTAAACCGGTGAAATTGGTAGTGACCTCTTCCAATGAGGCTTCGGCTTTTCAGCCCTTTTATTAAAGCGGCCTTTTCTTCAGCCCAGGCGGCTTTTTCAGTGTTAAAATTAGTTTTGATCTTCTCAGTCTCATCCAAGCTAAATTTGAACTTGGAGTCAGCCTTTTGGGTCTCAGCTTCTTGTGCTTCAAGACGGGATTTCGAGTCAGTCAGCTGGGTTTGAAATTGACTGGATGTCTCCTGAGACAAGTCAAAGCAAATGTGATGCGTTATGATGCAATATATACTTATAAGTCCCAAGCCATTTGCATGCAATAGCACTTGGCACTTAGGGGCTAATGGATGCCAAGTCTGATTTATGAAGCAGTAAGCCCGGTTTATCATCCGGTTGGTAAGGCTGATTAACAAGGATTTTTTATCACTTGATAAGTCCCGGCTTAACTTAATAGTTTAAGTCAGCCCTTGGGGACTACACATCCAATTGATTTATGTGAAGTGAAGAACCAGCTTAACTTAATACACTACAAAAAAATACACTTCCGTGATGATATGTGTTTGTAACAGTAGGTCGCATTTTTTGTCATGCATGTACATCCATGACGATTTTATGACAGAATCAAGATAGGCATACCTGTGCTGTCGTAGAAGTGTTGCATGACATTACCAAAATTATCATCACGGAAGTGTCCACTTCCATGACGATAAATCGCGCGTCACAGAAGTGCTTTCGTCAAGGGTGACCGACACGTGGCATCCACCGTAACGGAACGCAGTAGCTATCGGGTCGGGTTTTGGATCCAATAACCCGTTAACAGCCCCGACCAATGGGAAATTTCCACGTGTAAAATTCTTATTAGTCGGACGAAACACGTGTCAGCTCATCAATGGGTTGGATAAGCGCCTATGATATGTCGACACGTACCACGGCCCACCACTGGCCCATTTAGCTTACAAAGCCGACCCGTTTAACTTGGTCAAAAGTTAATGGGCTGGCCCATAAAAAGCCTATTAACGGTCTCTTCGCAAATAGCCCATTTTACGGCCCGGTAACTCACGGCCCGTTAGGCCCTAAAGGAAATAGGCCCAACAATGTCATGTGGGTCGTCGAATATAACACCAGCCCATTTCACTTTTGGCCCATGTACGGCCCACGACGTCTTTCGACCCATATGAGGCCTTCGTATCTTTAGGCCCTTTACAGGCCCACAGTGACTCTAGCCCATAATGAGCAGTAATTTTCTTTGTACCTGTTAACGCCCGTGATTCACATGGGTCGTTTCCAACCCGTGTTAGCTTTCGGCCTATTGACGGCCCATATATTCTTGGGCTCTTTTTCAGCCCTTGATTACTTCCGGCCCGTTGCTGGCCTGTTCCCCTAATGGGCCAAATTCGGCAGATGGCAAGGGTCGGCCCGTTTCTGGCCTGTTAACCCGTTGCGCCGTTTCTAGCCCGTCCTATATTCTAGCCCATTAACAACCCGTTATGCCTGTGATAGATTTAAGCCTTTCCTGTCCTCCGGCCTGTTAACGGCCCGTTACTATGCTGGGCTGATATCAACTACGCCCGTTTACGGCCCATGTAGACCCATTTATCCGATGGCCCGAGGCCCACAGATTGTACGGCCCTGTTGGAGGCCCATTTATCAATGGCCCGTAGGAGACCCATGGATCCTACGGCCCGTATATGGCCCATGGTTGTTGCGACCACTAGCAAACCAGGGAAAAAGAAGACTAGGAAATAAATAAGGCCGTAACTAATGCTAGGCTATTAAGGCAATTGCACAGATTACATCCACTCGGCATCAAAGATCGCCACCAGTGCAAATATAGGGAACACCCTACACTATACAAAAATGGCTTGCTGTTTTCTTCAGGCGGTGGCTGCACGTTAAGAATAAATTTTGTATCGCACCAAAACAAATTACAACTATATAACAAAAGGAAGGTTGGCATAAAACTTAACAGTCTAGCAGATAAATGCACCACCAGAAGTTTAGAAGCTCAGTTCATTTGAGCTGACTGTTTTGTTTTCATGATGTATTGTCCGATGGAGCACCATAACCCTCGCCTTCATTTCCCCTAGGCTCCTGAACAACATAGCAAATGTCTGATAGTCTGGTTTCAAAACCATGCATATCTTGATGACATCGAACATTGTCTCTCCTTGTTTCACAAAGGGTCTCTGTTAGGGAATGGACTTGTGTCTGGAGCGCAGATACAACATTGCTTTGAGTTTGCATATCTTGACCATGAGGCAGTTTGGACGAGATTGCCTTAACAACCAACCCAGTATTACGCAGGAAAGTGCTTTTGGCATTGTTAGTGGACATGTACTGACCCACTGCAGCAAGAGCTGACATTGCGGTTATAGTTGCCTCACCACCTTCAGAAGGTGGCGGTTCCATGATTCTTTCCATAGCTCGCTGAAAAGTTGAGTTTTTACATTAGTATTACCAGAACAGGAGATATTAAGGAGGTAGCAAAACCAAACAAAATAGCTTTGGTCTATATACAGAACTTATTCTGGTGAACCCATGTAAAATATTAGTTTTATTTTATTGCAAAGTACATAATAAAACCAGGTTCCAAACATATGACCATGTACCATCGCTAATGTATTGTCTATTTCTTCACATTGTATTAAGGGCTAAGGATAAAGAGACGAAGTTTATAATATGGTAAGCATAGTATGACATCATTCATATCACAAAACAACTGAGAACAGACAAACAAGCAATTGTAACATTGTGTGGGCAAGTCCAGCACGGAACTAGATTATGGGTCAAGATCGAAGGAACATCACTCCTCTCTTTTAAACCATATAAGGTGCAATGATACGTGTCTGGACCCCGACTCAAAGCCACACTGATCTAGCATGTAACACCTCATATCACTTTGCGGCCTCACACATGGTATTCCCACGGGTGTCGCCTTACCTTGCCCGGGACCGTTTGCGCCTTTTGGCACACGTATATGATAGTGTCTCTAGCATTCACATGACAAGGACCCCGGGCTGACATGGCTAGTCGTGAACCCAAAGTGGCACTAACTTACAGGGACAGGCATACATGACCCAGCAACGAACGGGTCGGTCATCAGCGAGTGACTCCAGGCTGTAGCAACTGGGCTAGCAAGACTCCGGTAAACTGGGCTGTAGTAGGCTAACAGGACTCCAGTAGACACCGTGTGGCATTTCCCCGAAGGGACAGACACAGGAACAAAGAAGGACACATGTCGGCCAGCCTGAGTGTTTCGGAGCAGTAGGAAGCTACCAAGGCTCAGTGGAAGCACTAGGAGACATTTCCCGGTAAGAGAGGCTACAAAGGATAAACAACTAGATAGTCAGATCCCACACATACCAAGCATTTCAATAGCATACACACAATATGGTCGATATGTGCAAATACAACATGGCATCACAACATGACTCTACAACTCAAGTATTTTACTCAATAGGCTCCGAGGAGCGAGATATTACATACATGGGTCTCTCGACCTAGCGTTCAGAGCATACAAGTCAAAGCACAAGCGGAAGCTTAACATGTCTGAGTACAGACATCTACAAATGAAAAAGGCTGAGAAGCCGGACTATCTACCAGATCCTGCCGAGGGCACAAGATCGTAGCTAAGGTAACAAGCTAAACGTCGAAGTCCACGTGGAACTACTAGCGAGACTGAAGTCTCTCTGCAAAAACATAAATTAAGCAAACGTGAGTACAAATTTACCCAGCAAGACTTACATCAGATCTAACTACATATGCATCATTATCAACAAAGGGTTGGTGGGGTTTGACTGCAGCAAGCCAGCTTTGACTCGGTGGCTATCCTGAACTACGACTGCAAGTAACTCTTTTGAGGTGGCGCACACGAGTCCACATATTCACCATATCAATACACCACTATGGATCCGCTCCCGTCTCCCTACGAGAATGCCATCCATAGCACTCACGCTTATCTTGCGCATTTTAAAGTATCCACTTTCACTTGTCTATGAACTGTATAGGCAACCCAGAAGTCCTTTACCGCGGACACGGCTATTCGAATAGATCATATTAACCCTGCAGGGGTGTACTTCTTCACACACGCTTTCGCCACTTACCGCCATGTACACGTCATGTATCTCGGCAACCTTCAAGCGGAAGCCTGGCGAGGGTGTCGGCCACAACCTGACTAACCACACAAGTCTCTCGTCCAGGTTTATCGCCTATTCGGGCCGCAAGGAGATCCGGCTGGGGTGTCGCTCATGGCCCCAAACGATGTGTGCAGGGTTCCCAAGCCCACCTCGACGGGTGGATCTACGCTTGGTACACCGTGCCATGGTGCCTAGTCTGTCCCAAGCCCACCTGTACCGGGTGCCACTTGGTAGACTACTAACACTACCTACAAACACCAAAAACTAGTTGCAACTCCTGGACTGAGATCGAGTTGATTAATAAGTCGAGAGAGCTTGGAGTGCCCGGAGCCCAATGTGCGGTAGTAATTGTTCATGCATCACAAACACAGAACTCAGTTCCTGAGGATGGCTTCAATGAGACAACCCACCATGTACTCCTACATGGCCTCTCACCGCTACCTTTTACCAAATCGTGTTCACACACTTAGCTCACACACAGTAGGACATGTTCACACACCTCCAATTCATCCCCGATGAATCAGACCTGACTCAACTCTAAGCAGTAGAAGGCATGACAAGCAAGCATAAATGAGTAGGCACATAAGGGCTCAAACAACTCCAACTCATGCTAGTGGGTTTCATCTATGTACTGTGGCAATGACGGGTCATGCAGAGAAAAGGGGTTCAACTACCGCAGCATGTAACAGTTGAATCATTGTTGTCCTAATGCAGTAAAAGAGAGCAGGAGCGAGAGAGTGGGATTGTATCGGAATGAACATGGGGGTTTTGCTTTCCTGACAGAGTGGTAGTGGGATACTGCCCTTCAGTTGGATACTCGTGAATATCCTCGGGGACAGAACCTACCATGAAGAACACATCGACACACAATCATACATGGCAATATGCAACATTATGATGCATGCAAATGACATGGCAAAATGAGTCTGTTTGGCTAATGCAACTTAGAACAGATTGGTTTGAGTTCATTTGAATCAAGGATTCAAATGCAAACCCAAAATAAGAGGTCATATTAGTGCATTAACTTGTTTCACCTAAACAGCAAGGTTAGGTTGCTCTAACATGCATGAAACCAGTACAGATGGAAAGATTGGATTTTTCTGATGAAATTTCATATATAAATCTTTGCATTTGGAGTTACAGATTAATTTCTATGAATTTTTATAGTTTGTAGCATTTTCTGGAATTTCCTATATAAGAATAAATCTAGTAAATGCTTTATTATGTCAGCAGTGCGTCAGGGTGGCGTCAGTAGTCAACAGGGATGGTCCAGGTCAAACCTGACTAGTGGGTCCCGCATGTCAGTGTCATAATTCTAACTAATTTTAGTTAGTCCTAATCCTAACTGAATTAGCAGGCGGGTCCCACTTGTCATAGACCCAGGGGTCAAACCGGTGGTCAAACCCGCCGGCGACTCGATGCCGGCGAGGCCAGACGTGGCGGGGCACCTCGGATTTCACCTACAGGCCACCGTTCGAGGCGCTGTTGGGCTCTACGGGTAGCTGGCACAACGGCGCGTTCGTTGGTGGCCGTGGCTGGGCCTGGGGTGGCCGGAGTCAATGGCGGCAATCTCGGTTGCGGCCGCCGGAGTTCGTGCGCGAGAGGGGATGCGGTTGCGGTGGCCGTGGCGATGTGAGTTTAGCACCTACGGCGCCTACATTGTGCGGTGAGTTCGATGGGCGCATGCCCGGGACCAAATGGTCACCGGAGCATCATCGGAGACGAGCGCAGGCGGCGGCGCATTCGGTTGCAGGCAAGGCGACGGCTATGGCGCATGAGGGGAAAACGGAGAGGGAGAGCAGGAGCAGGGGCTCACGATGGGTGCGACGAGCTGCTCAGCGGGCTCGGGGGAGGTCAGAAGCGAGCGCGGCGGCAGAGGCGATCCCATCATCAGGAGGTCGAAGACGAGCTCGGTGAAGACACTCGGGGGCCTCAGGCGGGGCGTGGCTCGGTGAGGCGGTCGAGGAAGAAGTGGCGGAGCTTTTGGGCGCGTCGGCAAGGCGTGGGGTGGCCGGTGGCTACATGTTTCACGTCGGCACGAGCGCGGCAGCATCGGCCATGGTGAGGAGAGGCGAGGGAGAGAGGCAGGGGGGATGTGAGGTGTCCACGGGGTCGGGGCGGCACTGCGGAGGCGTTCCGAGGCGTCGTGCAGGCGCAGGCAAGGGCAGGCAGGCAGGGATGTGGCTTCGCGAGCTCGGCAGCGTCGCGGTGTCCCTCCTCTGCCTACTGGCAGAGGTAGGTGATGACTGGCACAGGCCAGATGGGCCGGGCCAGCCAGGTAAGTGGCCTCTGGCCTTTCTCTCTCTCTCTCTTTTCTAAATTGTTTTCTGTTTTCTAATTTTCTGCAACTGTTGGGCTTTATTTAAAGTATTAAACGTTTTCCGTAAATCCTGAAAATAATTGTGGGCTCTGTTGGGATTATTCCTAACATCCCTCACTTAAATCTAGAATTATTTGGGCATTTGAATTATTTTATAGCATTTAAATGCCCAAATGCAAATAGGTAATGATTTAATCCAGTGACCTTATGTGTCCTAGAAAAATGTGAACCCAATTTTGGCAGAGGTTCTGGACCAAGACAAAAATGATGGACATTTTGAAGGGCATTTCAAGTTCATTGAAAAAGATTTTAGTAAACCCTAGTTGTTTTCAGGGGGTGCTGGGGGTTCTGTCATCCCCATTTCAACTTCCTGAGAAAATTTAACATGATGACATGATGATCATGCAAGGACAAGCAAAATCTAAGCTAGGGCTATGACAATACGCTAAGACAATTGTGTATAAAATTGAAAAGAGTAATAGACATTGGCTGCAAACCATGTAGTTCAAGGCAAAAGTCAGAGTAAGTAGTAGTTAAAAGGCATGAGGATTAAGGACTTACAACAACGGCTTTGACTGGTGTAGTCATGCCCTTCTTCTTGCTGGTGTGACAGTTCTTGAAGATTTACACAACATTTGGTTCAGGTACTTTTTGGTCCTTGCGGGCTTTCCTCTGCATTTCGAACAAGTCAATTAGATCTGATAATATGGTACAACGAAAAGAGTGAAACAACAGCTAATTACAAGAGCCTCGCAGTGTGTAATATAGCTATGAGATCCTGTCGTCTGTTGGAATTTCACTTTCATACGGCTGGCCTTGTTCTTTGAACAGTTCACCTACAAGAAGATAGATTTGTGTGGCACATGCATAAATAGGACTTCAATATGTGATTTGATCACATATATATAATGTACTTGATACTTCGGATCAGATCAGTGTTTACAAGGCCCCTCCAGTCTTCATCCGATATATTTTCCACTGGAGATGTTTGGGAAAGTTCACTGTTAGCCTTGCCTTCAAAGTGAGTTTTCCTCAAGTTATACCGGTATTGTCGCAGAGCAGACTTGGAAACATGGGTGCAAGCTTGTCTGGTTGCATCATCTTGGCTATCCAACTTGAACCTCATCTGTTGAAAATTTCGGGAGTCTCATTATCAACAACCTAGAAAGTATGGGAGAGAGCAAGACGATATTACTAGTTTCCATACATAACCATACTTACAGATAAATGGTCGAGGAAGGTGTTGAACTGGATTTCGTCTTTGTCATTCCTGTACTGAATCCATGTTGGGAGGATACGTGCATGACACCTAACGGCAACCGCTGCCTCTGATACTAACTTGGCTGACTCTGTAGCATCACGTGGCCTTTTTAAACCTGCCTCAAAACGGATCTCCATTCTTCCTACTCTAGATTTAGTTAACCTATCGAGCATTATCCCTGATGTTTGTTTCCTCTTGCGCCTAGGTGCTAGTCCAACAATGAACATAGGAAGTGTTAGTGTACATCAAACTGTGAGACTACATATAAAGAAGCATGCAATTGTAACTTGACTCCAGCAACTACCTTCTTGCTGCTGAAGCTCACAAGGTTCATCTGATATTGCCAACTCGTCTTGTGTCAAGAGTGCTTGGGAAGTAGTGTCAGGTGGAAAGGGAGCTTGGGAACGTGCTGCTAGCTCAGTGACACACGAGTAACTCGTGCAGCTGGTAGTACCGTGGTAGGTGTTGCAAGAACTAGGGTTGTCTCTGCTTGTTTGGTGGCAGCTATTTGTTTCTGTTTGGCTTTTTTGCAGCTCGTGTAGCATGGGGTGGCGTGCTTGTAGAATTTTCCGCCGGACTTTGACCTTCTATTGCACCATCAGTACCAGCAGAATCTGCAGGATTCATCCGCTTCTCATTCCCTGCCATTCTGTGTTTCTTCCTCTTTCTCTGTGCCATGTTAAGTCAAGCCGACAAGAAAAACGAATAACAATTTAGTTCTTCATAACAAATTGATGCGTGATGCAGACGAACTGAACTTTGATGTTAGACAACCACATGATAGGAGGATGTAATATATATGAAAAATAGGACGGAAGAGATAACCAGAACTATGATGTGTAAACTAAGAATAAGACATTTCACCTAATTAGAAGCAATGCAATGGAAGGTAGACACCATATGAAAGCTGCTACAAATATCGCTTTGTCAAGTTAACAGTGTCTCATCATAAATGGCGTTTAAACAAATGTGAAGCAGTACAAGAAATAAATCATATGCAAGATGCAAACAACATCAGACTACCATGTTAGAGGTCTCTTGTCATTAGTGCCATTGCATATTCACAACATTGCATATTCACAGCTTATGATGTGTAAACTAAGGAGAAGGCATTTCAACAAATTAGAAGCAATGAAAGCTAGACACCATATGAAAGATGCAACGAATATCACTCTACCAAGTTAAAATTGTCTCGTGATAAGTGCCATTTCAACAAATTAGTAGTACAATCTAGAAAAGAATGCGAGATGTAACCTATATCACACTCCAAAGTCAAACGTGTCTTATGATAAGTGATTGTTGCAGGTTACACAACAATAGTAATTTGATGTAAGAACATGGTGTGATAGACATATATTGTATGTTCTAGAAACAAGAACATGTGTCTTATTCAAGTATAATGTGTAAAGTAAGCAGATGGAATTCAACAATATTAGAAGCAATACAAGCTAGACATCACACATAACATGCAACCACATATAATAGTGCCAAGTTAGCGGGAGCACTGGTGATGGTGCACTAGGGGAGATGTGCTCATCATAAACACAGCTTTGTTGAGTGTCTATGCATGTGTTGTCTTGGAAATCATCTTGGGGGTGTGGAGGAGTAGAAACTGTAGAGGCCCTCCGTTCGGAAGGAGCACCTTTATCCGCTGCCTTGCTAACTTCCTTCCGATTTATTGATTTTGAATTGTCAAGTAAAACCGACAAGAAAAAGCAATAAAATTCTCTCTTCAGAACTCATTCAAGCATGATACTGACAATCACTACTTTGATGTAAGGCAAACACATGATACCAGGATGGAATATGTACGAAAAACAGGACGGCATGGCATGTTCACAACTGTTTGTGTAAACTAAGCAGAAACCATTCCAACAAATAAGAAGCAATGCAAGCTAGACACCACATGAAAGATGCAACCAATATGACTCTGCCAAGTTAAAAGCGTCCCATCATAAATAGAATTTCAATAAATTAGAAATAGCGCATGCTATAAATCATATGAAAGATGCAACTAATATCGCACTGCATATACTAAAGGTGTCTCATCATATTGATTGACGCGGGATACAAAAAAACAATAATTTTATGTAAGGGCATGCTTAATAGACAGATGTACTATGTACTAAATACAGGAAGGCATGTCACATTAACAAGTATAATATATAAGCTAAGCAGACTAGCACATGCAGTTTAACCTGATTGGAAGAATTACAATCTAGACACCATATGCAACATGCAACCACATATCACGCTGCCAAGTTAGAGCAAGCACCTGCGATGCTAGTGTAAGGGAAATGTTGTAATCACCTATAGAGCTACGTTCACTATCTTCATCTAGCATTGGTGTTTCTTGAGAATCATGTCGGGAGGCTGACGCTGCATTCTTTAAATGAGGAGTAGTCCACTTGCCTACCTTCCTCATCATAAGTGATTGATGAGGGATACACAAGAACATTAGTTTGATGTAAGAACATGGTTACTACATAGATGTACTAGTATGTACCAAAAATAGAAAGGCATGTCATATTCAAAGGTATAATGTGTAAGCTAAGCAGATGCAATTTAACCAAATTGGAAGCAATACAAGCTAGACATCCGGCTAGAGTGGTGAGCATGATCATCTAGGACCTGAGAGCCTGGTGGGAGGTGGGCTGCTTCGCCACCATCACAGCTTTTTAGTTGGCTTCCAGGTGATGCCTATCTTTGCTGGGCTTGTCACTGGCTCGGTCAGTGCCCTGACTAGCTATTTGTCTTCTGGTGCTCACGGGGTGGTGGTCCATGTAAAAAAAATATCTTTCCTTATCTTAATAAGGGGCTGTTTGGTTTGTGACTAACTTTGCCAAATGTTGCCACACCTAAAGCTAGGCAAGTTTGACTAACATAGGTGAGTGTTTGGTTCAAGCCACACCTTAGGCAAGCCACACTTGGACCCCACATGGCATACACACAAAAAATGTGGCAAGATTACCTTAGGCTTGCCAACTTGTGGCTTTCATTTTGATGAACTAACCTTAGGCAAGCTTGGGAAAAATATGTGGCAAAGTGTGGCAATGCTAGGCCTAGAACCAAACAGCTCCAAAGACCAACTTTGGCCTTTCGAATACAAGCTAGACACCATATGGAACATGCAACCACATATGATACCGCGAAGTTAAAGCAAGCACCTGGGATGGTGGTTCATTGCGAGCGAGGTCATCAACTCCAGAGCTACGTTTACCGTCTCCATCTACTAACACTGCACCCATTATAGCACTGTAACGTTTCGTGCCTACCCGCGAAGAAATTTGGCTCAACTTCTCTCTTCTCTTTTTTGCTTTCTCTCAAGGCAGACTCTGAAATACCCTTGCATAAAAACACAATAGTGAGAGTATGGCTGAAGTGTGTGCAGAACTAGTGCACTGTAAAAGTAGCAAATAGTAGGTGGCTGAAAAATAAATGACAGGAGACATATGACAGCTCTACAACATTGCATGGCAAACAAAATTAGATTCTAGTCCGTATGATTTTGTAATATATGAGCACAGGAAATGCAGGTACTCCTCCAGCACACCACCACATGTGGTCATATCTAAGATAACAATCGACTAAAAATAAATAGGTCAGTCGATTTTTTTAATGAACCGTCCGATCTATAAGGAACGGGCAGATGGCCTTCGTCTACCTCCCGCCAGTCACTGTTGACGATCTTTATCGAACCGCCAGCGACCACCGGCCCAGACTCCTGCCTCCGCCGCCCCGCCCTCCCCTCGACCTCACACCACCGCCGTGCTTGGCAACGCCCCCAGGCCATCCCTTTAATCCCGACCGACCTCTAGATCAGGCGCCAGTAGCTCGAGGCCGCACACGCCCCTAAGATAAACACCAAGGCGCTGCTTCCCCCGTGTAATAGGCGTACTAGCGCATGTTATGCCGGGGAATGATTCCGTTAATTGGGAATCAACTGGACAAAAATTGAAATTTAAGGGGGCGACGAACCTCTAGCTAAGGTGAAATAGTATATGAGGAGAAACCTTGTGCATCGCAAGTTACTAGGAACATCTAGTATGAAGACGAAGCGGTCAACTAGTGTCTTTTGTGGGATGAATACCGTGCAAGCAGACACGTAAGATTTGCACGAATAAGGGAAGAGGAGTACCCTTATCGGTTGCTAGTGTGGTGTCGATATGTCGCGGCGATCTTCTTGTTTTTCCCAGGGGAACCGATGTTTTGGAGAAAGGTGGATCCTTGGACAAACCCATGGCCAAATTGTTGACTGTGTTGTCATGGACGTATATCGGCGGAGGGGAAACAGATCCGAGGCGGCGAAGGACGGCGTAGCAGGAACAGCTTCGGTGCGGTGGACGGTGCGAAGTTGGAGCGGCGGCGGTGAGGCGCAAGACGACGTGGTTGAACTGGCTCGGGTACGGATGGCCCGGCCTCGGCTTCAACTACTATCCGTGGAGGGCGTTGCGGTTGAGGTTGCGGTGGACGACGACGTCGGGGTATCGGCTCCGGCATGATGGAGGAGGGCGGCAGTTGATGGGTGGGATGGGGTGGCGGACGGAGGACGCTAGGGTTTCGCGGCTGGTGGAGAGGTAGTTTTGGCGCCCACGGAGTACGAATGGGGAATCGGACAGGTGGGGGGCATGTTTCGGTCTGGGACGCGCTTGTTTTTGGCTTTTTTTATAGAAGATGGGACGCGCTTGTTTGAAATTTGGGGAAAGTACAAACTTTGCCCCCCTCTTAAATTTCGCACCTACTGCGGGTCGGGGGTAGGATGGTAATCCCAGGTGTCCCAAATAGTGGGCGGGAGCGATTTCGGCCGCGTGCATGTGTGCTTAGGCGGCCATTGTGTATGAATGTTTCTCGGAGGCGGTTGCGTGGCGTCTAGATGAAGCTACAAACCTACCCTGGTTTAGACCTTTGGACGTCGGGCCGGTTGGTTTCACGGGTCGGAGTTATTAGAAAAGTAATTTCCTTGTACTACCAAACATTGGTCTCACGCGGTTTCGGGCGAGTAGAGGCTCTTTTGGCGCTTCTTTCAAAATTTTGAAACACAAGCATTCACGTTTAAACACAAGCATTCACGTTAAGAGAACTCTTGAACTATGAGGATTGGCCTAAATAGACAACGTTATATTTGACCTTGTATGTTTGAAAACCTCATTAAATTATACGCTTATTTTTGAAATTTTGACACTTGAAAATCCTATAACTACGATTATTTTGGAATGGAGGAGCTAAATTTGAATCTGTTTTGTACACAACTACATGTGTTATTATGTACAAAATCAGAGCAAAGATTGGTGCCCCCATAATTTAGGTATGATTTACAAATGCCATGATATCAAATTCAAATAATTGAATGGACTTCATGTTGAATTCCATTTTTTTAAACCACCTTAAGTTGAATTCAAATGTATGCTAGTTCATAGGTAGCTATTTATAATGTTCATTGTGTAACTTTCGTATGTATAATGTGCTTTACACACACAACATGAACTATACTCGCGTTTATATTCCATTGCTAAACCGATGCATCGTCTGGAGTTCAAAATACTAACTATGTGGATCAATTGTGTCAAATAATAACATAGATATGCTCAAATTTGATAGAATCTAGATGTGTGATGGATCAATGACCGCTCCTTACGCGAATTGCAAATATCATGATCCCATCCTAATATTTGGATACAATTTATATCTTTAATCAATGTGTATAGCAGTCTTTTACGTGTAGTTTCACTCTCCATCGGTGGTCTCTCACACATGCTCACACACTCTCTCCCGAGGTGTCTTTCTCGCACACATGCTCTAGATATAACCCTCCCTCCCTCTCGTAACCATTTACAACTGTTTTCACTAACCTTTATCACAAGCACTCTTCCTCTCGCAAGCATACACACGCTGTCGTGGAAATATCACGTTAGATGTCCTAGTAGAAGGACTTAGTCGTGGAGCCATCGCAATGAGATTAGCCTGAAGGGGTTAAACCGGACAAGGGACATGAGAGTTTTATACTAGTTCGTCCCCTTACAATGAAGGTAAAAGCCTATGTCTAGTTGTGATGGGATTATTGGGGTTTTGATGACCAGGGAACAAATACGCTTTGCCTGGGTCTCGAGTTGTTGTTTCTTGTCCCTGAACCACCGCCGGGTCGTGCCTTTATATACACAGGTTGACGCCCGGCCAGTTTACAGAGTCCCGAGGCCGGCTCATACAAGTGTCCGGCTCGGTCTCTCCCTTTCCCTAACTTACAATACAAGTTATGCAACTATGGCGGTTTACCACTATGGGCCCTAATCCGCCTCTGGGCTCTGGGCCTCTAAGCCTGATCAGTAAAGCGCCATCTTCTTTGTCTTCATGGGCTTCAGTATATTTGAGCGTGAACCGGCCCCTCCTAGGCGGTTTACACTCAGTAGTTATATCCTCAACATTAGGCCCCGGATTGATTTGAACCTGTTCATGTCAATCTTCAATACTTAGAAAAATTCCGTGAACATCTTCTAATGATTCTCGTAAACCGCCATGTTGTCTTCTCCCTGTAAACTTTGGTAAACCGCCATGACCTCATCTTCTGAACGCTGCAGTGAATCATCATGACGTCATCTCTGTATAAAAAGATAATAAAGATTCTCTTCATTTAATTAATTCCCGAAGGTTGAGGCAACAGTTGCGCCCCCTTTTGCCGCTTCAGGCCCCTCGATTCTCGCGCCTGCCGCTTATCCCCTTTCCTTTATAAATAAGACCGGGGGTCATTCCATTTCCCCCCTTTCCTCTTCGCATCGTCTTCTTCCTCGCGACCCCGAAGCACTCAAGCATCGCCGCCGCCGTCGACCCTTCACCCTGCACCGACTAGGCCGCTGCATCAACCTTTTTGTACCAAAGATCTTCGACACTCCTCCGCTGCTGCGTGGCCCTGGTAAATATTCCCTTCCTTCACTTATTAAATCCGCATTAGGGTTTCGAAGTTTCTTCAGTGTTCATCGGTGTTCATTAGCGCTTATCTGCTTTTCCTTTAGCATCTTACTGAATCTAGCTAGGCCTGACAGTCTCCTTTTGCGGCTGGATCCATAGTTTTAATCTGCCATACTACAGCATCTTGCTGCTCCTGGATAGATCCTCATTTGAACCTTCTCTGTTCCGCTTGATGCCATTGTAGGGCTCAGAAAAATTTCTTTACTGAACTACGGTAGATCCAAAATTATATCACCATCTTGTGAAACTTGTTTCTGCAACACTTAGTAAATTTCAGATCTGCTTCTTCCGTTAAAGGCGGTTTAATCTTTAGTAGTTGATAATCCGCCAGATACCATTAGCCCTCACTTAAACCATCGTCTTGACTTGAGTAGTAGTTTCCGGTTTACCTTGCATATATGCCCTGATTAAATTCCCCGGTTTAACACCGGTTAGTCCACATCAACCTTGAATCGTAAACCGGCCTTCATGTTTCTTTTACAGTTTGTTTTCCAAAATGACCAAGCAATTTGCCGCTTGCAACTGGGTTCCTTCCCGGATCACAGAAACGCAACTCAATGGATATGTTCTGACCGGCGCTTTGGCCAAGAAAAATGTCCTTCATTGGTGAGTCCCTAGTCCTGAATGCCCTCCTGAACATCAAGATGGAGAAGTGATTGTGTTCATGCAGCATCTAGACCGGGGATTTAGCCCTCCCGGACCAAAGTTTTTCCAGGATGTACTTGCTAGCTTCCAACTCCATCCACAAGATATTGGACCGAATTTTGTGTCCAACATATGTAATTTCCAAGTATTCTGTGAAGTTTACCTTCAAGAAGAACCATCTGTTGAGCTCTTCTGGGACTTTTTCCATCTAAACCGCCGAACTGAATTCTCTGATGGTCCCAACACTGAACTTGGTGGAGTGTCAATCCAGAAGAGGAAAGAAGTTGATTTCCCTCATGCCAAACATCACAGCCACCCCAAAGATTGGAACCAAACATGGTTTTATTGTCAGAACACTGCTCCTGCTGAAGAAAACCCCTTACCATGTTACCGTGCTCACCGGCTCAGCAATGGGCATACACTGCCTCAACAGCTCACTGCCAAAGAACGACAGACTTATGCACCTCAACTTGCCAAGCTCTGGGCCTTCCTAGCAAATGGCTTAACCAGCGTTGACCTCATTGGTTGCTGGGTTTCATGGGGTATCCTACCTTTAAGCCACCGCTCCGGGTTGATGCATGAGTATACCGGCAACATCAAGGATCCTCAACGGTATCATGAAATAGAAATGACTGATGATGAAGTCACTGAATCTGTGAAGAAGATGCTGGATGAACCGATCGCTGAATGCAGCAGAACTGGGCTGCGCCCTTTTTTTGCTTCCAACAAACCGCCAGCGGTAAAAAATTTAACCTTGTGCTTTTTGATCCGTCTTTGTTTTAGCACTGCTATAATAATCCTTTGTTTAATTTTACAGGCCAAAGATACCTTCTGGAAGAGGAAAGCTCAAGATAAACCGGCGAGGGCTCCTCGTGCCAAAAGCAAAGTCACAAAGAAACCAGCCAAGAAGAAAACCGCCGAGTCCTCTGATCCGCCCGAAGATATCGAGGAATCGAAACAAGAGGTAGAACTTGACTCCCTTGGCTTATTTTTCGTACACCTTATTGACAACAACTATTACCAGGATGATGCGGAAGCCAGTCATGCCGACCATGTAGAGGTAATCTCCCTTTCCTCCGATTTAGATCATGCATTGGTTCAAAAACTTCGCCGTGCAGTTCGGAAAGTAAAATACTCTCACCCTCTTGCTCATTTGGATCCGCAATTTTCTTTGAAGACACAGCAACATGAAGGTCGTCGCACAACCCGGCACAGTGGCCAGCAAGTCACTTCCTCTGGTTTACCAGACACTCCAAACCGGAAACGTCGTCCAGAGGTCTCTTCCTCTTTTAATAAACCTTATCCCTTGGCAGGTTGCTTCCGATACCCACTTAATCCGTCTGATTCGAATTATCAGGTGACCTCTAATTCTTCATCTGGCGACTCATCAACCACACAATTGCCTCCCCTCAAGACTGTCGCTGGGTAAGTATACTGCCCTTCAGCTTTTTCCTTCATGCGTCGGTTTACCATACTAACCTTTGTTTGATATTGTAGTGCCAAAGCCCGATTGAGCAAGAAAGCAAAACCCAGTACCCCCACTGATGAAGTTAAACCGGAGAGGACCCCATAAGGTGCTGGCAGAGACATTGATATTGTCATGGATGATTCTGCCCCACAAGGTCCAAACACTGATGCTGATCCGCCGGAAGCTGACCCGGCTACTCATGTTGATCCAACAACCCCGCATGCTACTCCTCCAAGTCCAGCTGTTGATCTGCCGAGCCCAGCTGCTGATCCGTGGAGCCCAGCCAGGGATATTGTCAATCCGTCGAGCCCGTCAAAAGGTGGCGATGATGATGTTATTATCACCGGTACTAGTCACATTGACCCAGGCAATCCGGTTGCCTTATCAAAGCATAATGCCAAGGAAGAATTTGTTGCTATGGGCAAGGGGAAAGAGAAGACAGATTTATCCAGCTATGTTAACCTTACTGCCCAGGAGCTTCATTCCGGTTTCCTAAACCGCCTATACACAAGCCGAGATTATGAGGCCGGTTTCGTGAACATGATGAAGGAGCGCTATGAGGTAATCTTCCAAACACTTTAATCTTTCTTGTTCTGTATATCCACTTCATTGTAGCCCCCAAGGGCCGGTTTGCCTCTTGAAGATAAACCGGGACTTTTGGGATAAAGAACACTTCAACTGAGTAGCCCCCAAGGGCCGGTTTATCTTATCAAGATGAACCGAGACTTTATGTTCCATACTGCATTTTTTCAATTCCCTTGCCTGTTTATTTTCTGATCAAATACACATTAGCCCCCAAGTGCCAAGATTAATACTTGTATTGAGCCTTGGGACTTTAAATAATCAGCAGGAAAGAAGCAATCCACATTAGCCGCCAAGTGCCAAGTGTATAACTGGTTATATGCTTGGGACTTTGAGCTTCATCATCTGATTGTTGCAGGCTGATATAAACAACAAAGGTTCCCAAATTTCCGATCTTCAAGAGAATATCAAGTCCCAGGAAGCAGAGACCTCCAAGGCCAAAGATGAACTAAAAGGCGCTTTGACAGCCATGGAACAACTGAAAGACGGTTTCAAGACTGAAAGTGCCAACTGGGAAATTGAAAAGGCTGCTTTGTTGAAGCGGGCTGAAGACGCCGAGGCAGCTCTTAAACCGGTGGCAGAAGAGCTAACCGGGTTGAAACATCAAGTAAATGCTATGACATCTGCGATATTTGGTAAGTACCTTGTGTACAGATCTTGATTAACCATCTCTAAAATATCCAGTTTAATAGCGAATTCTTAAACCGTTACAGGTAGCCGTGTTGCTCATTTGGGCTTTGACATGCGGATGAAACTGAAGGCAGCATATACGTTGATAGAGCAACTGTATACCGGTGCCCAACGAGTTATCTGTGCAGACTCATACAACAAACCGGCACCAATGTTGATCAAAGATACACTAGCCAAATTGTTGATGACGCCGGCGTAGATAGAAGAAATGAAACGATCTGCTGCCAGGGCTGGCGCTTTGTTAGCACTGACTCGGGCGAAAGCATGGATAGCTGATCTGGATCCAGTTGATATCGCCAAGGGCTATCCAGGTGAACAAGAAAACGGGTCAACATTTGATAATGAAGCCCTCAAAGCCCTGACAAAGGAGATGCGTCCGCTATCAAGCCAATTGGCGGAAGAGGCTAATTTGTCTGTTCATCGGTCCTTCTATGATGCAAACAACCAACGGATTGACACTGCTGTGAAAGAAGTGCAAAATCTTATCCCACCAATCCATAAGCACACTTATGCCCCTGACGTTGAACCGTCCAATCTTATAAGTGAAGAGGCTGTCTTTCAAGCTTTAACCCGGATTGACTGGACCACCGTTGACTTCCAGCCATTGGGTGGGGAGGAGTAGGTTGAAACGACGCCAGAAGATCCATCAACCTCACGTCAACCCGGCGATGAGTCTTAATCCGGCAACTGGGTTGATTTTCACAGATTGTATTCTGTGTAAAGAACAATCACTTATTTTGGGCCTTAAAGGGCCTTGTATTAGGATAGTTGGTATACTTTGATCTGCTGCCATCGTGCACTGATATATGACTTTGTTTGATCTGCCATGATATTTGTGGCGTTGGCTTATATATCTTCATAATATTATGCAATCCTTGTGACTGCATAAAAAAAATCTGTTTGTGCGGTTTACCGCCGGACGGGTCATAATGCCCAATACAAAACCTGGTAGATAACCAAGGTTGCAAAAATAGCAAAAATAGATCATACCTGTGATATGAAATTATGCTGTTGGTTTACCAACTTGATTGCAGTAAGGGTGAACACCTAACTCTTTTAGTGTTCATAACTCCCACCATGCAGTGCTGGTGTGTACTAAGTCACACCGGGTTGCGATGAACACCGGATGATCATACTGGCAACATGTAGTCAAAGCCAGACCGGGTTATGAAATACCAGTTTAATAATGAATATGATCTGATAAATTGTAGTTGTCAGCCAAGCCGGGTTAATAAACACCGGGCTATTTAGAATGACTGATAGCCATACCGGGTCAATAAACACCAGTTCACCATAAAATACTATTAAAGAAGAAAAATCTTGACAAAGGCAAATAAAATCGTGTAGTCGAGGCTTTTCAAGGCCTGCCAGGCCCACATTCGAGGCTTTTCATGGTCTGCCAGGCCGCTAAGTTAAACCATTTGACAAAGCCTTTTAAGATGGACCTCCAACTAACCAATCGTCGTTTTAACTTTGACAAGTTCAGGGTCTGTATAAGATTGACTTTTTAAACGTTCGGCGGGTTGTGCCAGGATTACCTGGATAGGACTTGCTTACTTGATGAAGGCAGGTTAACCCGGGGTTTTAGGTGAATACACCAGGCTTCCAAGCCGTGCTTGATAGCATATTACAAGGTTCCTTTCGAACTGTTTGTTGCAGTGCACAAAGAGCCCCCAAGTAACTTTGTGAGCTGTGCTCAATGGGTGTCTATGTTTGAGCTGGGCATAGCATCCAGACTCTCTTTGGCCCCTTCACTGTGAAGCTCCCAAGTTGTATTGTGGCGTGATAGCCGGTTTAACAGGTAGAACTCCGCTTTGTCAGCTGAAGCCCCCATGTAATCATAAGATATTGGAAAAAACGGCAGAGGCCCTGCTTATAGCAAGGATGTCGGTTTATTATATTTATCATAATATATACATTGTTGAAATATGTACATAAGAAGAGCCTATAGCTCAGGTGTAGTAAGGCCGAAGGAGAGCTATGTTCCACGGCCGTCGGGTCTCCTCCTCAGAACTGCGTGAGTCTTCTCGAACGTCAATAAGGTAGTATGATCTGTTTTGCAGATTTTTGCTGACCACAAAGGGCCCTTCCCAAGGTGGGGATAACTTGTGCATATCGGTTTGATCCTGGATGAGCCGGAGCACTAAATCGCCTTCTTGAAAGGTTCTTGTTTTAACCCGGCGGTTGTGATAACGCCGCAGGTCTTGCTGATAAACCGTCGAATGAGCCAAAGCCATGTCCCGCTTCTCATCTAACAGGTCCAGTGCCTCCTGGCGTGCTTGCTCATTGTCCGCTTCAACATAATTAGCAACCCGGGGCGAATCATGACGAATATCACTTGGGAGGACTGCCTTTGCCTCGTAAACCATGAAGAAAGGTGTATAACCCGTAGACCGGTTTGGGGTGGTATTTATGCTCCATAACACAGATGGTAATTCTTCCACCCAACAACCCGGCGTCCGCTTCAAAGGAACCATAAGTCGGGGCTTGATACCCCTCAAGATTTCTTGATTAGCTCTCTCAGCTTGACCATTAGACTGGGGGTGAGCCACGGACGCTATATCAAGCCGGATGTGCTCTCATTGACAAAATTCCTCCATCTCACCTTTGGAATGGTTCATGCCATTATCTGTGATGATGCTATGTGGAAAACCAAAACGGAAGATCGCCTTCTTGATGAATTGAACCGCCGTGGCTGCATCACATTTGCTTACTGGCTCCGCTTCAACCCACTTAGTAAATTTGTCAACCGCCACCAAGAGGTGGGTCTTCTTATCCTTGGATCGCTTAAAAAGACCCACCATATCAAGCCCCCAAGTAGCAAACGGCCAAGTTATTGGAATCATCCGTAGCTCTTGAGCCGGAACATGAGCTCGGTGTGAAAACTTCTGACAAGCATCACACCACTTTACCAGGTCCTCGGCATTGGCATGAGCCGTCAACCAGTAAAAACCATGACGAAAAACTTTAGCCACCAGTGATTTTGAACCGGCATAGTGACCACAATCGCCTTCATGGATTTAATGCAGGATGTCTTGGCCCTCCTCAGGAGAAACACAACATTGGAATACACCTGAAACACTACAGCGGTGTAACTCGCCATTATGAATAACCATGGAGTTGGATCGCCGGACTATCTGTCTGGCCAGAACTTCATCTTCTGGTAACTCGCCCCGGTTCATATACGCCAGATATGGAACCGTCCAATCCGGAATTATGTGTAAAGCGGCAACTAACTATGCCTTCGGATCAGGAATAGCCAAATCCTCCTCTGTGGGCAACTTTACAGACGGGTTATGCAGGATATCTAGAAAGGTATTGGGCGGCACCGGTTTATGTTGAGACCCCAGCCGGCTTAAAGCATCTGCTGCTTCATTTTTGCATCGATCAATGTGCTCAACCTGATAACCTTTGAAGTGACCAGTCACAACATCCACCTCTCGCCTGTAAGCCACCATGAGGGGATCCTTAGAGTCCCAAGTGCTAGAAACTTGTTGAACGACCAGATCAGAATCTCCAAAGCAGCGAACCCCGGCTTAAGTTCATTTCCTTGGCCACACGGAGACCGTGGAGTAAGCCCTCGTACTCAGCTGCATTGTTAGTACAAGGAAACATTAAACGGAGAACATAACAAATTTTATCACCTCAAGGGGAAGTAAGGACGACTCCAGCCCCCGAGCCCTCCAACTGTCTGGACCCATCAAGTGGATAGTCCAGTATGTGTTGTCCGGTATGTATTCTGGTGCCTGCAACTCAGTCCAGTCGTTGATGAAATCCACAAGAGCCTGGGACTTGATGGTTGTACGAGGCATGTATTTCAAACCGTGTGGTCCAAGCTCAATAGCCCACTTAGCAACCCGGCCAGTTGCCTCCCTGTTCTGGATTATATCCCCCAAAGGAGCAGAACTGACCACTGTGATGGGATGACCCTGAAAGTACTGTTTAAGCTTCCAACTTGCCATGAAAACCCCTACACTAGCTTCTGCCAATGCGGATATCTTTGCTTTGACTCAATTAACACCTCGCTGATATAATAAACCGGCCTTTGAACCAAATATTCCTTCCCAGCCTCCTCGCGTTTGACCACAATGGCTACGCTGACAGCCCGAGCATTACCAGCTACGTATAATAACATGGGTTCCTTATCTACCGGAGCAGCAAGAACTAGCGGTTCAACCAGCTATCTCTTCAAGTCCTCAAACGTCGCATTAGCCACGTCACTCTAGACAAAATTGTCTGTTTTCTTCAACATATGATACAGCGGGATCGCCTTCTCTCCCAAGCGGCTGATAAACCGGCTTAGGGCTGCAATTCGACCCGCCAGTCGCTGAACATCATTGATACATGCCGGTTTAGCCAAAGATGTAATTGCTTTGATCTTTTCTAGATTAGCCTCAATGCCTCTGTTCGACACCAGAAAGCCTAAGAGCTTGCCTGTCGGAACACCAAAAACGCACTTGTCCGGATTGAGCATCATTTTATAAACCCGAAGATTGTTAAAGGTCTCCTTGAGGTCATCTATCAATGTCTCCTTCTTCCTGGACTTTACCACAATGTCATCCACATAAGCATGAACGTTGCGCCCAATCTGAGTATGAAGACAATTCTGCACACAGCGCTGATAAGTTGCCTGGGTACTCTTGAGCCCAAAGGGCATAGACACATAGCAAAAGGCTCCAAAGGGAGTGATAAAGGCTGCTTTCTCCTGGTCCTTAACTGCCATTTTGATCAGATGATAACCGGAATAAGCATCTAAAAAACTCAAACGTTCACAACCCGCCGTAGCATCAATGATCTGATCAATACGCGGGAGAGCAAAAGGATCTGTTGGACAAGCTTTGTTCAAGTCTGTGTAATCCACACACATACGCCAAGTGTCGTTCTTATTAAGCACTAGCACTGGATTGGCCATCCACTCCAGATGAGAAACGTCAATGATAAACCCAGCAGCCAACAGCCGGGCTACTTCTTCTCCAATGGCCTTGCGACGTTCCTCGTTGAAGCGGCGAAGAAACTGCTTGACCGGTTTAAACTTGGGATCAGTATTGAGAGTGTGCTCAGCGAGTTCCCTCGGTACACCTGGCATGTCAGAAGGCTTCCATGCAAAAATTTCCCGATTCTCACGGATGAACTCGATGAGTACGCTTTCCTATTTCGGATCCAGATTTGTGCTGATACTAAACTGTTTGGATGAATCGCCAGGAACGAAATCAACAAGTTTAGTCTCATCAGCCGGTTTGAACTTCATTGTCGGGTCATGCTCTGTGGTGGGCTTCTTTAGAGGAGTCATATCTGCCGGATCAACATTGTCCTTGTAGAACTTCAACTCTTCTGTTACACAAACTGACTCAGCATAAGCCACATCACCCTCTTCATAGTCCAAAGCAAACTTACGACTCCCGTGCACCGTGATAGTCCCTTTATGACCTGGCATCTTGAGTTGTAAGTAAACATAACAGGGTCTTGCCATGAACTTTGCAAAAGCCGGCCATCCAAGCAAGGCGTGATATGGGCTCTGGATTTTCACCACTTCAAAGGTCAATGTTTCAGACCTGGAATCATGCTCATCACCAAACACAACCTCCAAAGCTATCTTGCCAACAGGATATGCCAATTTACCTGGTACTGCACCATGGAAAACAGTGTTCGACGGTTTAAGATTCTTATCCGTCAACCCCATGCGGCAAAAGGTTTCATAATACAGGATGTTGATACTGCTTCCTCCATCCATAAGCACCTTGATGAATTTACAACCTCCCACCTGAGGTGCCATCACTAGAGCCAGATGACCAGATTGTCAACCCGGGGCGGATGATCCTCCCTGCTCCACATAATGGGCTGCTCGAACCAACGTAAGTAACGAGGTACTGCCGGTTCAACAACATTAACTGCCCTCTTGTGAAGTTCTGATTGCGCTTACACAAGCTAGTGGTAAAAACATAATATTGCCCGCCATTCAACTACTTTGGGTGACTCTGAAAACCTGATTGCTGCTGATTCCCCTGATTATTCTGTTGGTTGTTACCACCTTGGTTGTTGCCCTGATTATTCTGAAATCCAGAGTTTGAACCGCCGCCACCGTGAAAACCTGGACCTGAACCGCCCGACGGACCCTGATCATACTGGAAGAGATCAGAGTTTTTTAACTCCTTCATAATAAAACAATCCTTCCAGAGATGTGTTGCTGGAACCTCCTTGGTCCCGTGCTTTGGGCAGGGTTGGTTTCACAGTCACTCCAGATTCATACTTCCACTGCGCTGGGGAGGTTTACCCATACGACGTTGCATATTGCCCTGCACATTGGTGTTAGCCACAAAATCCGAATTATCTGCTTTGGCCTTACCATTGTTCCCATGGCTCCCTTGTTGTGCTGTTGTCCCTTCGCACCGCCGTTCTTCTTTCCCTTCTCCGTTTTCTCGTCATCAGAATCGGGATCCTTGGTATTATCAGAATCGACATATTTAACCAAGGCTGCCATGAGTGTTCCCATGTCATTGCGTTGGCGCTTGAGCCGTCCCAACTTCATCTTCAGTGACTTAAACTGGCAATTACGCTCCAATGTTAGGATCACCGTGCCAGCCGTAATGCGGTCCGACGAATGTAAGACTTCTGAAACCCGGTGTACCCAATGGGTTGTTGACTCGTTCTCTCCTTGGACACAGGCATCTAGATCCATAATGGACATGGGTTGTTTGCATGTGTCCTTGAAGTTTGCTATAAACCGGGCCTTCAACTGGTCCCACGATCCGATGGAGTTGGCAGCAAGCTTTTTAACCAAGTGTGGGTTGTTCCTTCCAACATCATGGTGAAGTATTTTGCACATGCCGCTTCATCCACATCTAGCCTCTCCATTGCCATCTCATAACTTTCAACCCACGTCTCAGGGGGTTGATCGGCGGTATAATTAGGCACCTTACGCGGACCCTTGAAATCCTTGGGCAATTGCACATTACAAAGAGCCGGGATGAGACACGGCACTCCCAGGAGCTGAAGGCAAGCCCGGTCCCTCGTTCTACTGACGCCGCTGGCTGAACAGGGGCGGGTTGATGATGACCCACGTGTTGTGCTGCTAATGCGGCCTCCCTTCGCGCTCTTCCATTATCCACCACATCCTGAGCATTCGTCCCACCGCACGCTGGATTGGGCCTTTGAGGAGCATTACGGCGCTGCGCACTGCTGGACACCCCCGGTTCATCTATGTGTCTGCTATAACTTTTGCTCGGACGGGGGGTTGAATGACTTTTGTCTCGGCTATAGGAATAGGCCTGCTGCTACACGACAGTAGTTTGAAGAAGATCCCTGGCCCGCCGTGTCTCAACCGCCGCCAGTGAATCGCCCTCTATTGGTATAGCTACCAGGCGAGATGCCGCAGCAATCATATTATCCAAAGGGCTAGAAAAATGATCCGGTGGTGCTTATACGTATTGCGGCGGGTTGTCCGTTCGTCGAGGTGGGTCTGTTATCCGTGGTTGATCCAGAGCTGCCCCAGGTGCCACGGTCCGGTTTGCTTCTGCCGGATTACTCGGCCCAGCCCCCAGCGTATTGAAGAGATTCAGTCCTTCGTAGACCGGCGGCAGACGAGACCGGTACTTCCTTCCCAGTACTTCGTTTGACGCGTTTTGATCCAACATAAGTCGGTAATTTTGTGCCTGGATCTGCTGTGACTGGCCATCTAAAGCGGTCCGTTCTTCAGCCATCCTAACTTCCTCAGCTGCCAGGTCTTCCTTAGCCTGTGTTATCTGGTCCTTTAGCTTGGTCACCTCCGCATTATGCTGATCCTGCGTCTCCGGGGTAACTGCCGTGGTTAACAAGGTCGCCCAGGCATCCAACAAACCGGAGAGAACTTGAGCCAGTCGGCGTGCCGGGCCTCCTGCCGCGGCTGCTAATCCGGACGTCATTGCTGCTGTAGATGAAGATTGCAAGGTGGGTTGTGTTCCGGCCATGAAGACTGCAACCCGGTTTGGAGGTTCAAAGGGGTCCGGAATACTATTGCCATCGGAATAGCCCCCAATCCGGCCATCTTGCAATTGGTACAGCGACTCAGTTTCACCAGTGGACGACTCGCCATCTTAGTAGATGGTCGTCTCACCATCAGACACCGGTTCATATTCCGCACCATGGATGAATCCTACGAATGCACGCTCTATGGCAGGCTGAACCCGGGCAGGACTTGTACGCTGAGCCATTTCGAAGAGGTCGGTGGAGATGTCCGGCTCAGGGCCCGGTTCGCCGATCTTGCCGATGAAAACGTGAATTCCGCCAAAGGGACCCGGTATCCGTTCTCGATTGAGCCGGTCTCGGGGACCCATCCTGCATCGTCGATGGAGAGCTTGCTGCGATGACTCTTGGTCATCCGGCCAACCGCGTACCCCTTGAGTCCTTCAAAGCTGCCCTACAAGAACTCGAAACCATCGTGCGATAGCCCCACGGTGGGCGCCAACTGTCGTGGAAATATCACGTCAGATGTCCTAGCAGAAGGACTTAGTCGTGGAGCCATCGTAGCGAGATTAGCCTGAAGGGGTTAAACCGAACAAGGGACACGAGAGTTTTATACTAGTTCGGCCCCTTACGATGAAGGTAAAAGCCTATGTCTAGTTGTGATGGGATTATTGGGGTTTCGATGACCAAGGAGCAAATACGCTTTGCCTGGGTCTCGAGTTGTTGTTTCTTGTCCGTGAACCGCCGCCGGGTCGTCCCTTTATATACACAGGTTGATGCCCAGACGGTTTACAGAGTCCCGAGGCCGGCTCATACAAGTGTCCGGCTCGTTCTCTCCCTTTACCTAACTTACAATACAAGTTATGCAACTATGGCGGTTTACCACTATGGGCCCTAATCCGCCTCTGGGCTCTGGGCCTCTAAGCCTGATCAGTAAAGCGCCATCTTCTTTGTCTTCACGGGCTTCAGTATAGTTGAGCGTGAACTGGCCCCTCCTGGGCGGATTACACTCAGTAGTTATATCCTCAACACACACACACAATCCCCATCGACCCTTTCTATATACATGGACGTGCCTACGTGTCTCATGTACGCACATTATCTTTAGGCTTGTCTCTCACGCATTATCTCACACCTCTCTTCCTAATCGACGAGTATGATTCTAGCAGAGCATTCTGTAGGATGCCCCTTAAAGTTAGGTTGGATGAATAGTAATATTAGAGATAAAGGGGTTACCTTAGTCCGAGAACCTAGGGTTACAAATCCTAGCCGGCTTTGTCAGTGGACACAGAGTCCTTCTCAATTCTGCTATCTTTGTCTTGTACGACTAGTCATCCATGGGTCTTCCTAAATGCGTCACGAGCCGACCAATGTGGCGCAAGACGGAACTGAATGAAGGGCCTCACCTCGACCCACCAGACCTCACGCGGTGACACACCCTCTGCCCCCACGTCTCATTATCTTCTCACACCCACACATACCAACACAAACACCACACACACACAAAATTTCTCCTGGTGCCTCTATTCCCTCCCCCCTTGCATATACACACTCAAGGGAAGGGAATCTCTCGCCATGACGTCATATTCGTCTCTCTCTCTCTAGACCACTCTCATTTCTCGTGCTATCTC